>NC_056725.1:892239634-892419634 GCF_019279795.1 Protopterus annectens
ATTACATCATGTATGTAAAGACAAATCATCTTGTGCCTTGTTTCTTAAAATACACATAGTAGTAGGAAAACTTTCCTAGTTTGGTGGCATTGTGAGGAAACTTGTTTATTTTTACTTAGTTGTGTTGCAAAGGTGGAGTAGTGTGTGGATTCATCCAAAATGCGTAGCACTCTCGGATGGTAAAGTGTATTGCTGCTTATGAACAGTGTGTCTGTAGAACAGGTACTATAGGTTTTCATGAAGAATTTGGATTTTAGCTCACACAGTATGTAGATGGATTCCTGATACTGTACTGTTATTGTAAAAGAGGGTTGATGCATCAATCCTAATCGCCGTTGTAGGAGGTGCAGTAGCTATGAAGCTGTTGTCAGTTTCCAGGATTCTAAACTGAAAATAGTAATAATTTATCTTTTTGTAATCTAGCAAGTGTACATTCTATATTTAATGGCAACCAGATCTGTGTTTACAGGAAGCAAAGGACTGCGTACATGATTGAATAATCTGAAAAACTTTTTGTTATTATACATGTCCGAGTTTGCTGCATGATGTGGATGGAGATATTAAGTAATTGCATTTTTTGCTAACTGACCGCTTTTGCTGAATGAAGGCTAATAGCAGTGGTATTTCATGATGAAAAGTTTGTACCTGGGGATGTTTAGCTTTCATGGCTGCTGCTGTTTGTGTCCTTGTTTAATCAAAGAATGTTTAAAATGAAAAATAACACTCATTGTAACAGGTGCTTCAACAGCCAGAAATTTTTTCCTACTGTTCTACCTGATGGGTATCGTGTTTGCTGTCCCCAACTCCTTGTTTTTTAATTGATTTTAATGCACTGTTGCTTCCGTGAACACAAATGCGTGTCAGTCACAGATCTTTGGCAAAATGTGTTACCGTATACTTCATTGCCAAATCCAGCGTACCATATTGTCTGTTTTTCAACACAGGTGATGAAACCACTCGAGGTGATGTCTTTAATATTTTCGGTAATTGGAGCTACTTTGGGTTCTGCTGTTATGTGCTCACTCCTTGTCCTGTGTCAGTGTGCATCCTAGCAACTTTGTCAGTTGATTCATTTTCAGCACCTGTAGCTTATTCACCTGTTCAACCTATACTGCCCAGGGGTCTTTACCATAAAGTAGTGAAGGTTGCACCACTGTGTTGTACACCTTAACGTTCATATAATTTGGCTTTCTTCTGTCATTGCCTACACCAGGTAATGTATAACTGTCTGCTGTGGCCTGCTGTGGCTATAGCTTTGACATCTTCAAATGACACTTATCCTGAACCACCCAGCCCTGATACTTGATGCAGTTTACCTGTTGCACCATATAACCTCCTATCTGTATTCACAAATTCATATTGCATGCAATTACCTTCCATTACTGCCAATGTTACTAGAAAATAGTGCACTATGCTGTCTTTTGCTGAAGTTCAAGCTCAGTCTGCCTGTACTTTCATACTGTCTGTTTACAGCAGCTTGGTTGCTCTGTCCCCTGCAACCTGATGGCTATTGTCCATGACCAGTATGAGTAGCAGTGGGAACAGTGGTTGCTTGGGACACTGTCATAAGCATTTATACAAGTTAAAGAATGGTCATTTGGAGTCTGTCCTACTTTCCAGCATCGTCTCAAGTATGTGCATCACTGCAAACATTGTGCCATTCATGCTTCAGCCTTATCTGAATAACAATTTGTTAATCTCCCATCGCACAATCACCCTCTCCAGTAGTGGCATGCAATGTAGTCGTAGTTTGATGCCTTTAACTACCACGGTTGTGGGAGTCACCTTAGCTTTTGCCCACTGTACTTTATTGGCAAGTTATGGCTCTTGCTGTGGGACAGCTGTTTCACTTCGGGATTAGTTTGGAGTCATGAATTCTACCCTACTGCATCCTCCATACTAGGAATAAGTATAGCTGTGTTTGTAAATTATGGCTTGGCTCCTTGCAAGGCATTTGGCATACAAAAGTATGCAATGGCTTCACTTTCCTGTTGAGCCACCCATTTACACAGTACAGGCAGTAGTCAAAATCCTGTTCAGTGTGCCCTGATAATGCCATTAAAGCCATCCATTATAGATGGTCATGTTCTGATGCTTTCTCCAGTCTGTCCTGCAACAGCTGTCTGCACTCTTTTCCTCACTTTCAAAACACCCTGTTGTGATGCATAGTCTGACATTATGAATACTGTCATATCATTACACTGCAGTCTGCCATGATTGAGTCACAATTGGTGATGTCCCTCACTGCTTTCGGAAGAGCAGTCACCATAATTCATACATTGCAGCCTTGTCCTCCACCAGAGTAGTATAGTGTGGATTTCAAACCAGTATAAGCAGGAATATGTCTTAGACTAGATAATGTAATGCAATCAGGAAGGTGTCAGTAGTAATACATGTATGGCAGGCCCACAAAAGGTGCAACAGGAGCACAGGTTCAGTGAACAGCCCACAGGTACAATCTGTTACTGTCAGATGGATTTTGGATGACTGGTTTGCCCACAGTTCAAATTGTGACTTTGAGCATGCCAGTGTAATGCCCACAGTCTGTCATGTGCAAGACTGTACTTGTTTAGCGATTTTAACTGTGTGCAAAATGTTTAGCCTTTGTATCTTGGTAAATGAGAGCAGTATACACAGAAGTACATGTTGTATGGTAACTGGAGAGCAATAGTTTAATTTGGGGACATAGAGGTAGCTATTGTGTGTGAGAGCTGGTTTGGATACATAGCTTGCATATAAGTAACAGCCAGTGATGCGTTTCTGTGCCTGTAGCAAGCAATAGTAGCCCGATTAGCAGTTATAAAAACAGTGACACCGGTGTCCTGGGAAATGTATTGTTACAGCCAGATGAGGAATTCGTACTTCCTGGTAATGCAATGTTTAATTTTAGCTTGTGTTCAGTGTAACATCCATTGATGGACGATAACTGAGTAGTGACAATATTTGTTGGTGTTGTGTGAATGTTGAAACAGTATGTAGATGTCTGGACTTGCTATGTTTGTTGCAGCTGCAGATTGAAAGTATTGTTGTAGTGGTAATGAATAGTCTGAGTATGGTGCTTGACTCCAGCTGGTGATTGTGGAAGGCTGATTACCTGCAGGTGTGTTCTGAGAGTTTTGAGATGACTGGCTAGGGCTGCAGCTGCAAGTAGCGTTGTGGTGTGACTGGACCTCTGTGATGCTGGCTACCGTGAAGTGGTACAGAGGCTTGTCACAATGGTGCAATGTTGGTGAAGAACATTTGCACTTTGTAACCAAAAGCCAGCTTGTGTGGATGTCTACAGAGTGGGTAAGTATTGGTCAGCATGGATTGGTGCATAATTTAAAAGTTGAGTAATGTTTGTGAAAGTTCTCTTAACTTTTTATGACCAGGAATGAGTGACAGCTTGAAGAGACTGACCCGGAAAGTGCCGAGCTTTTCCACATCTTAAGAATGGATGACTGCTAACTAACTGATGTATTGGATGAGCTAGAAACACTTAGTCATGTCCTGGAAAGAATGACTACAACTCTGGCACCCGAAGGATTAGGTTGTGGAGTCAACATGGGATGAAGGTAAGGGGTAATATCTTTTCTATATCAGTCTTAGTCGCGTAGTTGAGTAGAACTGTTTTAACGTCTCAATGTTATGAGCTGTTCTCCACGCAGGACTTTTAATTTCACTGTAATGTAAGCTATTAGATGGATGGATACAGTAAGTAGCAAATGTGCTATAAATTGTAAGGAACTGAGAGCGGACTCGATACAATTTATTTGCAATTGTGTGTCTAAAATATTTGGCTCTACTTATGTGCAACTACAGCACTCGGTGGTGGTGCTGCTGTAGCATTGTCGCATGACAGCCAAACTTTGTCCCGTTTGCTTCTCGGGTAAAGCATCATCCATGTAGAGACATGCGTGAAGGGGCATACCTTTGTTGAAGGTTGTATCAAGGCCGGCAACCCGCCACATAAAAATCTTCGTAGACCGGAGTTCCGCTGTGGCAACACCTAACCGAGAAAAGCCGGAAGACCCAACTTATGTGTAACCATATTTCAAGATGTAACTTGAATGACTGAGATATTGAGCTTGAGGTACTACTGACTGAGAAGGAACTTATGAAGTCAGGATTGGGAAGGAACTTGTGAAGTTGCATGGTCAATATGCAGGGCAGTAACACTAACAATTTTAAAACTCCACAGGACAGTGGTATGAGTTGGCCAGAACTTAAGGGAGTTTATCCTTCTAAAGTAATGCTTTGGATTTCATGGAGAAACTGTTTGTAGATGCAGGTTCAGAGGCTAAATGGTAATCTTCAAAATGTCAGTCAAGGTTTGTGATGTAGTCTGGCAGTGTTTCTACTGATGAAATGTAATCATGGTGATTATAAAGCCAATGGTTGGTGGTGTATTACACTCATTACAAGATCTGTGTGTTGCCAAACAATCCAATAAGTAGGTTGATTTATGTAGGCGGCAGTGTGCTAAAACATATTTGGTATAGTGATAAAGTATGACACCACAGATTGCTTGCAGCAACTAAAAAAATAAGTTGCTGAGCAACAGTTTTGTATAGGCATTTGCCAGCTGGGTGAAGGGTTGGTACGGGTTGCAAGTACATAGTCCCATGCTTTGGTGAACCATGTTAAGGTGCATAAAAATGAATGGACATAACTAGGCTGGCAAATGTGAAGAGGCCCGTGACACTATAGTAATGTAAAGGAACTTTCCATGACAGGGTTATAGTAATAAAACATTGCAGGATTTGAATAAATGTAGTTTATTGAAATAAGGAGAGGAATGAATTGTGACCAGAAGTACCACATCTATGAATAATGTCCTTCCATGTCAGGGCTTGGTTATTATAGTGGCATTGAACAGAGTAAAAATTGACTGCTGTGTGTAATGCTGTATGGAGAGAAAGTGAATAAGTATTGCATTGTGTCTGAGATAGTAAAGTCTGGACAAAGTCTGTACATGCAGTGGCCTCTGTATGATAGGTATTTATCTTGATGGCCTTTACTAAGCATTCTTGACAATAACTGACCTGGAAGCATCACACAGCACCCACGATGGTGAATGGGATGTTACAAGAGGAAAGGGTAAAGGTACAGTAGTACTTGACAGACTTGCTAAGCTGATGTACTGGGTATATTTTTAAGGAGAAATGTACAGAGTAGGCATAGCTAATTTGTTATAATGAATGGGGGAAAACATAAATGTGTAGTGACACACTGAATGCTGACTGGTAAACTGAGGTGTAACCGTATTGACAAGTGCCTAATTTAGGATTGGGATTGTGGTTCCTTTATATGCACTTGTCCTCACAGACTATATGCTTTATGTCCACATGGAGTGTTTTATGTACAAGTAATTAAGGAATTTACAGTAGAGCAAAAATGTGAAGACCTGCACTGCAATGCTGCTGTGGACAAATTAACTTCAATTACATTTTGGTGCAGCAGTGAGCATTTAAAAAAATCCTGAAAGTAACATGGTGTTTACTGATTAATGCAAAAGTGTAATGTCCTAGAACTGTCCTATTTTTCTTCACTGCAGCAGTCAAAATGTTTGGTACCTACAGTCAACAGGAAGGCATGAGAATGTGAGATCAAAATGCTTGCAAAACAGTGCCTCATGAATTGCTATTAAGCATGGATGGTAATTTGACAGCCTGTGGTGTAGCTAAAAAAAAATGTCCCACTGTGAGAGTAAGACTGGAAGAGGTAAGCAGACCATTATTCAAGACTCCTGCTGTGAAATGTCAATCACAGCTATAAGCAGCTTAGGTTCATAGGTTCATAGGTTCATACTAGGCTATCTGCCCAAGGGCATTTATAAGCCTAGCCCATAGTTATGTGGCTTTCGCCACCCCTTTAGTTTGAATAAAACTATGCCTATTATTTTGCTGTGCCTCTGTCAAGCAGTGACACTGAAGTAATCCCTGGGGTATATCTGCGATCTCCCATCCATTGGTCAAGATTCCTCTTGAACAAGGCCAGCGAGGTGCTCTGCCTCACATGTACCGGGATTTTGTTCCACAGCATAGGGAGTCTCTGGGTGATGAATCTGTCCCTCCAGCACGTTCTATTAATAACCGTGTCAAGGTTTAAGTCTCCCGCCCTTGTGGTTCTGAGGTATCTAGATTTTTTGAGGTGAAGCATATTCATCAAATCTGGGTTTGACATGGCTTTATATGTCAGGCACAGGTCACCTCTGAGCAAGCGGTATGAGACTGAATAGAGCTGGAGTTCTTTCAGTCGGGCAGCATAAGACATATTTTTGAGACCCTTTATCCTTTTGTCGAGACCCTTTATCCTTTTGTGAGGAACTTTTGGGGCCTTTCCAGCTGCTGCAGCTCAAATTACCTTGAGTTCTCTGTCAGCTAGGGAGGTGGTGTGAAGGGGGAGGGGAGATGATTAGAAGAACTACAAGCCAAGGATAACAAAAGACTTAAAAAATTAGCAAGTCTAACAAGAAGCTGCAGTAAAAAAAACTTTGAAAGTCTGTTCTTTGCAATTGCAGCTGCTTGTGGTATAATTAGCCACTGAAAAGCAACCATTGTTTGGTGAAAAGTTTGTGATTGAAGCAACAGAGTGGATGCATGCTAAGTAAATACTGTGACAGCAACTGTGGAACAGGTAAGGCTGCGTAATGTCATGGTTTTGAGACAAATACTGCATTGTGGGATAGCAGGAGGCTTAGTAAAACTTTGAAACAATTTCAACATGCTAGCCCCCATGTGGCAAGAGTATAAAATTACGTATAAAAACATACCGTAAACTGAAGAAATTTTGCCTTACAAAACAATTTAACTAGGAAGTTCATATCCATTGCTCTGGTATTTGAATGTCTGCTTTGAATTATTATTCATCATTGTTTAGAAAATAAGAACTCTTGTACTAAGAGAATAAGCACATGTATAAAGAAGAAATTTCATATAAAAAGTTTATTACATTTATCACACATTTTCCTATGCAGCCTGAGTACTAGTACTATAGTAACAGTCTGAAGCTAGTATAAAGAAGGAAAATATTCTTTTGATATATTCTATTTACCTGTTTGGCATGAGTCTATAACAGTCTATTAGTAAGCCCAGGCTTTCCTAACAAAAATGGCAGAAAATGTGTGTTCTGTAGCTGTAACAGTAATGTGTCTAAATGAAAAGCAAAGGTAGGACTTTCTATAATATTTTTTTCTGCATGTATTCATTAGTTTGGTATTTACTCTTCATTAATGCTATTATTTCATCAATGTATGAACAATTTATAGAACAAAAGATAAATTATGGATTCTAATCTCCTGGGCCTGATTCAAAAGAGTATTGCATCCCTGCAGAATGTGTGAGTATGGTGCAAAACCCTGCCAAACAATGTCATACACAAATGACATGCAGTGCAAAATTAGCATATAGTTGAGCTTATTTGCTGAACATTGATTTTAAAAGCAGACTCATCAAAAGTTTAGTGCAGCTACGATAAAGTCTCAATTAACTGGCACACATGAGGATTGGTAGATGCCAGTTAAGTGTAAGTTCAGGTTGCTTGAGATATGCTTTACAATTTTTGAATGGCTCTTATACCAGCATATGAGCCAATCAAAAATCGCAAAGCGGAGCCACTTCTACTCCATGCAGACCTGCAGGCTGTTCCACATTGAGTAGAAGAGGCTTCCCTTTGTGATTTTAGATTGGCTTTCATGCCAGCATATGAGCCAATCAAATACCAGTTGCTTAAGAGTGCCGGTTGCTTGAGTCCCAGATAATGGGGATTTTACTGTATAAGTATGATTAAAAAAAATCAGTATGAAAAAAGGAAAACTGTAAAGGAAAAACGGGCCACTTAAGAAAAATCACATAGGTTGTAAAATGGCAAGTACATCCCAGATGCTAGGCAAGTGTATGTGCAGATTATATAATGGAGGTGAACAAAGAAGTGTTATACCTGTTTTTATTACAATGAATCCTTAGCATTCAGCCTTCATACAAATCAATAGCATGTTAATAAGCAGATACGTAGTTATGTATATTATCGGAATAACATGGTTTCCACAAGGTAGCTGAGAAAATTTAAAAAAAATCAAACATTTTATGGTAATGTAGCATAAAATGTCACTTCAGTGTCATCTCAGCAATTGTTTATATAAAAATTATGTTGGAGAAGGATATGTTTGGGGAGTTTACATAACTCACATACCATAAGGAGTGGGGGAGATAGGGTAGTAGAAGTCCGGATAGTATAAAGAGTGGGAACGCACATGATTGATGAAAGGAATGAAAGGACAGAAGGAGGGCCTGAGGGGCATGGGTATATTTTTTTGTGAAAATAAGCCTGATTGTTTTAAGAAAAATAAGATTGGTGAGTTCATGGAAAATGTTAGAGGATAACTGGGCTGGAAAGAAACACAGCCTAAAGGACATCACATAACAGAAACCCATGGTGCTAAAATACATAAGGGGTAGAATGTGGCTCACAAATCATAAACATACAATCAGCACAGCAGAGATCACTGGAAGCTAATAAAACATGGGAGGGATGCAGTCTAGTGGTCCACCATGCAAAGAAAAGAAGAACAAATGCACCAATGTACACAACACAAGAACATTGGTGTGATGCTGTCCACTGTGTTACCAGGGTATCAGGAATGATTGATAACATGGTATGTAGAACAATACCTGCTCAAAAAGGATACCACAGCACAGACACACGCATCTGTATCCACACCTTAGGTTTGCAGTTCGAACATGTAAACAAATAGCATAGGCTGCTGGTAAGACACATCCAGCAGCATACATGATCACAGAGACAGAAGTCAGGGCAGAACCACCAGCCATACAGGGTGAAATCAAACATTTATCCTGTAAGATGGATTGCAGCCTTGAACTTTATGAAGAAATTTACTAGTGTTTTGTCAAGGTAGCAAAATGCTACTGCAACAGTGAAGAGGTATCACAGAATAAGCACAGAAAACATCAAATACATGCCACTGAAATGGCAGAAAACATTATGCCATCTGTAAACAATAGCTGTGCCTGCAACATACGGCTCACATGTACATGCTCACCATCCCTGGTATGCAACAATTAATTGTACTACTACAGCACACAAAATGGTTTTGATTATATCTCTGTGCATTACACATATGGTGATCTTGTCCTACCAAGACCACATCAGGGTAATTGGACTCTCTGCAACTTCCTTTTCACTCTACCCTTCACTACTACAACTACTATTACAAGCCCCAGTACACTTGCTCCCTCTCTTGCTATCCTAAAGACTCCTCATCCCATTTTTCACATACACAATTCTGCCACTACAACTTGTAGCCATCTACCATTAAATGCTCAATAAAACTTCCCAAATTCCTCATAAAGTTCACACCCGTATTCCTCCTCTTACTGTTGCTTAGTAACATTGAATCAAATCCATTCCTTGGCCTCTCACAAAACTGCATACTTGAACTTCTCAATGTATTAAATCATACACAATGTGTCTCTGAATCCAGGAGACTAAATCCGTCATATCCCATCACTCACTGTTTGATCTAATAATCACAGACACCCCCATCACTTATTTCGCTTAGCTCTCTTCATCCTCCCAGCCTAAGCCACAGTGACTGCAAATGTTCCCCTGCAAAACTGATAATATTTTGCCATAAATCTCAAGTAAATATTAACCAAAAAATATATACATATATCTATCTTATCTCAGCTATGCCCATTTTCTCTTCTTCTCAGACCCTAACAATGATGCCAATCTCTTAACCCACCTTCTTTGTAATCTACAAGACTCACTAGCCAAAGAAAAACATCTGGCTCACTTATGAACTTAAACACTTTTATCTCTCAGAGACAAAGCATGGCAATCCTGGAAGTCTGACCCAACTCCTTCTACAATGCGATGCTAGCCTTCTCGGAAACCTATCCAAACAAGCAATAAATTGTCATAAGACCCATCATATGGGACTACATCGATCAAACTGTATTCACTCCTCTAAATATCAGGTAATAACTCCTCCCAATAATCACTCCTCCTCCACTTCTCTCTCATCCTTAGACTTTAGTAATCACTTCTCTACCCTCCCATCCATCAGCTCATATACTTCACTCCTTCACTCAACCTCTCCCCCACCCCCGCCTCCTGTACTCCAATCATCTACTTTAAAAAGATCATAACAAAGGATATCTTAGGATATCTTACCTCTCCTTGAAAATCTGAAACTTTACTCATCAACAGGGACAGGCACTCATTACCTGGTTCATATTCCAGTGTAGGGAGTACATTGTTACTCCTCTGCTACACATCTATAACCTTTGCTTAACTCAAAACGTTATGTCTAATACACAGAAAACAGTAAAAATCATATCACCCCCCCCAAAAAAAAATGTTATCTCCAAACTATTAAGTAATTTCTGCCCAATCTCTTTCCTCTCTGCCCTTGAGAAAATCGCAGAAAATCTGGTCTATTATCACTCTCAAACTAAATTAGTCAATACTGTTGACTCTCTTTAAAGCAACATGGTTTCTGGTTTCACCACAGCACTTACATTGCAATTTGGACTTTCACTGATCACATCCTTATAGCTAGAGACAAAGGTCTCCTTACCAGAGTGTTTGATCTAGTTGACCACACAATGCTATTTATCCAGCTCACTGGCAGTGAAATTAGTTATGCCCTGGCTCCAAAGTTACCTATCCAAACAAAACATCTCAGCAATTTATAACAATAATACATCAGTAACCACTACCTTACTTAAAGGAGTCTGGCCCTTTTTCTTTTCTCCATTTTCATGAGTAAGCTTACACTCAATCTTCTCAAACTTCCCATCTTACAATATGCTGATGGCATGGTTATCTTCCATTCCAACTACACAACCTACTCAGTTCAACATGATCTGCAAAACAATTTCTTGTTCCTCATTAACTGGATCAGTAACAAAAAAGCTATTATTTAACTCCTCAAAAAACAAAACTATGCCCTTTATAAACTCCAGTAAAAGGCAAAAGAACACCACTTCATTTCTTATTCTTGATCACCTTAACAATGCTATCTATCAGGTTAACACCTTTAGATACCTAAGAGTCTGGCTTAATCCTTCACTTAAGTTCCACCATCATCTCAAAACCACCCATAAAAAGATAAACTCCATAATCTTCTAGGCCAACAAAATCTATTTTTTTCTCTTCCACCCAAAAAGAAATGCTATTAGCAAATGGATTCCTGTAGCTCAGCCTGAGTACTGTCTACCTCCTGTAGCATGTTTCTCCAAAAGAAACTCTACCACCATCCAAACAGTCTCCAACTCCATCTGCCGCTTTATTTCACTTTCCCCAAAATATGAACACCACTGTCTTACACTAGTCAAAGCTAACTGTCTGCCAGTTAGCAATAAGCCAATTTACTCCTTGGCTCACAAGTTTTCCAGCTCCTGGAAGAAAACCCCGACCCTTTTGTTTCCTCTAGCTTACTTAGACCGCCTTTGTCATATAACATTAGATCTCATAGCCATTCAGGGTCTCTCTTGTAAACACCATAATTCAGTACTCTAACCACTACTTTTCTATCCCTGGATGCAAGCTCGGGAGGGCTCTTCCCTCAAATCTTAAAGGCATTTCTAACTCATCTTCCTCCTTTTGGGCACAACTTAAAGAACATCTCACAGCACAAGCTTCTTGTAAATGCTCTGCTTCAGGTCACATAACCTAGTCTCCCTAATCTCCGACATATACTGTCCATCAGTTTCATTATAGCATCTCTTCTATAACTCCTAACATGTCGCTACTCTGATGTAAATATTGTACATAATGGCTTCTGCTGATTGCCTTCTTAAATAATTTTTATATGATATATTAACTATTCCATTGTTTTTGCACTCCTTCATTGTATAAATTATTTTTATTTTTTCCACTTGATGTATGCTCACATTCTGAGCTAAGACTGAAATTGTTCAGTGGGATCAGTGCTCTACCTCAGTTAAAAAAATTGACTTGTAGAACAGCAAGGAACCACCACGAATCACCATAAAATGAACAAGGAATTTATTGAAAAGAGAACAAGCGCTTTCATGCACTATCCCAGTGCGCTTCCTCAGGTTACATTACATAGAGCAAACTCCCATTCTTAAGTATAGAACACCCGCCCAAATTAAACAATCAAATCATTCAATTTAGACAAACTAATCAACATTTCAAAGGGTAGGTATACCTTAAAACCAACAATGTAGCTTCACAAAAAACTATGGAGAAGGATACTCCATTTTAAAAATACATTAAATCAAATTCAGCTCTAATCTATTTACCTTTTTAAGATATATAAAAGAATATATATAAAAATATATGATGAATAAGCAATCTATACATAAACAAATACACATACAAAACAATACATATATAAAATCTGCTTAGAAATATGCGACATCAATGATATGATGAGCACAATGCTTTCAGGTAAGTCATTTAAAGACACATTTCATTGAATATGTGGCACCATGATAGTTATACGCTGGATCAAACTCAAAGCAAAAATATTGTATAGGTAAGCAGGAAAGGAAGGAAAGGAGGGGAAGGGAGGGAGGGGGGGGAACGAACGAGGGGAGAAGAGAGGGAAAGGGAAGAGGGGGAAGGGAGGGGTGGAGGAGGGGGGATGGGGGGGAGGAAAGGAAAAGAATGAAAAGAAACAAGGAAAAAGAAGAAAAAGAAAAAGAAAATGGGATATAAACCTCTCTAGCAGCTTAGGTACCTTCATTAAAAATATTAAAAGCAAAATAGCTATACTAAAACAGCTTCATTTGCTACCCAAAAGGGCCGGTCTGATACTGAGAGCAGAGTTCAAACCTGGTTCTATATGTGCCCTGAGGTTTAAAATCCATTTTAATTCACTCAATTCAAGAGCACCTACAACATCACCTTCTCTTCTATTATGGTTCTATCAGTTAAAAAAATTGCATAAATAAATAAAAAACAAAATACCAAAGAATAATATAAAAATAAAAACACATTATATTTCCTCTATAAGAAGCACACCATGGACACTAATGTGACAAATGAGCGCTTTCATTCCTTTTAATGTTTTCAATGGAACTTCATCAGATCTGATGAAGTTCCACTGAGAACATTAAAAGGAATAAAAACACTCATCTATCATGTTAGTGTCTGTGTTGTGCTTCTTACAGTGGAAATTTAGTGTGTTTTTATAAATAAATAAATAATAAATACTCAAAACTCGAAGTACATAGCCATGCCTTGATGTGTTGTTTGGCTCAGAAAATATGTCCGCAGCCTTTAGTGCGCATGCCTTGATGCTCTTTCCATTGTGCCCACCTGATCATCTTATGAAGCCTGTGATAACCCCTCTGCAGATGCCTGTTTTTCTTGGGGTAGATCACTCAGACAGAAGACTGTTTACAGTAATGCCACCCCAAGACGTGTCCGGACATCTGAATCACGATTTCAACATGCCAAGCACTCACTCACTCACTCACTGGTCTCCCATGTCATAGTGTGTGGTTTCTTATATGTATCCTCACTATGCACTGATTCAACTCTGTATGGTACATGAGCCAGGGCTCCAACAGGTAACTGCAGTCACTTGTTGATATAAATGTCCAGAACATTAGTATGGTTGCAACACACACACAGTATAGGAACACAGAACATATTTGTTATATACAGGTATATTTACCAAGCAGTATCCCCTTAGGAACCTCATCCTTTTGGAATAATGCTCTTAGGGCAATCTATGTCCAAAGTGCAGCATCATGCATACTACCAACTTGTGTTGCCAACAGGATGATTATGAGGCCATCTGCTGTAACACTACCTGACAATGAAACAAAAGCTACCCTTTCCATTAAAGTGCATCTCTATGCCTTATAGGTTAATATATTTATAGGTGTTTACTAGGCTAATGACCACTAGGTCTTTTAAAAGCCTAGCTGTGCAACCCATGTGACCCACAAATCTGATTTATATTTGATTTATAGGGGGTGATTTCCTGATTGCCTCTTTCCAGAGACATAGAAGCCAGACCAGGTGTGAATTACTGATTACACATCCATTGGCCCAAAATGCACTTAAATAGGGATAGAGCAGAACTCTGCTTCACATGGATTGGGAGTCTGTTCCAGAGAATGGGATTTCTCTGAGAAACACATCCATCTTAAACATGTCCTGTTTATGCTGCAAGCAAAATGTAGGTCTTTTAATCTGGTAGTTCTGATGCTGTTTGTTTTGCAGATGTGCAAAGGATTCATGAAAACAGGATCCAAGGATGTTTTGTATACCAGGCAAAGATCACCTCTCAGAAGTCTGTATGACACTGAGTAAAGCGACAGGGCTTTAAGGCAATCAACATAAGACACTGTGTTTACTTCATGTATTCCTTTTGCTAGGAAATCTTGTGGATATTCAGTTGCTGCATGTGCCTTGTCAGGTACATACTAAAGGGAACATTATACTCTATCATGGGCCTGATGAGGGCCAAGGACAGTAGTATGATGACCTCTCTGGACCTAGATGCCATGCCCTTGCTTATAAGTTCAGCAACACAGAAGAATTGTCTCACTATTTTGGACACATGTTGGTGGAATAGGGATAGATTCCTGTCACAGAGACTTCCCATGCTTTGGAGCAATATCCCAATCTACATTAAGCAGAGATACTCGCTAACACTCTTCAAAGGAAACCTTGATGAGTGGATGGGAAACAGAAAGTTTACCTCGGGGATCACTTCAGTGGCTCTGCTGGACAGAGGCACAGGGAAATAATCTAAGGGGGTGGCAAAAGCCAACACATTCTGGCTAGGCTTATAAATGCCTTCGGGCAGATAGCCTAGTACCCACCTATGAACCTATGAACCTATGGAAGGCTAGGTTGTTATCTACATGAGTTCCCTACCTACATTCATTCCTACTCTACTTTCTCTATAAATGGCTTTTGATTGGTACATGGGTACAATCAATTCCTCCTAGGGCATGAGAAAAACTGGCTGTGGTATGTAAAAAAGTTGTATGGCAGCCTCCTGCTCCCATGGTGTTTATGGGAAGTGGGTGAACTTGTGCACTTCATAACACATGACTGCAAAGAACTATCCTGTGCTGTTATCAGCTGTCTAGGATACTCGTACAGAATCAGCCATGTGCCATTGGAATGTCCCAGAAGCCAGTATACCAAGGCCCTGACATAACTTTGTTTCTACTGGGACAGGGTTACCACACCAGATGCATGAGGACATGTGGGGTGCACACCTCCCATACACAGTCTGCACCAGCTGTCTATCTAATCTGTATCTACTACTTCTTCATCAGGGAGCTGACGTAACTGCAGTCCACCTTGTTGCCATGCTGGTTGTCTGTCTTCCATCACCAATAAATCTCCAGTCTGGATGTTGTGCATATCTATATAAATATCTGTATTTATGTCTACACCTGCATCTATATCTACACACATGCACACAGACACACACACACACACACACACACACACACACACACACACACACACACACACACACACACACACACACACGCATGCACATGCACACACACACACACACACACACACACACACACACGCACACACACACACACACACACACACACACACACACACACACACACACACACACACACACGTAGAAAGGGAGAGAAGGAAAACTTATTCTCAATGAACTTAAAGATATTCATTTTTCTATGCAGCCTCCAGCATATGCAACTACTGCTATGAATGCAACGTACCTATGGACAACATACATGTGTGGAAAAATATGCATCAGTGTCCCCAGATGTTGCCCACAAGTGGTACAGTAGAAGTATTGCAATATATATAGAGTGGTTTCCCAAGGAATCCTCACAAATATAGGCAATATCATAATATACAGGCAGTATATTCCATTCAAATCCTTGTCTTCAACAGACACATGGCATGAGCACTATTGTTTTGTATGTATTGAAAACAGACCTAAAATGTGATACAGTATAACTGAGATAAATGGATATACTTTGATATCAGGTAGATACATTATTATTCTATATAAAAGTAATATGTCAGTGTCTCAGAATACTACATACCTATATGACATTTATTGTCATATTTTGTTTTTCAGTGGCATATATCATTAATAGACTTCATTAACATGAAATGTTTCAGAATTTCAGAGACTGGTAGCACAAACCAATATTGTCTACCAATCTTATTGTCCAAAAGTATGTGTCAAAATTCAAAAGTCTTGCAGAAGAAGACGGATCTATTGGTGTTGAGGGATAGGTTTATAGGTTCACAGGTATTTGCTAGGCTAATGACAACAAGGGCCTTTCTAAGCCTAGCTATGCATCCCAAATCTGTGACAAGTTCTGATACCATTGATAAGTGTAAGCAGATTTGGGAGATTAAATCTTTACAAGGTAGGGCCTGGTAGATGAACCATTTACAGGCTGCCTGTGTCCATTAGATGCATAGCTGCCAAACCATAAGGCATGGGAGTGAAATGCTAGTGTGAGTCAGGCCATTCCTTAAAACTCAGTGAAGCACAGAACCACGAACAGTGAATGCACAGTCAAAACTTTAGGAGAGATGTGGACTTAACTAAAAAGATGTTCATGCCAAACAGCTCACAGTGCTCTTTTGAATGATGCTGGCATGGAGTGGGTTGGGCCTCCCATGTACTGTGCCAAGCCACCCTCTGTAAGCAGCATTGTTGGTTCTCAGTCTCTGCCTTCTCTTGCACCCTGTCTTCACTAGTTCATACAAACTGGTGAACCAGGCTTGGGGTGAGGGTGTGGTAAATATATGGTTGATACTGTATAGCTAAGGTATCATGGAGAGGAGGGCTCAGAAGAGCTACACGCCCTCCAAAGTTATCGCATCCCATAGAGCCAACACAGTTTAACAAAACAAAAAGAAAGTTGTGCAGATATACATGTATGAAGCTGCATATATTACTAGAGTCAGATAAACAGAGTTCTGGAAATGTCTGAACATTGTAGACAGTTACAGTACAGTGCAGTACATTCATACCTGGGCGTACATATACTTGACTTCTGCTAATAAGTGACAGTCTGTGCAGTATGACTGTATGTGTGCACATTACTGAACCATGTGATGTAAGGTCAAAGATAGAGCTGATATTGGTTCACACATATTATGTTAACACAAGTTCACTGTAACAATATAGTAATGTTCTACTCCTGAACATACAAGTAGCCATAATAGTCAGTGTCTTATATATTACAAAAGGCTCTGTATGTTGGTAAAATGTAACAAACTGAAAAGTTGTGATTAGCACATTACTTAGACATCCATGGGTACTTGTTATATACTTGTGGGAAAGGTTAAAGTGTTGCATGACATGAGACACTTGATTCTTGGTGTATCCCAGTAGTGGCATACACAGATAAAATGAAATATTCAGCAGAAGTATACTAGGTTGGAGTGAAAGGGCTAGCCTCCCAGAGCTCAAAGTATTATGGGGTGTGATCAGCAGATGCTGATTGATCATTAGTGCAGTGCATTACATGCATTCAAATGCCAGCATTGCATTTGTGGTCAGAACTGAAGCACATGGCACACCATCTGTGGCATAATCTGTAGCAGGTGATTGTTACAGTTTAAAAATGAAAGAAGAATTTTTTTTTCTGTAGAATTGAAGCTGCTTTGTGTGTTGCATAAATTGTACAGTTGATTGTTCAAGCAGTTTGCTACAATTTAAAAGGAAACAGAACTGCATTTTTCAGAATTAAAAACCTTAGCTCTCTGTTGCAGATGGCCTTTTTTCTTTCCTCAACTTAGAGTTGAGGTGGGATACCAGTGAGGGTGACAACACTGGATACCAGCTTAGTAGCTATGCCCTTACATTCAGCATGCATTATATTTACACAAAAAGTTTAGCAATCACATGTGTAGGGAATATTATGGACATTTAAAATAATAGATTGGACCCTTTTTTCATGCACATGTATTGTATTTTTCTTTGTCTACAAGTGTCTCCATTCATTTGAAATATGTGTCATGAGTTTGAGGTACTCCCGTGTGCATTATAAGGTGTTCAATAGTAGTATACTTTTAATGTATTTATGGTGTTCTTGTTGCATGTATGCAGTTTGTTTCTAGTGCATGACTCTTAGTGATATGTACAACAACATATATTAATGATGTGACCAAAAATTTAGTAAGTACATAGAAGATACAACCTAAGAGTACAATTCTAAGATAGTAATCAGCTTTCTATTAAAATTGCTGGTGTTGAGCTTGGCATAATGGTTAAGGTGTTACCTTCCTGACACAGGCTACAGGGTTTAATTCTCCCCTCTAAGAGAAATTACCTAGGCATAAAATGACCTACAAGGGGAAAAAACCTAGTACTTCCCTATGAGCACAGTTTAGGAGGATCACAACCATTGATTTTATATTACCCAGAAGAACTCCTCCCACTAATTAGCTAAACTTAATTCCTAATCAGTGAACAGAAATGATTTTTTTCTAACTGAGCCTACCCAAGAACTTTTAAAAGACCAAGAAAGAATCTTTAAGGTAAAATAGAATTAAACAACATTAAAATATAACAAACTAATATAATAAAAGCAAATATCACAAAATAATGGAAGTATACGTACCTTAAATTAAATACAGTCAAAAATCCAGTGCAGTCACACTCCATCAGGTGGTATCATATGCATATTTCTCTGCAAGACTTTTTTTTTGGGGGGGGGTGGTCGATGTAGATTATATGAGTTCGGATAACTTGTGTGGATATGTGTCTCCACTAAGCCTTCCTCACTCTGATAACAAGTTATTCAGTGTACCTCAGGTGATTAACCTCTCTCTGTTGAGGTTACCAACTTGATGCAAAAGTAGAGTGAGCCCTGGAGCTGTCACTGATGCTCTTACAGTATGTCAAGTAACAGTGCTAGGATGTTGTACTCTTATGTGCTGTCATTATTCAGATGGTAATTGTGAGTTATTGGCATGACCTCTTTTTAGGTGTGTCTCCATCTCCCTCCAAAAGTGACCGCCTCATAGCTTGCCCATTCACATAGACCAGATGCCATTCATGGTTCCATGCTTAAGCTTCTATAATTTATATTGTGGTGATCTTCTTGATTAATGGTTTCTGTCTTGACTAAGATCCAGGACTAGAACCATAATGACCACTTGCTTCACTGCATTATGTAGTGATTATTCCACCCATCAGACAGAAATGAGCAAGTAGATCCTCATAATAACTTCCATTGCCAGGTGCTATAGGTATCTGGACTGCATAAATGAACATGGTCTGGGCATTATCAGGGTTTCATCCCTCTTCTACAATTTTTTTGTCTTGTTTTCCAGACTTGCAGACTTTGGCACATACGATTGGAGCAGCATGTGTTTGTTAATATTAGCACTGCGTGCTATCTGTCCTAGTTAAGCTGCACATTTTGCAGACAATAAGATTCTGAAATATTGCATGCTAATAAGGCCCATAGATAATAAATAGCTTTGGAGAGCTAAATATGGTGTCAATATGCCCATACAACTATGTAGTACTGTAAGACAAGCACATATAGAGTATTATTACATGTACATAGGGAGACAGAGTAGTTTTCTGGTAGCAAAATTTTATTTCACATCCGCTGGGCTGTGTCACATTTTAAGTCTGCTTTGTGCATATTCATTAACTATAGTGTTCCTGCCATCTATTGATATTGAGAAACACTTTTCTGTGGAGGATGCAATCTGTATAATGTTATACTGTCTAAATTTCTGAGGCTTACTTAGGAGTCTGTTAAATACAGATAGCAAAGTTTCCATTGTAAAGCCTGGTAAAGACACATCTTGGGGATACGGATGCATATTTTTTCATATATGTGCGTTATCCTTAGCTATGTTATATTCTTAGCTGCTTGCCATCTGCAACTGTCCATGACAACATGCCGTATACTATTTCTATATATTTCTATATACAAGTAGTTGCATATCTAGCAAGAAACTAAGAGGTCTAATTAAGTCCAACAAGGCTAGCTATGAGGTCAGGATAGCCTTGTAGGCTAAAGTTAAACACAAGGCCTTCTTAAGCTATAACCAGAACCTTAAACGTAACACACAGCAGTGTGCTGAACTGGTGGTGTACAGTATTACCTTCACTGATCAGGGTGATATAGTAAAGCTACCAGCTGATAAATTTACTTTAAATACCCCCCAATCTACCCCATCTCGACCAGGTGAAATCCCCTCCAACATACTAACTGCCAACTGTCAGCAGGGACAAGGTGCTGGCAGCACAAACAAAAGCCAAGAACACCACCTCCATGGGTCCCATCAACATCCCTGATTTCATCCTGAACAGTCTAAAACATGATCTGTCAAGACCATATGAGGCACTCCATCTATAGCCTTTAAACAGGCTACAGTCCAGGTGACTGGAGGACTACAACAGTCATCCCCATCCACGAGGGCTGACCATTAACTTACCCAGGGAACTACAGACCCATCAGTCAAATAAGCCTAATATGGAAAGCCATGAACAAATTATCATGAAAATGATAAACAAGGAGACCGGCAATCTACAGATACTGGACTCACCCAAACTATATCTCCTAACTCTGCTCCTTCTTATCTCTTTCTCTAAACCCCCTGGCTTCTGTTCTTACCACCTAGCTAAATTCTTTCAGTTTTCAGTCAGCTACTACATTTTGGACAGAGGTCCTAGATAATCTTACTGATCTTACATATATCTGTAACCACATCTACCACTGTTATATGTTCTGTATGCAATATGGTCTCCTAATTCACTGTATATCCATGCATTCTGTTACATCCTGCTGTATTTGTCTTTCATAGTAATTAATATTGCCAGCTTCATTACACTGTGACTATGGTTCAAGCATAATTATTTAATGCCTATATTCATAGTATTGTAGAAATATTATTTCACTAGTAGTATTTCTTGCCATTTTGCTAGTATGTTTAGTATGTTTAGTATTATTAGTCTGTAACTGTGAACTGTATAACTGCAGCTTTTCTCCCTGGGTCTCTGCTGAAAATGGGCTTCTGGCCCAGTCGGACATAACCTGGTAAACAAATGGAATAAATAAATAAATAAATAAATACAAAATTTGTTTTGCTAAGGGAAGATCATGAATATTTAACTTAGTGGACTTCTTTGAGAGGTTCATCAAGGCAATGCATGACAGTAAAATAGTGCATACTTGTTGACACGCTCTCTGAATTAAGCATAAATCCCTGTATAACTCACTGGATTGCTGGCTGGCTCACAGACAGAACCCAAGAAGTCAGAATTGGTAAGACCATGTCCACCAAGACACTAGTCACCAGTGGAGTACTCCAGGGATCCATGCTTGGCCCACTCCTCTTTAACATTTACTTCTTGGAAGTCGAGGCTAATGTTCAAGGTCTCTGGCTCACCAAGTTCACAGATGGCTGTAAATTCAGAGCTATTATAGATTCCCTCCAAGATGCCAAAATCTTGTCAGATTGCTTAATACAGACAAATGACTGGTACCAAAGCCATGGCCTAAAACTCAATGCCAAAATAGTGCATTTTAAATCCCTTTGTAAAATTTTCAACTCAAGTAAATTACTCCATTGACAAAGCACCCTAAAGAGTCAAGTCAGTAGTAAGGGATCTGGGAACATATGTAGACAACAATCTGGCCTTTGAAAAACATGTAGGTAATATAGTAAGAAAATCATTCTATGTTGCCTAACTTATAGATAAGGGTATAGATTTGTGCTAGACTAACTGCCCCTGTGGGGCATTGTTTAAGCCTAGCCAATTGCCTGATATGAGAATTGAACCCTACACTTTGTGTCTGTAAGGTGAACACCTTAACCATTATGCCAACCCTCTCCCCCATGATATCCTGGTCCAGGGAAGTTATAGTACCAGTCTACTCAGCTCTTATAAAACCTGTCATTGAATATGATGTCTCCTTTAGCATATATCTAACCAGACACTTGCAACAGTTGGAATGCCTGCAAACATTTCTCCCCAGAAGAATTCAGTGCATGAATGCCTTATCTTAAACTGATCACTCCAAAAGGCTCTTTCTCTGTATTCAGTCTCCTACAGGCTGCTGAAAGTGGATCTTTGCCTGGCTTACAGGGCTTCCTCAGACCCAGCACTGATAGTTCACATGTGCAAAACAAACAGCACCAGCAACACTAGATACAGGAATCTGAACTTCCCTTGTGACATGAACAGAACATGATGGAGAGACAGATGTGCATCCCAAAGGATCCCTGCAGTATGAAATAGGCTCCCCAGCCATGTAAAATAGAGATAATCCCTGACACTACTCAAATAAAACCTTGACAATTAGATGGGAAATCATAAATTTACCCTGGTCTGGGCCCCATGTACCTTATGGACAGAGGCCGGCATTAGGAAACGTAATGTCCTAACTAGCATCCCCCAAGAAATCTTTAGTTACCTCCCTACTAACATGCTGCAGCCCCCACCCCCTGTATAGATGCCATGGTACTAGGGGACCCAAGTGATTTAGAGTGTGTGGCTAGCCTAATAACAACGTATGAGTCTGTGAACCTATCTAGAAAAGTGAATCATATGATGTTCAGAGTATTTCTTCTCATACATGTATATCTATATATATATCTATCTATCTATCTGTATATATATATATATATATATATTTGTATTTATCTATATGTGTGTGTGTGTGTGTGTATATATATATATATATATATATATTTGTATTTATCTATATATGTGTGTGTGTGTGTGTGTGTGTGTATATATATATATATATATATATATATATATATATATATATATATATATATATGTATATATGGATCTATTGGATCTACTTTGTTTTGTCGAAAACACTTCACTGAAAGCTCACTTTATCGAAAACTCATTTCACTGAAACTCATTTCATTGAAAGTTATACATGGCCTTTTCCCCACTGTAGTGCAACCCTGGAGTTAGAATATTAGGTAAGGGGGGTGTGGGGGCCATGTAAAACAGAGTTAATCCCATACACATGTATACTTCTAAGTTAAATAAATAACTCTTTCCAAAAGACAGCTTATGACCAAATTTTGTGGGGTGCTACGTCCCCCACACCCCCAATGTGTTTTTCACAAAAAGAAGTAGACCCATATATATATATATATATATATATATATATATATATATATATATATATATATATATATATTATCTATAGGGATTCAAAAAAACATAGGAAAGCAACATATACTATATTCCAGCACAACTACATACAGAAACAATTAAAAAAAATATTACACTTCTCCAAATATAAGCAAGTGGCAAGCCTCCATGCACCCCCTGCTACTTAAATATATCAACTACGAGATTGCTAACTGCTTTGTCTAACAGAACCAATGTGCTTAGATTTGCTGGTACCATTTCTGAAAGCAAAACGTTTTCCAGTGGTGTGCCACAGGCCTCATTTTTAGGCCCTTTCCACTCTGCATCTACTGATCAGACCTTCAGACCAACACTTGTGGTCTGTAAGTTTGCACATGCCTGTAAACTGGGTGTTGTCTTTCGATCCTCCTCTGACTCATAATTTCTCCAACCTAGCGTAGATGTTGTTAACGGTGGCCTAATGGGTGAGGTGTTTTCCTTACAAATGCAAGGTACAGAGTTTGAGCCCCCAAGAGATAACTGGCTAGGCTTAAAATGGCTCGCAAGAGCAGTTAGCTTAGTACTAATCTAAGGACAATGCTCTCAATTAAATTTGAAAAATGTAGCATAGTTTATTTAGATAATTAGTTATTGAGATTTTAGTGCACTGATCGGTACTGACAAATTGCAGGCTCAGCCTTGGTGAAATACAAAACATTTCACAAGCGAAAAATACAGCAATGTATGCAATTACACAGTAGTTAAAACTATTTACATAGGAAAAAACTGTATACATTGTAGTGAACAAGCAAAGTGCTCAATCAAGCAGAATGTAATGTACAATATACATTCTAAAGTGGGTCAATCATCAGTAAATCTTGAGAGAAGAGATCTCATTCTTTGATAGCTGGGAATTGCTTTTTGGTAAACAAAACAAAACATTTTCATATATTTTGCACATAAGAATATGCACTCTTTAAAGAGAAGACTTTGTTATTTTAAGAATGAAAATATAAAGAAAAGGGATGGACAGACTTGTCCATGTAGGAGATGTTCCATGTGTAAATATATAAGTAATAATAATACGTTTTTACATCCTGACAAAAGCAGGGAATATGTATTTAACATTTTAGCTACATGTGCCTTAGAACACATTATTTATCTAGCCCAATGTTCAGTATGTTTTTGTTTCTATGTGGGAAAAATGGACAGAGCCCTTAGAGATCGTATCAAGGAACACATGTACCAGATACAGAAAAAAACTGATGTTAGTGCATTGTCTAAACATGTTAGAGTGAATGACAACACACAGAAATTTACTTTTTTAGTTATAGGTAAAATATATGACAACATCAAAATGGGGGACATTAGAAACAGGACAGAACAGCTTGAGGCAAAATGGATTATAAAACTGAAAGCAGATTCTGGTCGTGGGTTAAATAATAGGATACCCATAAGACTAAAACTTAAAGCAAGACCATTGAATAAATGAAATGTTATGTCAGTTTAAGACATGTTGGGCTGGATTTACGAAAGCTTGCATGGAGTTGTAGAGCAGAGTAAGACGTCAGACAGCCAATATGTCTGCTGAGCGATCCAGCAACAGCCGGCAGGGGCGTGCATGAGAGCTTCTAAAACTACTCTTGCACGGACAGAGTCATGGTATGCAAATTACCTCATTTGCTGCAGAAAGCTATGTAAATGAGGTAAATTTGCAATCCAGGAAACACTAACCTGTCCGTGGAAGAGTAGTGTTATCTGCAGAAATGTACTCCGTTGGTAAAGGAGTACCATTCTGCAAATAGCTAAATGGAGCTATGACAGCTCCAAATAAAGGATGCATACAGTTGAGGAAGCATGCCAATGGCCAAATATAAGGCCATCGGCATTAATACATGTTTAAAATTATTAAAATCTAACTTTTTTTCCCCGATCTCCAATGTTTAAGCGTAGCACAGCACCGTGCAAACGTGCGGCGCTTAAAAAAACAGAAAATAATTTAAAAAGAGCCAAAAATAGCCATTTTCACTAAAAAGCTTATCCTGCCATGCAGATGAATGGCAGGCTGAAGACAACATGGCTACTGAGTAGTGGTTGCTAAGTGGGGGAAGCTCAGTGTGAGAGATGTAACGATGCATTAGTAGGCAATCCTATGCAAATGAGGATAAGGATAGTGAATCCCAATTGTCCCCAGCATGTGAGCCATGTCCCAAGAGTGTAAGTGAAGGAGTAGGGGAATAGTAGAGTAGAATATAGGTAACATCATGAGGGGGTGTGTCAGAAAGGCTGTAAGCTTATTGAAGCACAGTATCTTATGTTTGCCTTGAGTTGCTCAGGATTGCAAGAGGCGTGTCTACAGTTGTCCTTTTTGAAAACCAGAAACCAAAGGCGTACGCCATGAATATATCTGAAATTTCTTGCAAATATGCACACAGCATGTGCGCTCATGTGCGCTCATGTGCTCACGTGTGCGCGGGTGTGTGCTTGTTTGCACAGCACTGCCCTTGGCGGAAACAGAAAGGGAAAAGCAAGGAAAAGAAGTAGTAGGAAGTTAACCAAGGCGAACTAGCAGAGCTGCCAGGTGAAATATATCAGAATCAGCCAATTACACAGGTAGCAGACTAGCCCAGCCCAGCCCAGCCCAGCACTTTAAACTCTGCAAACAGCATTCTTCCCTGTTTTTTTTCCAAAGAACTCTGCAACACTGCAGTATACAAAGAGGGAAAGCTTAAAAACTTTAAAGTCAGACAAAATGTAAGGGACTGCTCTTGCTATCATAAACCATGTGCAAGGTGCTGAGGGTGGTGATATTGTGAATGCTGCTGAGCAACCCACAGTGAGGAGGTGGAGAAGAATGTATAGACCCAGGGTAACCTACCAGGGGCTACATGAGCTGGAGATAGTGGAGCTCTATAGGGTGGACAGAGACCTCCTGCAGCAAATTGTTGAGCTGTGCCGGCCACGCCTCACACACAGAACCAATAGAGAGGAACCCATCCCAGTGGATACCAAGGTATGTGTTGGCCTAAGAATACTAGCTACAGGTACCTTCCAGAGAACAACTGGTGATATGATGGGGATTTCACAGGCATCAGCATCCAGGGTACTGCACCATTTCCTGGATGCCATGTCAGCACATGTCGGTGAGCACGTATATTTCCCCAATTCCTGTGAGGCATTGGCCAGCAATATGCATCTTTTCCACCAAATAGCAGAATACCCTGAGGTAGTGGGTGCAATAGACTGCACACACATACACATCAAAGCACCAACTGGTGAGTGGGGTAGGGTCTACATCAACCGCAAGGGTTTCCCCTCCATCAACTGCCAGGTCATGTGCGATGCCCAGGGCATGATAATGAATGTGTGGGCTGGCTGCCCTGGAAGCTATCACGATTCCTATATCTGGCATCTGATGCAGCTGTACCAGAGATTTGCCAATGGGGACATCCCTGATGGTCATCTAGTGGGGGATACTGGATACGCACTAGAGCCGTGGCTGATGACACGCATCAGAAATGCACACACAAACCCAAACAAGAACTCCATAATGAGGCACATGCAGAAACAAGAAACATTATTGAACATGTGTTTGGGATGCTCAAGTCACAGTTCTGGTGCCTGGACACATCTGGCGGAGCCTTGCAGTACTCACCAACTACATGTACCCAAATTGTCATGGTATGTGCCATGCTACACAATATGATCCTGCGAAAACAGCTGCAGTAGGAATAGCATGGGACAGGGCCAAATAGCCCCTCACCATTGCCAAGGCCTGCACAGGCACAGCGTGACTCGGAGGAGGAACAACCTAAGCCTGCCCCAGTAGGCAGAAGGAGGTGTGCCCAGTATGCCCTGGCCTTGGCAAAGAGGCAATGTATAGCACATACACTGATTCAGTAAGAACCCTAGAAATTACACCTCTCTCTGACTCGCACATACAGTAAAAGGGATGCTTAACTTGACACTACCTGTTTTCAAACATGTATAGGGAGTGTACTATGTGCATCCGACATAGGCAGCCCTGCAGCACCACCTGAGGCACGAGTGCCCTATTTTAAGCAATATAAAGCACTGCTAAGCACATTTTACCAGTATTGAGCATATTTAAATTCAATTGCACATAGCTGCGCACCACGCTAACCAGCACAACATTGGGCAATGTTGAGCAATGTTGGGCAAAGTCGGGCAAAGTCAGGCAAAGTTGAGCAAAGTTGGGTAAACATGCTCACACCTGCTTTACTGCTCCTTAAGCAGTCTGATCTGCCCAGCAGGAAAATAAAAAGCAGTGACAGGACTCGAACTCAGGCTACTGTGCACTACAGTCACAGTACTGAACCACTAAACCATGACAGCATTTCACTGGCATAGACACAATATAACTCACTCACACATACCAGTTGGGGGGGGTCACATACCTAACAGTCACAGCCAGCAGGACAAATGTAGACAAACGCAAACACAAACAAATGCTGTATCATGCCCTCTGAAGAGGCATATGAGTAACCTCCCCCCAGGCCTATGCAGACAGATAACAGCAGGCCAGGCAGTATGATGTGGGTTGGGTAGGCTATGAAGTCACAAACCAATATGCGTGTAATTGGAAGCTAAGGTCTGTAGTGCAGTGGTATACCTCAAGCCAGTATGATAGGCAACAGTACAGACTGAAATAGAGTACCTGACATAGCAGTGCAGGCCTAGCAAATGTGTATAAGTGTGAGGTGAACCCTTCATCCTATGTACATCCACAGTAACAATCAGGTGTGCCCCCCCCGGGTAGAAATGTACAAATAATAGCTGTCCCTACTGTATGTAGAATGACTCATGGAAGCCCTGCAGGCACACTGTGCTTCCTGTCAATGTACAACACAAAGGTGAGCCCTGAAGTAAAAATCAACTTGATTTTCATACACATATAGTATATATGCTCATACTGGGCATGCTCACACACTTAAACAAATTTAGCAAATTTCAGTCAGCAACATATTGAAAGGTCATACTGGGAATGCTCACACAGACCATGTCTGAGTACAGCAGTGGGCTACACATATCTGGCAGTTGCAGTTCTTACTCTAGACACTTGTCACTATTCACCAATCCTGTCTTCTGCACACACTGATATGAAAACAGACCCATATAATATATTGCACACCTGTCATAATCAAACTATATACTCCAAGTACTTAAGTTGTTCAAAGAAAGTGAAAAACCAAAGAAGATCAATAATTATCCGATCAGTATCATCAAGAAACAATGAGCACTCCTAACATTATCCAAGCCATGGTCAAGGAGTCCATAGAGAACCATGAAGCTTTCTTTCGCTATGTCATAAATATCAATGTAAACTCATATATGTTCTGAGTCAGTGTGCAAACTGTAAATGAATACATGTACATGACTGACATTGCCAACATCTTGTCAGACAGGGTCATACATATTTACCCCCTTCTCACTGACTAAAGGTCCCATTATCATACCTGGAGATTGTGAAAACCCAGAAATCACATATACAATGGTTAAATAGCTCTTTCCAAACCTAAAAACATGGCATGTATGGGATAACATGGTTTTCCTGGCTGTGTCATATGTGAACTCCAAAACAAACAGACCCTGCACCTGAACAGTCTGTTGAGACTCACCGTCGGTACAAGATATGAAACTGTTGAATGGGTTACTGCAACATTTGGCACACTCCATGAGTGTTGGTGCACAACGGACCATGGGAACTATTGTCTTATAAGCCTAATAAGCCTGATGTGCAAGGCCATGGAGTCCATCATTATGGAACTCATATACAGAGCTATTGAGAGCCTACAAACACCAAACCCTAGCCATTTTGGTTTGGTCAGGGGCAGATCATGGTTCCAAAACCTGCTAGACATTTTTCAAGGCAGTTACCCAGGACATGCATCAATGAAATGAGCTACACATGGCCTATCTAGACCTTGAAAAGCCCTTTTCCAACATCCCACACACATGTCGTATCCACAAAATCAACAACGTGTGCATTAACATGTATGTCATCTGATGGATTGCCAACTGGGGCACGGATAGATCCCACAAGGTAAGAATTGTGGTCTCCTGTTCAAGCTGGTAACAACTGCTGTCCCCCATGGCTCAATCCTGGGACCCCTCCTGTCTGGTGTATACTTTTCAGAAATAAAGTCAAACACAAGGGCTATGTTTAGCAAGGTTTGTGGATGACTGCAAAAAGGTTGTCAAAATCGATGTTTGGGATAACAGAGACATCCTTAAAAAGGGTCTCAGTCAGACAGATGTGGTGTCAAACTTATGGGCTCGAGCTACAGTCATACAAATACCATATAGGTGACAACACCCTGAATATGCAGGTTATAATAAGGGATCTATGGACACATGTGGATAGTCATCACTACTTCCAGAAACACATTCACAAAGTGGTTAGAAAATCATGCTATATGTTCCCACAAACTGCCAAGGTCTTTGCATGTAGGTCAAAGGAGGTTCCCTCTACTCATCAGCCATCAGACCCATCATAGAGTACCACAACACACTTGTGATGAATCTGACTAGGCACCTTCAGCAGCTGGAAAGACCACTGACGTAACTCAAAAAGAGCATTAATGGCCTCAAACAGTTGCCCCATGCAACAAGACTGAATTTAACTCAATCTGTACTCTATTGCATACTGTCTATTCAGGTGATCTCTGCCCAACAGACATGTCCATGTCCAATACAGAACAGATGTACATGTGCTATCTGAAGTAACCACAAGATCACTGTACTATATGCTCTAGGGATATCATCATCACAACAATAAATAGAACATGTTGGAGGGATACATTAATAACTCACAGACTTCCTTTTCTTTGGAACAGGCTCCCTCCCAACCTACATTAAGTTGAGTCCCTCACTGACACTCTTCCAGAGGAGCCTTAATGAGTGTATGTGAATCTGAACTGTCACACCATGGATTACTTCATCAGCTCTACTACACAGAGGCCTAGGGAACTAACTCCATGGGTGGTGATAGCTGCACACTCTGGCCATACTATTATATGCCTTCAGGCAGATAACCTATTACCTACCTATGTACCTATATATATATGTAGGGGGAACACAATATATTAAGCCAAAGATGGATGGGCAGAGATGTGTGTAAGAGGGTGACCATGACAGGGAGCCATCCAGGACTGTCCCACCCAGCACACATCCCAATGGCACAAAAGACATGAGGTGCACATCTCACCCAGTGTACATAACAGCCACCAGTATCTGTAAGCATTACAGTGTATGTGGTCCATGTGCCTGCTGTACAACATGATGGTACAATGAAGTACACATCTACTATCTGTAGACATGTACCTGTCACATAGTCTACTATATACCTATGAACCTATTTTCAATAAGGCATATGTTAGCCTAGGCAAGTTGTACAGCTTTAGCCACCCCATTGAGTAGTCTCCCAAGCCCTCGTTCTAATAGTTAGTACCCTAAGCCCCTTTCTAGTGGGGCTGCTGATGTGATGGCTGGTGTGAATTGTCTGTTTCCCATCCACTCATCAAGGTTCCTATGGAAGAGTGTCAGCGAGGGGCTCTGTCTGATGTACATTGGGACTCTGTTCCACAGTAAGGCAAGTGTCTGGGATGGTACTCTATCCCACCAGCATGTTGTATTCATTGTTGTGATGAGGTTCATATCCCTGAAGTGTGTAGGGCGACTCAATTTTGTTATTTGTAGATGGAGCATGCTCAGCAGTTATGTGTTGGGCATGGCTGTGTATGTTAGGCAGAGTGTGCCTCTGCGTAGGTGGTATGCAATGAAGAAAAGATTTAGTTTTACCAGTTGTGTTGCATAAGACAACTGTTTGAGGCCAGTAATCCTCTTGGTGAGGTACCTCTGTGGTCTCTACAGCTGCTGGATATGAGTAGTCGAGTACATCCAAAATGGTGCATTGTACTCAATGATGGGTCTGATGACTTAAGAGTAGAGGGCCACCACTACCTCTTCGGATCCTGATGCAAACCCTTTGTTGATTAGGTGGGCCACATAGGATTTCCCAATCACTTTGGCAACATGGTTGTCAAAGGAAAGATGACTTTCTACTTGTGCCCCAGATCCCTTATTACCTTGTCAGTTTTAAGGGGGTAACTCCTATGTGGTAGTTTGTGTGCACTTTATTTTCACCAAAGGGGATCACTATGCATTCCTCCACATTGAGCATGAGGCCATAATTCTGACACCACACATCTGTCTCATAGAGTCCCTTCTGGAGAATATTTGTGTCATCCGGGGAATCTATTATGGCAAACACTTTACAGTTCCCAGCAAACTTAGTCAACCACAACCCTCCTGTGTTGGCATGTACATTTGAGAAGTCTATACCAAACAGGAGGGACCCCAGGACTGAACCCTGGGGGCCACCAGTTGTACTGGTGTAGAGTCTGACATGGAGCCAGCAACTCTTAATTTGTGGAATCTATCTGTGAGACAGTTTGCAATCCATCTTGTGATGTATGGATTCATGCCCAGGTTGGTGAGTTCATCTATGATACCTGACTGGGGAATGGTGTCAAAGGCTGGAGTGAGGTATAAGTAGGCTGTGTTGAGCTTATTTCACTCATCTGTAGCCTGGGTAACGGTCTCAAAAAAATCCACCCAGTTCAGGAGGCGTGATCTGCATATGATGAAGCCAAACTGGGTGTGATCAACTGTGTGAAGGTTCACAATCTCTTTATTGTTGACTTCCATTATGATTGGCTTCATTGCCTTAAAGAGCAGGCTCGTCAGGCTCATAGAGCATGAATGCCAAGGGGTTTTTGTGGCCCCACCCCTGTGGAGTGTGAAGAATGTTGCTGTGCAACATTCTATGGGTACATATCCTGTACAGAGCATGTAGAGAGGTGTAGGTATCCTTGATGAATATGGATACATCCCCACCCTATGTGCTATGATCCAGGTCCTGATGCTGGAAGGTATGGAATGAGTAGTATCCTGGAAGTGCCGGTGTGCTCTCTGGAGCCTTGAACTAGGTTTCTGTTACTGCACAGATATCAATATTCTCCATACTGAGATGTGCCTTGAGTGTGTGCATCTGGAGGCTGAGACTTCTGGCAATGAGTAGCATTTAGCTAACTTTGCGGTTATTTGTGTTGGTTATGTGGTTTGGTTTGTCCTGAGTGACCGGTGTTCCACACCTGAAGTCAACGCCTCATTGGTCCCATCTGACAATAAGCTAATTACCCTACATATCCACATTCTGGACCCACCCCCCATTAAGGAAACCATGTTAAAAAATGTCTCCAAAGTCAACTTCATGCTTCTTAAGACAGAAGTGCTGAACTTCAGGACACCCATGCAGATGGACAATACTGTTACGACTACTGAATCCTTCACACTTGCACTTTATAAGAATTTACATGAGTGTATGCATTGTGCTATCCCAAACAGAACCATGATGCTATCCTCCAAGAAAAAGAAGCCAATCTACAGATCCCCTGCCATAAACAAACTGCACAACAGAAGGAAGAAACTGTTGCAAAAGAGGGTAAAATCCCATGAGTGGAGGAGCTCCCTGGTCAGCCTCAGAAAGAAGCTGCGATCCCTGATAAAATCCTCCAAAGCTAGTTATGAAAACAAAGTTGACACTGATTCTAAAGACAACCACAAAACATTCTATAGCTATGTTAAGAATCTCAATGGCAACGCTCAGATCTGCTTTGAGTTACAGCACAATGGCACTAAACATACAGACCCAACTGATATTGCCAACAGCCTGGCAGATAGGATCAGTGCTAACTTTTCCCCCCTCTCACCCATGAAAGAGCACATCTCTATACTGGAAGAATGCAAATGTTGCTGTCATCATGGCTGCATAGGTAAAAAACACTCTCTAAAGCCAGGAACACAGCATCCATAGGACCAGATTACATCCCAGGCTTTGTTCTACATGAACTACAGAACGAACTGACACCACACCTACATACCATGTTCAGTCATAGCCTCACCTCAGGCTTTGTGCCTGCTGAATGGTGCACAGCGACGGTTATCCCACTACACAAGAGGGGAGCCACCACGGACCCTGGGAACTAGCGCTCTATTAGCCTGATGAGCCTGGTCTGCAAGGCCATGGAACATATCATCGTGGAACTTATAAACAAAGACATTGGTAATCTCCAAACTCTGGACCACAACCATTTTGGGTTTGTAAAAGGCAGATCATGTCTCCTAAACCTGATAGACTTCTTTGAAGCAGTCACCAAAGCCATAGACAAGGGTAAGGTGGTTCACACAGCCTATCTAGATCTTGCCATGTCTTTCAACACCATCCCCCACTCTGGAATTATGGATAAACCCACTAAACTAGGTAAAAATCCCTATGCCACAAGATGGGTTGCCAACTGGCTCACTGACACAACCCACACTGTGAAAGTAGCAGACTCCAAGTCCGACTTCAGACCAGTGACAAGTGGAGTATGTCTTGCATTGAAAGAATTTAGAACCACTTTAGACAAAGTGGTTATAAAACCTGCTGATAAAGGGGGCAATTGGGTCATCATGAACAGGGAAAAATACACAGACAGTGTTGAGGCATTACTTAGAGAGGATTCCTATGAAAAACTAGGTTTTAATCCATTAAAACACTATTCTGATGAATTGGCTGAATTACTTGAAACAGGGGAGAGGCTTGGTTTTTTTGTCTTGCGGTGATGTTAATAAATTGTTGGTAAAGGAACCTAGGCATCCTAATATTTATGCTATTCCTAAATTTCATAAGGATTTGGTCAACCCTCCGGGAAGACCTATTATTTCAGGGATAGGTTCTTATATTGAGAGAACTAATAAATTCATTGATTTTCATCTCAAGACATATTTATCTAGAGTGTTTTCTCATGTTAGGAACATTCAGGATGTGTGTGGAGCATTAAAGGGTATGTCATGGAATCATGAATTTTATTGGGCTACTGTGGACTTCTCTTCTTTGTACACTAATATTGATAAACAGTGGGGATTGGAAGCTATGAGAAAAATAATGGGGGAAGGACCCAGAACTTCTTTTTTGTTATCTCTGCTGGAATTTAGTCTTACTCATAATTATTTTGTTTGGAATAGAGAATTTTATCTTCAAGTTATTTATATGGGGGAATTTGAGAAAGAATTTATGTTTTATAAAAAGTTTTTTGTAAATAATGTTATTTTTTATAAAAGATACATAGATGATCTCATTTTTGTGTGTAAGGGGGAATCTTCCGAGTTTGATGACTTCATGCAGGACTTAAATATGAATGCACATGGACTCCATTTTGTGTCTGAATGTTCTAGATTAACAATTCCATTTTTGGATGTTGAATTTTATGTAGGGGAGGATTACAAGGTGCATTTTAGACCCTTTAGAAAACCAACTTCGGTCAATAATTTCTTACATGCTAGTAGTATGCATCCTCCACATTTAATCAATGCTTTGCCTGAACAGGAATTTAAAAGAATTTTGAGAAACACTTCTGATCCCAAATTATGGGATGAGACATTAGATGAAGTGGTTCACAGACTCATGAGTAGAGGGTATTCAATGGAAATTCTGTCAGGTTTAAAAAGCAGATTATGTGGTGGAAAGAAAGTAAGAAGTTAATTTAGCACATGTCATACAGTTATTGATAAGAAGGAGAAATTATTTTTCGTTTCTAGATATTCTGATTTTTCTCAGACCATAGAGAAGATTGTTAGACAATTTTGGAGTGTGGTTTGTGATGATATGATTGTGGGAAATTTGTTTCCCACTCATATTAGTTTTTCTTATAGCAGATTTGGGAATTTAAAGGAGCTATTAAACAAAAAACTAGAAAAATCTGCTGATGGAGAAAATGTGGGTATGGAGAAATGTGGTAGGTGTTCTGTATGTCATTTGGTTAGAAATTTAAATGGTTTGAAAATGAATGGGAGAGATACAGGGCGTTTGAAAAATTTAGTTGTTTATCACAAGGGGTGGTTTATGTTTTAGGGTGTGATTGTGTTCAACCATTATGGTATATTGGTCAAACTACCAGAAAGATCAAGGTTCGCATTTTGGAGCATTTGGGGGATGTGAGAAGGGAGAATTTGGAAAGTCCTGTGGCTTTTCATTTTGTTCATAATGGAAACACTGAGGGATTTATTTTCAGTGTTTTAGCTAGACCACATTTTGATGGTGGAAATTTTAGGACAGAACTTGACAAATTAGAAAATAAGTTTATTCTCAATTTTCACACTTTATATCCAGGGGGCCTGAATTTAGATGCGGGTTTGTCTTTATGAAATATGATATGATGTTTCTTGAGTTATTCTGAGAGAGTTTTTGCATTCTATATTTTGCATTTGATATTTTGTATTTGACATTTTGTATTTAAAAAAAATATAGACATTTTGAAAATATTTAAAATATTTATAATATCTAATATTGCTTAATGTATGACATCAAATGTTTAGAGTAGTTTTACCATTCATTCATCTATTTAAGAAGTATTGTATAATAAGAAAGTTGGATTAAGTGGTTTATTGATAAACTAGTATCTGAATATTTATGGGAATTTCTATGGAAAATGGTATCAAACTGTTTTGTAAAGTAATTAAGCAAAAAGGAGGGAAAAACGTTTTAAACAATTAATTGGTTGATAGGACAATGAGTTTGATGTGTTTGTTTAAGAAGATGGGTGTCATTTGATTTATTGTTCCACTGAAGACTAATTGCCGAGGTACCAGGACATGTGAATAAAGCGTTGTGGTTTTCCATCTTCGTGGCTGGAGTTTGCTTTTGCTATGTGTTGGAGTTTTTGAGTATTTCTTTTCATTTTGGTGTTTTTGTTATGGACAAGTGGAGTACCACAAGGTTCAGTCCTTGGTCCTGTCCTGTTTGGTGTCTACTTCGCTGAAGTACAGGTTAACATGGAAGGTGTCTGGCTAATGAAGTTCCCAGATGACTGCAAACTAGGAATCATAATCAAGACTACTAACGATGTGGACATCCTCCAAAAGGGCCTCACTGAGACAGATGCCTGGTGTCACAGCCATGGCCTCAAGCTCAATGCCAAAAAGTGTATTGTCATCCCCTTTGGTAAAAACACTGTACCCATGAACTACAACATAGGTGGTAGTATACTTAACACTGAAAGTGTGATAAGATACCTTGGGACACAGGTGGACAGTAGACTCTCCTTTGATAATCACATCACCACAGTAGTCAGGAAATCCTTCTACGTGACACACCTCATCACAAAAGGTGTCTCATGCAGAATAAAAGAGGTCATTGTTCCCCTCTACTCATCACTCATTAGATCCATTATAGCGTACAATGCCCCTTTTGCTATGTACCTGACAATACATCTACAACAACTGGAAAGCCTGAAGAAATACCTCACAAAGAGGATTAGTGGCCTCAACTACATGCCATACACAGGCCGTCTCAAAACACTACAGCTTTACTCTGTCGCATATCGCCTACTCAGAGGTGATCTCTTCCTAACATACAAAGCTATGTCAAACACAGGGTTGTTGGACATGCTCCACTTAAAGAAATCCCAATCCCTCCGAGCGTCGGCCCCAAAACCCAGACTGAAATACAAAAGGAGGGGGTGTATCCATTTTCATAAAGATACCCACACCTCCAGGTTAGTGGCACAGCACGAGGCCTTGGAAACCATGCAAGTGCAACTAACATTGGGAAAAGCTGCTTATCAGATCGTAGCCTGCTACAGATCACATACCTTGTCTCAGGACCCTCATTCAGTTTTTCTGAGAACACTGGGAAGTATAAAGGTCCTACCAAACACCATGATATGAGGAGATTTCAACTACCCAAACACTGACTGGGAGAATTACTTGAGTACAAAGTCCTTTGCCCAATGCTTCCTAGAGTTTATAAACTCAAATGGCCTGGAACAGCTGGTTACCATGCCCACTAGAGGTGACAACATACTGGACCTGATCATCACCAACATGGGGGGGATCAGTGTTCCACAAAGGTAAACCCCTCGCTGGTAATATCAGATCATGAAGTAATCACACTGGACAGCCACATCCCAGCCCCCCCCCCGTCAACAAAACCACTGTGAAAAACTTTTCAAAAGCAAACTTCACACTTCTCAAGACTGAAGTGGAAAGTTTCAAAGCCTCCTTGCTACAGGATAATGCTATCCAATCTGCAGAATCCTTTACAAGTGCATTCTACGAGCATCTACAAGGATGCATGGATCGAGCCATCCCAATAAAAAACAAGACTCACTCCTCCAGAAAGAAGAAGCCAATCTGGTGGTCCTTGCCCATAAATAAGCTATACAACAGAAGGAGGAAACTAACACATGATAGAACAAAATTCCAAAAAGGAAAGGCATCACTGATTATTATTAGCAAGAACCTATGATCACTCATAAAATAGTCCAAGTCCAGTTTCTAAAGAAAAATTGCCAAGGATTCTAAAGATAACCACAAAGCCTTCTTTAGCTATATCAAACATTTAGGTGGCAACTGTCAGATATGCTTTCAGCTACTGCAAAATGGCAAATAATACACTGAACCAACTGACATTGCCAACATCCTGGTGGACAAGTTCAGTGCAAACTTCACCCCCCCTCACCCCCAAAAGGGCCCATATCCATCCCAGAAGAATGCAGAGCCCAAGACTTCATGGACATGCAGGTAAAAACAGCCCTCTCCAAAGCTAAGAAAACAGCATCAATGGGACTGGATGGTGTCCCAGACTGCATCTTACACAAGCTCCAAAAGGAACTAAACTCTCACCTACATTCACTGTTCAGACTCAACCTTACCACAGGCTATGTGCCCAAAGAATGGCGTACAGCAACAGTCATCCCGCTCCACAAAGGTGGTGCCACAACAGAACCTGGGAACTATCGCCCTATAAGCCTGACCAGCCTGGTCTGCAAAGCTATGGAGCAAATTAGCATGGAACTCATAAACAGAGACATTGGGAACCTCCAGATACTGGACCCTACCCAATTTGGCTTTGTTAAAGGCAGATACTGCTCCTAAACCTAGTTGACTTCTTTGAAACAGTTACCAAGGCCATAGATGAAGGGAAGGTAGTCCACACCACCTACCTGGACCTCACTAAGGCCTTTGACACCATTCCCCACTCTGGCATCATAGACAAGCTTACCAGCTTGAACATTAACCCCTATGTCACGAGATGGGTGGCCAACTGGCTCATGGATAGAACACACATGGTCAGAGTTGCAGATGCCATGTCTGACTCTAAACCAGTCACAAGTGGCATCCCACAGGTCTCAGTCCTGGGACCCCTCCTGTTCAGTATATACTTCTCTGAGGTACAGGCAAGCACGGGAGGACTATGGCTGACCAAGTTTCCAGATGACTGTATACTGGGGGCCATAATTGACTCTCTGGCCGACACAGACATCCTCCAGAAGGGTCTTACAGAGACAGATACCTGGTGTCAAAACCATGGCCTCAAGCTGAATGGCAAAAAATGCATAGTCATCCCCTTTGGAAAAAAACAAAGTGCCCACAAATTACCACATAGGTGGTAATCCACTAGGTACGTAAAATGTAATTAGGGACCTGGGGACCCAGGTAGATAGTAACCTCTCCTTTGATAATAACATTGGCAAAGTGGTTAGTTATTCCTTCTATGTAGCCCACCTAATCAAAAAAGGGTTCACCTCTAGATCAAGAGAGGTCATTCTGCCCCTCTACTCATCACTTATAAGGTCCATAATAGAGTACAATGTCCCATTTGGTATGCACCTTAATTGGCACATGCAACAGCTGGTAAGACTACAGAAGTACTTCACCAAGAGGATCATGGGCCTCAAAGAGATGCCCTATGCAGCTCGACTAGAGAAACTCCAGCTCTACTCAGTTGCTTACTGCCTGCTCAGGGGTCATCTATGCCTGACGTATAAGGCCATGTCCAACCTGGAATTAATGGACATGCTCCACCTCAAGAAAAAACAAATCTTTTAGAGCCACTCTCCAGTGAATTAAACCTCAGCAAAGCAATAAACAGGACATGCTGGAGGGATAGATTCCTGTCCCAGAGACTTCTCTCACTCTGGAATAGAATCCCAGTTGATGTTAGGCAGAGCCCCTTGCAGACTCTCTTCAAGAGGAATCTTGATGAGTGGATGGGAAATTGTAAATTTACCCCTGGGATCACTTCAGTGGCCCTGCTAGACACAGGCCCAGGAAACTAATTTAAAAGGGAGGCAAAAGCCAACACATTCTGGCTAGGCTTATAAATGCCCTTGGGCAGATAGCCTAGTACCTACCTATGAAACTATGAACCTACACGCTCTAGGGACCTGAACCTTGTCACTACAATAAACAGAACATGCCAGAGGGATAGATTCCTGTCCCACAGACTTCACATACTCCAGAATAAACTACCTATCCATATCAAACAAAACTCCTCATTAGCACTCTTCAAGGAAAATCTTGATTATTGGATGGGAAATAGGAAATTCACCCTGGGGATCACATCTGTGTCTCTGCACAACAGTGGCACAGGAAAATAAATTTCTTGGGTGGCAAAAGCCAGGGTACCTTTTTGGCTGGCCTTGTATAGGCCCCAGGGCCAATAAACTAGTACCTACCTATGAACCTTTGAGCCTTACCTAAAAAAGGTAATGTGGGGACAGCACGAGCTTTGGCCAGTATTCAGAAGCATAGGGGCAAAACGTGCAAACCATCTGTAGTGAAGCAACAAAGCTTGTCTATCATTTCATCACAGGCAGATAGAGACTGGATCCCCTTTGAATGACACCAGAAGCTCAGCTATTGTTGAAGTTTATCATCTTTCTGTTATATTGCAGTATCATGTAGGTGAAGGTAAGATGCTACTCAAGGTCTGACTCTGTGTGTGCCAGCATGTGGTGCATCAACCCATATATGATATGGTCATGGCTTATGCATACAATACACTCACAATACACCTAGTATGATAAGCCTGCTGAGGTTAGCAAATGTAAAAAAACCTTTGTGCAAACTGTCAGCAAGTAATGTCTGTATTGCACCCTGTAACTCCATATTGCTTGATGAAGTGTAAAGACGTACTTAGTTTGGATTAAGAACACCGCACTTGCCAACTATGTGTGTGTGTGTGTGTGTGTGTGTGTGTGTGTGTGTGTGTGTGTGTGTGTGTGTGTGTGTGTGTGTGTGTGTGTGTGTGTGAGTCTCCCTGGGGAGGAGCAACCTTTTTGGAGACTACTCATACACCTTAGAAGTGGTATACTCATCTTTGTCAAGTCCAGTGATGTTGCCATCCTACAAATATACCTGTAGAAAAAAAATCCCAATGATGTGTATTGCATGTTGTGTAAATGCGTACTGCTGTAGTCTTATAATGTAGTTAGGTAGGGGTTTGAATCTTGCATTTGCTAACTGTGTGTGTCTCCCTGGGGAGGAGCAACCTTTTTGGAGACTACTCATACACCTTAGAAGTGGTATACTCATCTTTGTCAAGTCCAATGATGTCACCATCCTACAAATATACCTGTGGAAAGCTGAAAACCCAGTAATGTGTATAGCATGTTGTGTAAATGTGTACTGCTGTAGTTAGGTAGTGATTTGAATCCTGCATTTGCCAAGTGTGTGTCTCTCTCTGGGGAAGAGCAATCTTTTTGGAGACTACTCAAACACCTTAATAGTGGTATACTCATCTTTGTCAAGTCTGATGATGTCATCATCCTACATATATACCTGTGGAAAGGTGAAATCCCAGTAATGAGTATCGTGTGTTGTGTAAATGCATACTGCTGTAGTATCATAGTGTATTTAGATAGGGGTTTGAATCCTGCATTTGCTGTGTGTGTGTATCTCTCAAGTCCGATGATGTCACCATCCTACAAATATACCTATGGAAAGTTGAAATCCAAGTAATGTGTATAGCACATTGTGTAAATGCATACTGTTGTAGTATCATAATGCAATTAGAAAAGAGTTGGAATCTTGCACTTGCTGACTGTGTGCCTGTGCTCAAGGTGAGTGACATTGTTGGCCAATGTGGAGAGCATTTTGATTTTTATAGTGTATGACATATCACAATGACAACTGTATGTGCATTACACATGTAAGATAGCTGTGGAGCAAATCCATATACATACATGTGACCTCAAGTATTTCATAGGTGGGTACTCTGCTTTCTCCATGAATGCACGTGTTATCTTTGCCAGAGTCTGCTGGCACTTTCCAGACCTTAGGTCACTTCTGTATGCTTGTGACAAGCTTAGCCACTGCAGTAATCCCTGGGCTATGGCTTCCATTTCACATCCACTCATCACGGTTTCTATTGAAGAGTGTGAGTGAGGGTTTATGCTTGAGGTATATTTGAAACCTGTTTCAAACCAAGCAAAGTCTGGCAAAGATGACTAATCATTATAGGTGTGCAACAACCTCTGTGGATCTGCATGGAAACCCTTTATTGCTTATGTGCTGCACAGAGGGATTTCCAAAATCCTTTGGTAATGTGATTATCAAAGGATAGATGACAACACATGGCTCTATGTATACATTAATATCTGTTCCACATTTTGGGGGCTACTACCTTTGTGGTACTCTGGGGATACTTTGTTTTTTTAAAAGTGGATAACTACGCTTTCTTAGGCTTATAGCTTTACAGCATGAGTTTGACACCAGGTATCTATCTGTATGATACCCTTTTGAAGGATGTGTGTGTCATCTGGAGAATAAAGTATAGCCCATAGTATGCATTTTCATCAAACATGGGCAGCCATATCCCTACTGTGTTTGTGTGCACCTAAAAAAGCTATATGCCAAACAGGAGTGGTCTCAGGACTAAGTGCAGGTGCATACCACTTTTTACTGGCATAGAATAGTACATGGAGGCTGCAAATGTTACTGTGTGTCCTACATCTGTGCGTCAGTTGTCAAGCCATCATCTAACAATCATTTCTGGTCAGTCTGTTGAGGTTATGTCTAATACCAGTATGTGGGATGGCTATGATTTGCTGGTGAGCTATAGCTTGGCTGTGTTGACACCCCCCCCTCCCTCACCTATAGCCTTGTTGACTGGCTTGAAGTCTACTAAGTGTAGGAGCCATGATCTGGCCTTTAGAGAACCCAAGTGGGTATGGTGCAGTGTTTGCAGGTTCATACTGTCTCTGTTAATGAGTTCCACAATGCTGTGCTCCATAGCCTTCCAGATAATACTGGTCTGGCTTATAGGGTGAGAGTTTCCAGGACCTGTTGTAGTTCTACCCTTAATTAATTTATGTTAACATTTGCACTGGGTGTGACGAGGGTGGACAGGTTTAAGAATAAGTATATTAGAGGGTCAGGCCAGGTTTGAAGGTTAGTAGACCATGCCAGATAGGCAGGATTAAGTTGGTTTGTACATGTGCTGAGGAGGGATGCAGAGTATATTGTTAAATAGATGTTAAGGATGAAGCCGCCAGGTAACAGGAAAAGAGGAATGCCTAAGATGAGGTTTATGGCTGTGGTGAGAGAGGACATGCAGATGGATGGTGTGACAGTGCTAGATGCAGAGGGCAGGAAGACATGGAAACAGATGATGTACTGTGGCGACCCCTAATGGGAGCATCCGAAAAGAGAAGAAGACGTTGTAGCTCAACCCTTGTGAACTGTGAACACCATTACCGTACATCATTCCACATGTATGTAACCTGTATAGAGGCTCCATCTGGACAGAGCATTTAGGTGAGTGGTGACTTCATATGTCAGCTTGTGTATGACACAGCCAGGGACACTGTCCAGTACCATTGCCACTGTGGTGTGGACCTTGTTAAAGAGATGTTTTAACTAGAGTGTCTGTGAATCATCAGGTATTATGTTCTGCAGGTCTGGAAATGTGGCCCTTGTATAGCGACAGGGTGATGAAATCCGCATTCAAACTGTCTGACAAGGAATTGGTAATGTCAGTCAGATAAGTGTACTTTGTGACCATTTACATTAACTGTGACCCAATCTGAGATTTTCCCTGTAGATTATGAACAACAGTAAAGACAGCTTTAGTGTTGTCTTTGGAATCATTGCCATTTTGTATTTTGAAGCTTGCCTTGTATGTTTATTGAGGGATTGAATTTTCCCAATGATACTGACCAGAGGTTATCCCTTCTTGGTATGTAACTCTTTTTTGGTATAACATCACACCTTCTATTATATATTTAGTTTATGGCAGGGGTCCATGAGACTAATGCACTTTTACTGTATAAGTGAGAATTTCTTGTGTTTGTGATAGCACAGTCCATGTAACCCTGTAGGTGAACAGTGTGCATTAATACAGGATTATGCAGCTGGGACAGTGTTAACCTTAGTAATGCAAACCAATGACAGATAGTAACAATAGCATCACCCACAGCACAATGTCAACCCGTGTCATACACACACGTGTACTCAAGTTCCAAAATGTGTGTAGTACAATACATATTCGCCACCAATAGAAACTATGGAGTGTTAACACTAGCCAATACAGGGCATGTCATCCTGCCCATATGTCCAATATGCACGTACATGCAGACAGTGCACCTCCACCATGTTCACAAATGTACACCTGCAAACCTGTGCTGCACACACCTCATGCTTACTGTCCACTGTATAATACATGCTGACACAACTACACACATCAGCCAAGTGGCACATGGGCAAACAAAACACAATTGGAATAAACACTGGTGGAAACAATGCAACATTGCTAATTACAGCTTTAATGCATCATGCATGCTCAGCTACACCTTCAAGGATATCATTACACTTTACTGCTGACAACATGCTACATATTCAATCATTGCTATGCTTTATCAAAGTCACCCTGTGCATCAGCACCATGTTAGCCTGTTCGTACATCAATGTTACAGATGACAGGAGGTGGCACAGGTTTCATCATATGCACAGGGTGTGTTGTTGGTTTGCCAGAGGCCTACACTGAGCCATACAATGGCATGTGTGTGTGAGTGTGTGTGTGAGGGCCATGAGTACTGTTATGGGCCAATGTTGATATAATGTGTGCGGGTATGTGTTTGCCCTAGGTGTCTGGTTTATGGGTGTGTGTGTCTGCATGCACACAGTTTCACCATGTGGCTGCCATATACGGGGATTTGTGGGACAGCTACAGACTGTACCTGGCAGGCTTTGCAGATCACCATCTCTGGCCATTGATACGGAACCTGTGTCTGGCAGGGGTGCTACAGACAGTATCAGGTACTAATCCAGACTGGGTACTATCCTCAGAGGTTGACATATGTCCACTGGATCCAGGTCCCTGCTGGGACTGGCCAGAGCCACGTGCACGTGGTCTTCTAGGATGGTCTATGGATAGCCCCCCAACATTGCTGGGGCTGGTACTGGCACTACGGGAGCGGCTGTGACTTGCTGGACGTCCACAGCAACCTCCAGCTGCTGATGTTGCTGGCATATGTCCACGTCGACGTCTCAACCATCCCGCACTGTCCTGACACATGGACATAACATTGTGGAGGACATCCAATGTCTCACCCCAACATCTATCAATGACCTCAGTGTAATTACATATGGCACCTGCTAGGTCATGGATACCGTCATTTATAGAGGTGTTATGAGCCCTATGTGCCCTTAGCCGCTGTCTGTTGTACCGCTCCATTTGTGCCTGTGCCTCCATGACAGCCTGGAACATGCATGTGGTTGAAAGAGTTGTGGCATGTCTGCCAGGGCCATGATGACCAGCAGTCCTCTGATGAGAACCCCTGGGTATCTGCCTATGTGGTACCGTTCCAGACATCTGGCTATGGCTGCTGTATCCTGATACAGGTGCCATAGATACCACACTGTCCTGGCCAGCGCCAACCATACACTGTCCCTCAGCTAAGGGCAATGATGATGATGGATGTACAGGCAGTATGACTGTGGCATGGATGGGGTGGAGACTTGTGTACTTTCAATTGGTGGCCCAACAACAGACCCTGACAAACCTGCCTGTGCCTCAACACACCTATCCTCATGAACACTGTCTGTCTCAGTGACATCAGGTTCCCTGCTGTACTGAGCCAGCCCCACCTCAGCACCTGTGAGATGAAAACAGGAAACATACTTTAAGACCTGAACATGATGTCAGACCACATGCACACATGCACACATGCACACATGCACATGCACACATGCACACATGCACATGTGCACATGCACACATGCGCACATGCACACATGCACACATGCACATGCACATGTGCACATGCGCACATACACATGCACACATACACATGCACATGCACACATACACATGCACACATGCACACATGCACACACACAAATACACTCCTCCCTAAAGCAGATGCACACACACACACACACACACACACACACACACACACACACACACACACACACACACACACACACACAACACCAGCAATCTCAGAACATACACAATAGCAGGTGATGGTGGGGTACAGTATCACAAGCAAAACAGTCATACCACACATGTCAGCATGCAGTTCATGTGTTGCTCAACAGCATGCAGTGCAAGTGTAGTCATTCATTGTTAGTAACAGTATACATGGCTTTGATGCATGTGTTTTGTTATTAGGTGATTGGCCTCCCCCTGGAATGCAATGCATACATGGACACAACATAGCTGTGCAAGTATTCAAAACTCTGTAATGTACTGTGCACCATAACTCACAGGTCTACATACCATGGCTGGATGTGTATCTGTGTGTCAGATAGGTATCCAATGCTGATTACAGCCTCTGTGTCTTTAGCAAATAATTGTGGACACAGTTTTAGCACATGCATGATAAGTATTCACACAACATCATCAGTGGTGCATGTATAATTGATGGAATACCATTTGTCCACATACCCAATGTACAGTAGTTATGGTGAGTGTAGATCATATTGTGGACATGCCAATGCCATCCATGACATGGCATGCTAAAACACAACTGCATATTTAAACATCACACATACCCAATGTATGTCATATGACCTAGCCACTCAATAGCATCACAATACATTTATGTGTCAGTTGTGCAAATGGTGATTGGCATGCATATTGTTTAGAGATGCATATGTTTTCACACACACACACACACACACACACACACACACACACACACACACACACACACACACACACACACACACAGCATTGAGGTGTATAGCAATGAAAGCTATGTGTAGTACTGTAGTTGTAATAACTGGATGGGGTGTAGTACCATAAGCCATCATCATGAAGCATCATGTGGTCACTCAAGGCTACAAATGTTTCCCAAACCAGCACAAATCATGCTGTACCGGAACTGTACTACCTTGGCTACATTCACCATTTCACAGCCAGCTGTTACATGGGTTTGTAAGGAGGCCAATAAGGAGCATTCCCTGAAATTAATGTGTAGTGTGTTTGCAGAGTGTTTAAATACCCCATGATAGGCCTCTACCCCTCAGGTATATTATGTGTAATGTGTGAATGAGATTTTGGATACTGGAGTGTGTCTTTATAGAGGGTTTGTGAATCCTTTATGTGTAGCATATTAAAATGCTCTGTGTATGACATAGTTGTGTATGTTATGTGCATGTTGAGTATCAACTTTGCCTATCCAATGGTCACTACAGTGTAGCCACATTTGTTTGAGATGATCTGGCTATTGCATGTGTTTGAGGCAGCTAATCACATTAGTGAGATGTGCGTGGTCTTACACCAAACATGCACATCATGCATTATGTGTAGGTGTGTTACATGTGTACATGGCCTACACCTTAACTATGACATGCACTTTTTAATTACAATAATAAATGTAGAACAAACTCACCAGCATCTGTCCGCTGCCTTGATGTCACCCCAGAGGGACCTACATAGAGATGAGACAGTTTGTCAGTGGCCACAACTGTGGCATTGCTACTGTGTGTTTGCAATCTTACAGTAGAACAACAGTTTACATTCACAGGCCTACAGATTATGTTCCAAATGATCAGTATTGCACAACAATAGGCTCCACATCTTCTAACTACACACTCCACATCTCACATATGCATGATCTACCAGTACAGATAACAGTAGTCTTCAGATATGCCATGTTACCTGCATGCTCCATGTGTGCTTGCTGGGTGGCTCCAACCTCCATCATGGTGTATGTCTGCTGCTGTTGTTGTTGAACAGGTGCCATGAGGCTTAGGAGCAGCTTTTTCGCTCTGGTGAGGGGGGGTGAATATTAACACCATCTCCTGTTGCAAGCTGTTGTCACCGCACATCAGAAGCACTCTGACGGACATGTCTGAGTAGATCACTGCAGTGGTGGCATACCTGCTCATATGTCCGGTTATGCAGGCCTACCTCATTTACCCTCCGGACAACATCTTGCCACATTGCAGTACACTCCTGCTGGTTCTGGCTGGTTCATGAGAACATTAGACTGTAGTGCTGAATCATACAGTAGTAATGATCTAATCTTTAGCACTACTATAGCTGGGATTTCTGTGATGTGCCATGATCCCTGGAAGACATAAAGAAAAAATATGTCTGAGCAGGTCATATGGCACATTTAACATTATACAGTACAGATATCACTGAACTGCCATATATAGCAACCTATTAGCTAACTGAGAGTGAAACACTTTAACTACCACTAATCACTGCTCACCCCACAACTTCTTGAAAATATCTGGCTCACTCTATCTAATGAACCATGTTCTGCACAGCAACAAAATAAAATCACTATATAAGACTATACAAGAGTACCTGGCACACTGTATGCAACACAATGCACCACCTAGCCACAGCAGATATACATCAAGCTGATGTGTAAAGAAATATGTCATCCATCAAAATGAGTGAAAGGTCCAGTAAATGCATTACTATTATACCACACAACTTGTTAATGGCAAACCCATGGCCAAAATATGTGCACAATTGGGAATATAGGTTGCATACTGCTGTAGTCCACTATAAATGTTGCTAGATATGCAGTTATATGTTTTACCACAGATATGACAGGGGACATGTTACAGACATACCCACACACATCAGACATAATTACAGAACACAAAGGTATGGCAATCCAGATAAGCTTTACATGTGTTCTATACAGTACTGTGTGTCAGTACTTACAAAACCTTAATCTTGAGGAATGTAATCTGTGATGAATGCAGGGACCACACAAAACAGTGGATGCAAGCAATGTGGACGTACACCATACTTTGCTGTACAGGCCCAGAACTTCAAGTAGTACTACAGTGCACACATGATTTGGATTCAACATCAGTACCAATCAATAATCATAGATGTAGTGCTTTAGCCTCAAATGACACACCCCAGTTAAAACCAAGGGACTTAATCACACTGTTTGCCATAGCACTTTTTCTGCCTAGCAACAGAATACACAGCTTTTGCTGGGATCAAAGCAAGGACCCATAATACCATTACATAAACAGTTTCCCACTAAGCTATCCCACAAATACATATCTTTGATGTATTCACAAACACATTGACCATCACAGTCAGTCAACAGTACAGATAATCTATTGCAACAAGTAGATGTAGGTGTGCATGAGAATATATGACTCTCTCTCTCTCTCCCTCTCTCTCTCTCTCTCTCTCTATATATATATATATATATATATATATATATATATATGTGTGTATATATACATATACACATCCATTGGTGTACATATACATATATATGTAGGCACATATACATTTCACCTTTCATAGTCGGAATATCAATTATACAAAGGATGTGAGGTGTACAGTATAGATACTCCTCTTGTCATACACACATGGTTCCTTGCTGTCTACCAGCTTACTCCCCTCATGCAAGCCTGCAATACTCTATCCACTAGGTGGCACCCTTATTCCAGCCATAATCTCCTTTTACCCTTTTTTCATGACCAGCTAATTACCCAATTTCTTCAGCTCAGTAGTCCTCAAAGTTCTATTTAGTCGTCTCTTTTTTCCATCCACTTCTACTGTCCACAGACACCTTTCTAGCCTCTATACTATTCCAACCTACCACCTGGAATTAGTACAGCTGATTGTTTTCGCTAACTACTTCATTATCTGTTTCTACCCGCTCCGTTCGCCCTGCGGGCTCACTCCGCTCCCCTCCCTACCCCCAGGGGTCCTACCCTTATACTTACTAAATCACACCTCTTCCTCTTAACATTACTCTCTAACCACACCTCTTCCTCTTTCCATTAATCTCTAAACACACCTCTTGTTCTTACCATTAATCTTCAAACAGACTCTTCCTCCTACCTTTACTCTACTAACACACTCCAATTACCTAATTTCTTTCATATCTAACCACTCACCTCTCCCCTTTTAATCATACCACACCCTTCTCTCTTCTTTCACCCCCACCCTTTTTTACTCATACATTCTACCAACAGATAATCCATACTTGTTCATACAATGTTTAAACCACCCACCCCATCTTATGTCCTACTCTTATTCACAGTCTCACTACTACCTCCTTTAATCTTCACCCATGTACTCACCTCCATTGAACACCCATTATGTCCATACCTAAACTACCATAATAAGGAAACTAACTCTCCAATCCCTTCTCTCCTTTTTATCCATGCTAATATAACATCTTCACCTAACTACATACTTCCTAAGTATCATAGAACACTACACATAAAATACAACAATCTATATCCCAGGAAAGGCCTACTTCTACACAGCAATTTCTCTAACCCAAATTATCTAAGTCCACTACTCTCATTAAAGGATGGTGGTATCCACTCTAACCCAGGCCCAACAACTAATCCTATCTCTCTCCATAACCACAAACAATCACCTACTCATGCCCTCTCTAAACCATCTAACTCCCTCTTAATAGCTCATCTTAACATACGTAGCATTAACAATAAAGTATCTCATCTCCAAGCGCTAACTGAAGTCTACTCCTTTGATATTCTCTGCTTAACAGAAACATGGTTAAAACCTGTAATCAAAGACAATGAAATCATCCCACCTAGATATAATATCCTGAGAGTAAACAGAGTAACCAAGAAAGGTGGTGGAGTTGCTATTCTATATAAATCTAGCTTACAATTAACCACTTATGACAGTAAACTACCCAGAGACTCCAATGCAGAAATTCTTATCTCCAAACTTCATCTTAACAATGCCAAATCTATCCATATCATCTGTATGTATCTACCACATGGTAACAACACTGCCACCATGGAAAATATACTTTGTTGGCTTTCCCAACACTTGCCCCAAAAAAATATAATCCTAGGCGACACAAACATTGATTGGAACTGCCACTGTAGCAGTCTCCCCACAACCCATATTAACCTATATGGGTAATCTCAAATCATTACCTCCACCACCAGGATAAATAAATATAACAAGAAAGAAACCTTATTAGACTGGATTCTCATAAACCATCATCCTCACATTTATGACTCTGGAACTCTCCCTGATGATTTAAGTGACCACTTACTTACCTACATCATCAGATATAAAACCAATACTCCCATTCCAACATCTGTTAAAAACATCAGATCTAAAAAGAATTTTAACCCTGAACTATTCCAAATGGAACTAAGAGCTTGCAACTGGTCTCTCTTATGGCCTGAGGACAGTGAAATGCATTCTGCACAACACTGCGCAATATTCCCAATGACAGAATTGGGCAGTATATCTGCATGCATGTATATGTACAGCAGTGGCTGTTTGCAAGTATTGTACATATATATATATATATATATATATATATATATGGTTAAACCCATATGAAATATGAAGTACATTCTTTCCGTCGGTATACTATGATCGATTTAACATCGTAAAAAGCTGACATTTTAATAGCGAGACAGTTTAGAAAGCAAAGACCTTTTTCCGTTAGTATATTGAGGGATTTACAACGGGCATGCTGGTTGGGCTGGCCAATCAGCGTGCACGTTTTACAGGAGGAATTGTATAATATTACATAATTGTATGTCTCACAACTGTTCCATAATTGATATTCCCACCATGACAGGTGGGCAGTATATCTGCATATTTGTGCATGTATATGTACAGCAGTGGCTGTTTGCAAGTATGTGTACATATATATATATATATATATATATATATATATATATATATATATATATATATATATATATATATATATATATATATATATATATATATATATATATATATATATGTATATATATATATATATATATATATATATATATATATATATATATATATATATATATATATATATATATATATATATATATATATATATATATATATATATATATATATATATATATATATATATATATATATATATATATATATATATATATATATATATATATATATATATATATATATATATATATATATATATATATATATATATACACACATATATATATATATATATATATGCATATACTCATATATATATATATATATATATATATATGTATATATAGATATATATATATAGATATGTAGATATATAGATATATACATATATAGATATCTATAGATATATACATATATACATATATAGATATATATAGAGATAGATATATACAGATATATATGGATATCTATGGATATATATATAGATATGTGTGTATATATATATATATATATATATATATATATATATATATGTATATGTGTATATATGTATATATATATATATATATATATATATATATATATACATACACACATATATGTATATAGATATATATATATATATATATAGATATGTATATAAAGAGTGATATATAAATATATATGTATATAAATATTCATACATATATATATATATATATATATATATATATATATATATATATATATAGTGAGAGAGGGAGAGCACCACTGGATGTATTGCCCCTGGCAGGTGTGCCCTCACAGGTCTTACGATGACCACTATGTTCCGGGCTGTAATGCAGGCTCAGACACGTATGGAACGGTACACCAGGCAGGGACTTAGGGCGCAGAGGGCACATAACACCGCTATCAATGACAGCATCCGTGACCTTGCCGGTGCCATCCGGACATGCACCGAGGTCATTGATAGACGTTGGGGGGAAACAATAGGTGCCCTCCACAACATGTCTTCCTCAAGCCAGGACCATGCAGGACAGTTGTGACATCGATGCGGATGCATGCCAGCAACAGCAACAGCTGGCAGTGGTCGTGGACAGCCCACAGCTCACAGCCGCTCCCGTAGTGGCAGTACCAGCCCCAGCAATGCTGAGGCTGGCCTGTCTATTGTCCATTCCAGTAGACCATGTGCACGTGGCTCTGGCCAGTCCCAGCAGGGACATGGGTCCAGTCATCATACCTCTGCCTCTGATGACAGTACCCAGTCAGGGCTGGTACCCGATACCATCTGTAGCACCCCTGCCAGACACAGGTACTGTGTCCGTGGCTGGAGACAGTGATCTGTACAGCCCAGCAGGTACAGTCTATGGCTGTCCCACAAACCACCATATATGGCAGCCACATGGTGGAGCTGTGTGCATGCAGACACACACATTAAGCAAACAACTAGAGCTCACACATACACACACATTACATCAACATTGGCCCATGCTGTACTGTTGTCCCACACACACACACACACACACACACACACACACACACACACACACACACACACACACACACACACACATACACACACACAGACATGTCGATTGGATGGGTCAATGTCAGGCTCTGGCAAACAACAAAACGTCCTGTGCATATGATGTTACCTGTGCCGCCTCCTGTCATCTGCATTATCGACAGAGGGACAGGCTAACATGGTGCTGATGCACAGGGTGACACTATAGCAGTGTAGCAGTAATAACGAGTTGTCAACAAGGAAGTCTAACTACATCCTTGTAGGTATATCTGAGCAGACATTATGCATCAATGCTCTGATTGTCAATGTAGCATTGTTTACACCACTGTTAGGTCTGAGTATGTATTATCCATCCATATGCCACTTGGCTGATGTGTGATGTGTTGCCAGCATGTGCTAGTGAATGGACAGTACGTGTGTGATGTGTGCAGTACAGATTAGCAAGTGTAAATCTGTGAACATGGTGGGTGCGCACTGTCTGGATGTACGTGCATAGTAGACACATGGGACGTGTGGCATACCCTGTTGTACACATTATTAACATCCCATTGCATCTTTCAATTGCCAGTATGCATTCTACTACAGTTATGTACTAACATGGGTAGACGTGTGTATGACATGGGTTGACACTATGCTGCGGGTGATACCGTTAATATCAGTCAATGATTTGCAGTCTGGTAGTATACACAACCTCAACAGCATGACTATAAGCAATCATTGGATGATGTCCTGACAAATGACACACAGTAGTAGGGAACCCAGTATCAATTGGATCCTTCCAGTGCTACACTATAACACTAACCAGTGGTGATGACCACCACCCATTACTGTGACCACACCTGTTTGTCATATAGCCCCCTTAGGTACATGCAGACATAATAGGGATGTGTCCATCCAAATCTGGGAATGCATGGAATGGCTTACAATGCATTCCCTGGATGGGATGCATATTCTACATAAGGGTATCATACAGACAGATACCTGTTGTGTGATACATGCTGTATAGCAGTAAGCCGACTATGGCATAGTCATCCTCATGTACTATACATACTATCCCGTCAGTACCACACCGGTGGTAGCCCTCAACATGTATGTCGGGTACCATTGTGTACAAAAAGACCCATGTTATGTCATGTGTCCCTTGGTATTCACATATCCATAGGTATTGTGGAGTCCCAAGGTGTATCACAGACATTAGAAGCCTGAATGCATATCCACAAGGCAGTCGTACATCTATAAAGACTGTCCATTCTTGTCAGACTTTGTTGTGTATGACCATGTCTGACATATACCCCAGGCATATACCCTCACTCACACTACTCTTAAGTAACTGTCATGGGTGTGTGTGCCACAGATGACCTTGGCAAAAGATCACAACAGTGGAGGGCCATGTCACATACATACATATGTGACCTATGATCTGAGTAGCAGCGGCACAACCCTGTATTTGTATGGTGACATCATCAGACTTTCATACAGCAGCGGCACAACCTGTCAATGGAAGCAAATGTATTCATGTAGTATGCAGGCTTCACACCTATGTACTGATTGAGGGGACATGTACACATATATATTTGCCATGCAGATACCTGATGTCTGCAATGCACTTACTGTTGTCATCATACTATGTCAGACCATAGTAAAAGCAAAACCCACACCGTGTTGACCAACAGTGACACACACAGTCAGTATTTGCAAGATTCAAACCCCTATCTAACTATGTTATGATACTAGAGAGTGACACTTTAACATGGCGTGCTATTTGCTTCACTGGCTGGTTTCCCTTCTCCTGCTGTATTTGTAGGATGGTGACATCATCAGACTTTCCAAAGAGGAATGTACCTCTTTTAGTGTGTTTTCACAGTCTCCAAAAAGGACACTCCTTTCAAAGACAATTGCACACATACACACACACACACACACACACACACTCACTGTTTGCAGGATTCAAACCCCTATCTAATTATGTTATGATACTAGAGAGTGATGCTTTAACATGGCACGCTATTTGCTTCAGTGGCTGGTTGCCCTTCTCCTGCTGAATTTGTAGGATGGTGACACATCAGACTTTCCAAAGAGGAATGTACCTCTTTTAGTGTGTTTTCACAGTCTCCAAAAAGGACACTTCTTTCAAAGACAATTGCACACATACACACACTCACTGTTTGCAGGACTCAAACCCCTACCTAACTATATTATGATACTAGAGAATTCTGTTTTAACACGTCACGCTATTTGCTTTACTGGCTGGTTTTCCTTCTCCTGCTGTATTTGTAGGATGGTGACATCATCAGACTTTCCAAAGAGGAATGTACCTCTTTTAGTGTGTTTTCACAGTCTCCAAAAAGGACACTCCTTTCAAAGACAATTGCACACACACACACACACACACACACACACACACACACACACACACACACACACACACACACACACACACACACACACACTCACTATTTGCAGGATTCAAACCCCTGCCTAACTATGTTATGATACTGGAAAGAGAGGCATTAACATGGCATGTTATTTGCTTTACAGGACAGTTTCCTTTCTCCTGCTGTATTTATAGGATGGTGACATCATCAGACTGGACATGGTGATGTGTGTACACTTTGTTTTATGCCATTCCAGGAATGGTCCATGTGGGTCAGCAGGTGTCAACAGCTTGAACATGACCTCAGTATCCTTACCTTGTGTGATCTATCTGTGGAAACATTGACATTCCGTCATATGTCAACACATATTTATGCACAGCTTCTTGGTTTTGTGGATACTACATGTATCTGGGATGTTGATAAAGGGCTATTCAAAGTCTATGTGACACATGTGTAGATGTGTTCATTGATGTATGTCCTGGGTGGCTGCCTTGCAAACAGTCTAGCATGTTTGGGAACCATGATCCTCACATGAACATACCACAGTTGGTAGGGTTGTGTGTGTGTCAGCTTCCAATAGCTCTGTTTATGACTGCAACCATGATGGATTCCATGACCTTGCAGATCAGACCTCATAGGTGTACTGAACTTGACTTCCCATGGTGTGTTGTGCACCAACACTTGTGGGGAGTGCCATATGTAGCTGTGACACATTCAACAGTTCCACATCCTGTGTAGGGGGTGCAGCTCAGCTAACTGTTCAGGTGCATGATCTGTTTGTTCTGTAGTTTGTGCATGACACATATTGGGAATCAATGTATTCCACCTGCTGCCATGCTTTTGGCAGTGGGGGGTAGCTGCTCATCCATTCTACATGTGATATCTCCTGGTATGATGATGTGGACTTTAGTCAGTGGGGGATGGGTATGTACATATGGGCTTGTCTGTCATGATGTCAGCATTGACACTCAGGTACAGTTGGCCCTGACTCAAGACATATATGTGTGTACATTAATATTTATGACATAGCTGAAGGAGGTGTCACGATTCAGTCTGGACTCCTTCTCAGCTCCTCTTTATAAAACACTAATGAACATGAGCACTAATCCCTGTTATACTCTTTTACACGCTTAACAGTCTACTGATCCTTTGTGATCAGGCTACAGAGTATGTCATGATAATATCCTGGCATGTCCAGGGGTGGTTTTGTGTGTACTCTTCAGTCCAGCTGGTGGATATTGTGATATTGACACAATGTCACATCTGCCTCATGTACACAGACAACCCTCTCCTCCTCCCGACAAACTCAGATATATGTGTGAGAAGCACCTATATAGACATACAGGGAGCTGAAGTCTCTCGACCCATGACTGGCACAGTGTATCAGGTGGTGAAGGTAACCACACACACCACATATCAGTCTCACATATCCTCTAGCAACAGCACTCAAACCACATTAGCACACATTGACATATTCGGATGCTGTAAATGTACTCTACCTAAGCAGCAGAGACCTCCAAAGCAGACACACACACACCTGCTACCCCACTACAATACCCACATATCACTATGTTCACAATGTCAGTGTGCCACACAGTCACTGCCCTTTGGGCTAAACAACACACCTAATACACTTGTAATAGGCGACACTTATGTTCAGACACATTGACGTACCACTCACCAGCCCTGACAAGGGAATAGTCACTTTGGGCTGTCTGTTGGGTGCCAGGATCTGCTGCATAACACAGGCAGTCAAGTCACTCCAAAGCAAGTACAAGACTGGCACCATCATTGTCCATGCTGGTGTGTGTCACCTCAGACGTTACTCCCTGGACCACATGACATGATACATGGAGGTACACTCTGATCATGTAGCCCAGGCCAGTATGACCCTGACCTTGTCTAGCATCCTACACCCACCAATTATGATGTCACAGTATATGGACACACATATCACATTTAACAGTTGCCTAACAAATTTGTTTCATTCATAGGGGATACAGTGTCTGTCAGCATATGGTGACATGCTCAACATGCCACGTAGTTTCACTATGGACAGCTTGCACCTGTCACCCTTGGACTTTGGTATGCTGGCTAAGGCTCTTGCTACCACCAGAGTGCCTTTTTTACGCAGGGCTCAGAAGACAAACCCACCTCCATAGACATTACAGGTTAAATGAAACTAAGGGTAATGTTGCTCAACAACAGTTGTGTTAACCTCATATTGTGGCCACTCAGGACTCTTTTCAGTATGGAGGAGAGCAATATCTGTGCACTGACAGACACCTGGTTCAGGCTCGCTTATGCACACTAGCACTACCAGGTTATTTTTCATACCATGCTGTCTGACAACAAGACTTGGAACAGACAACACAACTAGGGGGAGTATCCATATACATCACAGATACACACACCTCCAGATTAGTAGCACTGCACAAAGCATCACAGACCATACATATACAACTACCATTGTGCAATACTGCCTTTCAGTTTGTTGCCTGCTAGAGAACACACTCCCAAACTCAGGAACCACACTAGGCTTTTGTGGGAACTATGGAGAATATGCAGGTCTCCACAGACACCATTATATTGTGTGACTTCATATACACACATATTGACTAGGGATACTACTCAAGCCCCGGCAACCTCACCCAACAGTCACTACAATTTGTGGACTCATATGCTTTGGCACAACCAGTCAGCACAGCCACAAGGGGGAATACATATTGGACCTGCTCATCACCAACATGGGGACTCTATGTTCCACACCAGCGATATACCCCTCATTGGTACGGTCAGAACATACATGTATCTCACAGGACATACATATACCCTCCACACACCCATCCTGGGTAATCTTGGTGAACTTCTTATGAGCCAACATCTTACTTCACCAAAGCAAAGTGGTATCCTTCAGAGATCCTGAGACAGTGGCATATACAGCTTACACTGCTGCATCCTTTACATAGACATTCTATGGACACCTAGTGGACTGCATGGATTGTGCTATCCCAAATAACAACAAGACCCACTACTACAATGGCAGGGGACCTGTCTGGTAGACCCCAGCCATTAATAAGCTGTACAACATCAGGAGGACGCTACTACATGATAGAGCACAATCCCAGACTGGGAAGGCATCTGTGATCTGTACTAGCAGACAGCTACAATCACTCATGGACTTTTCTAAGGGCCACTTCTACTAGACAATTGCACCTGACACATAGGACCATCACACGGCCTTCTTCACTTATGTCAGGAACCTGGATGGACACTCACTGATATGCTGTGAGTTACTGCATACTGACTAAACCTACCCTGAACCCACTGGCATTGCCTACATCCTGGCAAACAGGTTCAGTGCAGATGTCTCCCACCCATCCCCCCTAAGGAGCAACTATCCATCCCAACAGAGTATAACCTCCCTGACATCACACAGTAACAGGTGAGTGCTGCCCTCCCCACAGCGTACATCACAGTATCAATGTGACCAGATGGTGTACCAGCCTGCATCATACATGAGCATCATGACAAACGCAACCCTCACATTACATCACTGTTCAATATCAGAGTTACCACAGGATATGTACCCAAGGAATGGCATACTGCGACAGTGGTCCTGCTCCACAGAGTTGGTGCCACAATGGACCACAGACAATATTGCCCTATAAGCCTATGTAGCCTGTTCTGCAAAGCTATGGAGCATATTGTCATAGGACTCCTACACATAGACATCGGGAACCTACAGGCACTGTGTCCTACTCATTTCAGCATTTTTGTGGGCAGATCTTGCCTCTTGAACCTGTAGGCATTCTTTAAATGGCTAACAGGTACATCGACATAGGGAAGGCTATCCACACAGCCTACCTGAACCTTGCAAAACCATTCCACACAATAACCCACTGGGCCATTATGCATAGGCTCACCAGCGTCAATTTGGACAAATATCTCACACAGTGGATTGATACCTGAATCAGGGATAGCACCCACATGGTCAGGATTGCAGGTGCCATGTCTGACTATACACCAGTTACACATGGCATCCCACACAGCTTGGTCCTGGGATCTCTCTTGTTCAGTATATATTTGTCTTACGTGCAGGCTATCACAGGGGGAATATGGCTGAACATGTTTGCACTTGACTGCAAACTGGGTGCCATGATCAACTCTCCAGCTGCCACATGCATACTCAATCAGGGTCTCACAGAGATGGATGACTGGTGCCTGAGCCATGGCCTACAGCTAAATGCCATTAGTTGCATAGTCATCCCCTTTGGGAGTAACAACATGCCCACACATTACCACATAGGTAGTACTCCATTACATATGGTAGGAGTTTTTAGGGGTTTGGAGACATCACTTGTTCGTACTGTCGCCTTTAACATTCACGTTGCCAAAGTGGTTGGACACACCTTCTATGTGTGCCATCTTATCCCGTATGGTTTTACATCTAGATCGAGTGAGGTCATTGTGCCCCTATACTCATCATATCCATGCTTGGTTACAATGGCACATTTGGGGTGTACCTTACCTGACACCTGCAGCAACTGTACTGGCCATGGACGGTCCTCACCAAGCGGATCTGGGGACTCACACAGATGCCCTGCATAGTTCAGATGCAGTAACTCCAGCTCTACTCAGTCGCTTACCACCTACTCAGATATGATGTGTGCCTGTTGTTTGCAGCTATACCCAAACCAGTATTACTGGACATGCACCACCTCAGGATATCCAACTCCCTTTGAGCTACACACTGCAGGTACGTATACCTCACCACAGATGTTAATAGGACATTGTGGAGGGACAGATTCCTATCCCAGAGGCTCCACTCACTACGGAATGTAATCCCAGTTTCACATAGGCAGAGCCACCCACTGACCACCTACTGGAGACATCTTGACTACTGTATGGGTGATTGTTTATTTACCCCTGGGATATCCCCTGTGTCCCTGCTAGACAGAGGCACACTAGCATAAACGTACATGGGCTATCTTGTGTGACCTACTATTCACACACACAGTGTAGTAATCTGACAGGGTTGTGAATGCCAAACACACTCTGGCTAGGCTTGTACATGCCCTAGGGCAGATAGCCTAGTATCGACCTCTGAGCCTATGCTTATGTTCATGAGGCACAATGTTTATTGCTGATACTGTTTGCAGGTCTTTATCATCTTTGCTTTACCAGTTTCCATGAAGAACTTCAGTATCTGCAGAACATATTTGATTATGACAGGTTCCACTATATTATAGATGTGTCTGTTGTCATATAACTGTGTGCACAGGGTGGATTGCTGTATAGTGACAGGTTCCTGGGTTAACACATGCAACTGTCAGATATGCGTGGCCCACTGCTGTACTCAGACATAGCCTAAGTGTGTGAGCATGCCCAGTTCTGACATTACATGTTTTGCTGCCTGACATTTGTCTCATTTATTCAGGTATATGAGCATGCCCAGTGTGAACCTTCAGTATGTTGCTATCTGAGGCTCACTACATTTGCTGATGTGTGTGAACATGACCATTATCAACATTTATACTGTGTGTGTTGGAAGTCAGGTTCTGTTCTCACTGCAGGACTCACCTTTGTGTCATAACTCAACAAGGATTATGCTGTACCTGCAGGCTTTCCATGGAATACTTTGCATAGTCTTATCAACATTCTGTCATACAGGTGGGCCACTACAATGCTTTCATGGTTTAGTGGTTCAGTACTTTGGCTATAGTGCACAGTATCCTGGGTTTGAGGCCCATCACTGCTTTATATTTTCATACTGAACAGACCAGACTGCTTAAGGGCCTGTTAAGTAAATATGAGCATGTTGGCTTTTGTTCAGCTATGCCCTACTTAGACCAGGCTTGTCCGACATTGCTCAGTATTCACCAACATTGCTGGACATTGCCCAATATTACTGAAAATTGACCACAGTTGTGCTAGTTGGTGTGTGCAATTTTGTTTGCATATACTACATGGTGGTAATTGCTGTTTAGCACTGCTTTATATTGCTTAACACATGGCATTCATGCCTTAGGTGGTGCTGCAGGGCTGCCTATGTCGGATGCACATACTACACTCCCTGCACATGTTTAGAAGCAGGTAGTGTCAACTTAGGCATCCCTTTTACTTTATGTGCGAGTCGGAGTGGGGTATCATTTCCAGAGTTCCTACTGAGCCAGTGTATGTGCTATGTGTTGCCTCTTTGCCAAGGCCAAAGCATACTGGGCATGCCTCCTTCTGCCTACTGGGGCAGGCTCAAGTTGTTCCTCCTCCGAATCATGCTCTGCCTGTGATGGCCTTGGCAATGGTGGGGGGCTGTTTGGCCCAGGCCTATGCTGGTCCTGCCGCAGCTGTTTTTGCAGGATCATATTATGTACCATAGTACATACCATGACAATTTGGGTACATGTAGTTGGTGAGTACTACAAGGCTCCACCAGATGATTCCAGGCACCGGAGCCGTGACTTGAGTAGCCCAAACACATGCTCTATTACATTACGTGTTTATGCGTGTGCCTCATTATGGCATTCCTGTTTAGGTGTGTGTGCATTTCTGATGGGTGTCTTCAGCCACGGCTCCAGTGCATAGCCAGCATCCCCCACTAGGTGACCATGTGGGATGTCCCCATTGGCAAATGTCTGGTACAGCTGCGTCAGATGCCAGATATGGGAATCATGGTAGCTTCCAGGGCAGCCTGCACACACATTCAGTATTATGCCCTGGGCATCACACACGACCTGGCAGTTGATGGAGGGGAAGCCCTTGCGGTTAAAGTGGACCCTACCCTGCTCGCCGGCTGGTGCTTTAATGTGTATGTGCATGCAGTCTATTGCACCCACTACCTCAGGGTATTCCGCTATTTGCTGGAAGAGACGCATATTGCTGGCCAATACCTCATGGGCATTGGGGAAATATACATGATCACCGACATGTATTGACATGGCATCCAGGAACTGGTGTAGTACCCTGGATGCTGATGCCTGTGATATCCCCATCATATCACCAGTTGGTCTCTGGAAGGTACCTGTTGCTAATATTCTTAGGCCAATGCATACCTTGGTTTCCACTGGGATGGGTTCCCCTCTGTTGGTTCTGTGTGTGAGGCATAGCCTGCACAGCTCAACAATTTGCTGCAGGAGGTCTCTGTCCACTCTATAGTGCTCCACTATCTCCAGCTCATGTAGCCCTTGGTAGGCTACCCTGGGCCTGTACACTCTTCTCCGTCTCCTCACTGTGGGTTGTCCAGCAGCATTTCCATTGTCACCACCCTCAGCATGTTGCATATGTCACCTTATAACAGCAATGGCAGCCCCTAAAATTTCTTTGTCTCAGTAAAGCTTTTTCAGTTTTCACTTCTATTAGGTTACTGCAGTATTTGTTGTGAGAAACATAATGGACTGTTGTTTGCAGAGTTTTAAGTGCTAGGGTGGGCTGGGCTAGTGTACTGCCTGTGTAATTGCTTGATTCTGATTGTTTTCACCTGCTAGCTCTGCTAGTACTCCCTGGTAGCTTCTTACTATTTGATGTGCTTCCTTTTTCCTTTCTGTTTCCTCAGGGGGGAGCACCACGCACACATGTGCAAACACGTGCACAGCAGCTCACACGCACGCACACATGCTTACACGGACTAAAACTTGCTTATTCGGGTTAAAACGTGCGCACACCAGCTCAAACGTGCTTACAACTCTTTAAACAGGCTTATACATGCTTACTCCGGCTTAAACACGCACACTCACGCTTACACACACGCACTCTGTCTTACTCAGGTTTACAGGTGCACACACGCGCGCATGCACACTTAGCAAGAAACTTTGGTGTTATCCATGGTATACACCTTCCATTTCTTGGCTTTCCCTAGCCTACCTGTTGACACACCTCTTTCCATGATGTGTAAATGACAGCGGACACATGCCACTCTGCTCCAATGAGCTTCACTTCTTTCATACATACCCCCCCGTGATGTCACCTATCTTCTACTCTGTTACTCCCCATATCCTACTACTACACTCCACTGACTGTGCTCATTTGCTATGTAAACTAGCGATTCACTATCCTAACACTCATTGACATAGGATTGCCTACTAATGCTTGGTTACATGTCTTAGACTGAGCTTCCCCCCTTAGCAACCTCTACTCGGTGGCCATGTTGTCTTCAGCCTGCCATTCCCTTGCATTGTACATTACCACTTTCAATAATATCCACATTTGTGGGTTTTAATTTGTAGTATTCTGTTTTTTAGAGTGCACCCCGCTTGCGCAGCGCTGCACTACACTTAAACATCGGAAATCGATGAAAAAAAATATATTTTTATTTTAATTTTGCATCAGGGAACATTTCCAATGGTCGTATAATTGGCCATTGGCATGCTTCCTGCACTGGATGCAACCTTTATTTGGAGCTGTCACAGCTCCGTTTTGCTATTTGCAGAATGGTACTCAGTTGTCAACTGAGTACATTTCTGCAAATAACACTGCTCTTACTCAGACAGGTTTGGGTTTCCTGAATCGCAAATCTACCTCATTTGCATGCCATTCACCTGCAGTTGAGGTGATTTGCATGTCCCAGCCCTGTCCGTGTAAGAGCCATTTTAGGAGCTCTCTTACATGCCCCTACAGGCTGTTCCTGGATCGCTCGTCGGACATGATGGCTGCATGGAGTCTTACTCTACTCTTAGACTCCATGCAAGCCATCGTGAATCCGGTCCTCTATCTACCCTCCTGCCCGTTAACCTTGGTGTCCCTCAAGGGTCCATCCTAGGACCTCTACTTTTTTCCATATTTATTAATGACCTTCATCTTACCATCCCCCAAGCCACATGCATACAATATGCTGATGACTCCGCACTGATATGCTCAGCCGCTTCTTCTTCTGAACTTCACTCTCTTACCCAGAAAGTATTTAACACAGTTGAACAATGGTTTCTCATAGGTGCCTTCTCCTAAACCCCAAAAAGACAAAACACCTTCTCTTCTCGCCTACCCAAAAGTCCTCTCCTCTTGATTTCTCAGTTATCTCTACCAATAAAACTATTATATCACCAGACCCAACCACCAAACTACTGGGTATCACTATTGACAATAATCTGAACTTTGATGCCCATATTAATAATGCTATAAAAACTGTCAACAAAAAACTTGGCTCTCTCTATAGGATTAAAACCTACCTTTTACCTACAGCTAAATCCACTATAGCTCACACTCATCTAATCACTACACTTCTTTATGCATCACCCATTTTTACTAAGCTATCTAAAAATAACCTTAGCAAATTGGAAACGTCCTACAATAACATTGACAGATTTGCAACAGGCAACCCATTTCGAACCCACCATTGCATTAATATAAAGCAGCTGGGATGGCTAGAACTAAAAAAACTGATTAAATTCTATCAACTATCTATAGCCCACAACACTCTTTACAAACCTTCCAAAACTCCTATTCTATCCACACTCATCACCCCCTACAAAAATATGAAATCATTAAGATCTTCTCACAAACTACTAGTACTTACCTCTAAACCAAACAACAAGGCTGGCGACTCCCTCTTCTCTAATACTGTTGGAAAAGCCTGGAATCTCCTCCCTAATGAACTTTCCTCACTTCCCTCACTATCACTCTTCAAAAATAAATTGAAAGTGCTCCTCAGAACACACTGGTTATGCCCCTGTACTAACCCTGACTAGATATGTGTCTTTTCATACTTTGCTCTACCTACCCTTTCTACTCATAAACAGTGATTCCTTCCTTTTGATCTCAATGTTATCTACCTCATGAACAACACATAGTGTACCAGTCTGCTATATAATGCATGCACTCAGCACTGATGAATTTTACTGTGTTAACCTGTAATATGCATTGTAATTATAATGTTTTGTTTAATGTTATAATGTTACCTATTTGTTATGTTGTTTTTTTTTTCATTGTATTGTCTTGGAGCTTATCTTCCCGGGCCTCTACTGAAAATGGACATGTATCCAGTTAGACTAGCCCGGTAAACAAATGTAAAATAAAATAAAATAAATAAATAATATTGCACAGTCTTGTGATAAATGCATTGAAAGTATTCACAGCCCATGTAGCTTTAGCAGGCCTCACTGGCTTCAACATTGCAAACTGAACAAACCACCCACACTGTTTAACCACCACATGTCATATACCAGCACTGTATGCTGTCTTGTTTGTCACACATTAAAACCTGCATACAAATATGCACATACTAACCTTCACCAACATATATATCTCCACCCTTCGCAAACAGTTGCAATATGTCCCCTGCTCTTTGCACATATACAGATGTGAATATATATGACACATATATATTTCTCCATATGTGTGTGGCATACACACACAAGGTCCACACTGCTGTAAGTCCCTGGACCTCACAGCTGAACTGTTGGGCCTTGCTGCAACACAAACATGTGTCACATGTGAACACACACCAACATTAGAGGGGGTATATATAGCTACAAATGCTAGATAAGCATACTAGACTGCTACAGCAGTTGCCAATGCTAAGCTACACTTTAATATGTCTATCATGCATGTGTTGCTCTGTCACACCCATGTTTATATAATGGCAGCACTAATCCCCCCAACAGCCATTGGCCACACTACTGTACAGAACACAGATAACATGGATCAGATTTTTGACATTTAATGCTGAGCTACACATTTCACAGGTATTTCCCACTGCCCACAGGTACACACTGTATTGTCCATAGCAGTAGTTAAGCAGGATATCTGTGCATAGATAAGTACTGCTGCCACATATGAATGGTTCACATTATGTAGACGTATACTACATGCCAGTAAATACATATGTGTCACATACCTTTCCTTTGTATGATTTGGTATTATTTCTTTTTCTTTTTCCTTTTCTCTGTCGCTCTCTCTCTCTCTGTCTATCTCTCTGTCAGTCTCTGCAATAGAGTGATTGAGTTTGTCGGCAGTGATTGCAGCCTGCTTTTGTAGATATTTGCACATGAGCATGTGATGGCCTCTCACCAAATAGTGGCCACCATTTGCAAATTGCATGCAGCGTGCTGTGTAGTAATTGCAGTAATCACTGTCATAGCAACCCAGTACTATAAATTGCTAACTCAGGTAGGCATGGCCCTTTCAGCTTTCCAAGATGGAGATCATCCTTGTTTGCTGTGGACATCACTGTTTAAGACAGAAGGCTGGTATAGTTCTTATATCAGAAGCCAGGGGTGTAGCCAGTGATTTACATTTTGTACTCAGACCTAAATGTTGCTGCTTCCAGTACACACTTGTCAGTGTAGAAATGTATTCACCCCTCAAAATGCTAACCCAAGATACATGGGAGGATGTACTTTCTTTTCAAATTTTACAATTAACTGCCACACAAAGCTAGTTATTGAGATGTATTCCTTTGGCACAAGAATTGTTTGTGAACTGCTATACTGTGAATATTCATTTACTCAGTTCTAAACAGTTTGTGCTTTTTTAGTGTTGACATTAGCACAAGTTGCTCAAGAAAACTGGACACATTTCAGTACTGTGAGTATGCTTACCTACATCCTTGGTAGACCCTGCACACACAGGTATATTCTACATTTGGGTAGGGGTGCAGAAGTACAGACAGCGTACATATTATTGTATGAATTTTATCTTGCTGGACTTACAGGGTTGCTGTGTACATGTTAGTTTATCAAGGCAAGTAGTCTGTCTGTGTAACTCCCAACTGTGGACTTATCCACATGGTAGCCAGAGAATAGCCTGTTATTTTTTGTCTGTGCACCACACAGGTCTTTTCAGCAATAGAGCAATGGCATTGTTACAGTTGGTTGCTACCAGTACATGGCTACATCCTTTTGTATTTCAGTGTTGTATTCCTACATAAGGGTATGCTTCCGGAACTCCTTCCAAAGCTATTTGCACAGTGTGTAACAGCAGAAAGGCTGCTATGCCTCTGTGTTTCTGCCTCTGCCAGACCTCTCAAACACTCAGGTACATATTTGAACAGATGCAGGGAAAAGTTGAGAAAAAAGTCAGGGACACATTTAAAATATTAGTGTCATTAAGTTGAGACTTTGAAAGAACCAGAGCATATGGATTAATACACCCTTTCTGAAGTAAAATAAGTGTCTAACTCTTAATTATTGTCATTACTCATTATGTGTAATTCACCACCTTTCTGGCCAAAGTCAGTAGTTTTCGGAGGGATTCAGAGGGACAGAGCTAAATTTTGTTCCAAAATCAGGGACATCCCTGAAAATTAGGGACAGTTGGGAGGTATGGCCTCTGCCCTAAACAGATATGCCAGTGTTTGTTCTGCTGTGATACTGTGTGAGGGTTGTAAAGTGATGGTGTAACATTATTTCCTGCTAGAATGGCTGCTTCTCTTATCACAGTCATGTAATGTAATCCAACAACAACTGTTGGTAAAGATCCACAGAACAAGTTGTCTGGCATGGCATTACTATGTTTCCTTTACATTCAATCATTCTGATGCATGATATATTTATTTCAGCACCAACTTGTTGTATATCTTCCATGGGTTAGTGGTACTTCATGCAGTGTAGTCTGTACAAGATCCCGGGTTCAAGACTGACAGAGGTGTTTTATTTTGCTGCTGAGCAGAACAAGGGCCCTCACATATAGAGTGACTAAGGCACTTTTAAGCAGTTGTAAGCAGGTTTGCTCAGGTTTGCGCGATGCTTAGCTAAACTCAAACAAGAGCACACTCACACAAACCCGCTAACTACTGCTTAATAGTGCTTACCCCCGCTAACCCCCACGCTCATTTCTTTGAAAGAAAAGAAAAATGGGGAGATAGGAAGTGATGAAAAAGGGGCACAAAGAGGGAAAGACAGTAGGGAAAATAGCTTGGGATGTGCAGGACGGGTGTAAGGGAGGTCCATAGCTGCCCATTTCTTTAACAGCAACAGCTGTGCGTATGGAATACGTTTGGAGGTAAATATGAAACCTTCAACCCCTGAGACAGGGGTGAGGTCAACAAAGTATGTTGTAATGCCAATTAAATTACATTTTATGTGTCCAGGGGACATGTGTGCAAAATAGGCAGCTATGTATGGGGCATAATTTTTTTTTTGGAGCAGATTGCCCCTTTTTCTTTCAGGTGAGAGTGAAATGTCGGGTAGGGGAAGTAGGTATATGTGGGGAGGTTGGTTGGGGAGGTAAAAAGACAAGACAAACAAGATGCATACAGGGGCAGAATGTGACACATGTGGTGGGTGAACACCATTGATGGGGAAGGATGTTTGGAAATCGCAAGCCCATAAGCCCACAGATGGCAACAGTGGATCTGAGATCCCCACCCAGGGACAGTCACCACTGCACCTTCACAGCCCAGAGGGTGGCTGTGCTGGGGGCTGTGTAGGAGGGGCAGGCTGACCCGGGAGTTGCACCACTCATGCCTCAAGCTGGCATAGAGGTTCTGCAACAGAACGCTCACTCTCTCTACGCACCACAGCCGGACTGTTCGAAGGGTGATAGGTGGCCCTCCTCCGCCCACACTTGCATGGGGGGGCCAAGCCCCATCCTCTGCAGTGCTTCCACCTGAAGGTGGCACAGGGCCAATGGAGGAGGAGGTCCCAGGCTGGGCACCGGACCTGCTGGTGCCAGGTGCCATGGCCAGCTGAAGTGGGACAGGTGGGTCCACTTTGACCGGCCTTCCTATACGAACTATGTTTTGGAGAATTTAATAAAAATATGGGTTAGTAACAGTCAACAGCATTCCCAGTTAGTTATAACAGCATGCAGAAGTATTCCCATTAACCCAACACATCAGAGTTTCAACAGTTGAAAAGCAAGCATAACACATGCATATATAGAACAATAGTGGACATTACAACAGCATGCAGGTTTAATTGATGGCAACAGGCCACAAATATTGTGGTATTTGAGCAGGGCACATGCATAGAAATGAATGCAAATATTTATAAACCAATAGGACATATGCCCTAACAAATGTTTTGAGATTAGACATACCCATTGAGGTGTGGAATTGCATTTTTTATGCACATACAGTAGGGTGGAAAAGATAGCTCAATTAACAACTTATATATCCTTCTAGTTTACACTACATTCCTATTAACTGCAGTTATATGTCCCTTACATGTATTATTACACTACCCAATGTCCTTCTATTGTGCAATTGGATTTTGCTAGATCATTATATACATGGGCTGTATCTGACATACAAACTGTCCATGATGCAGATGTTACTGCTACATATTTTGAGAGTTGCTCACACACACTACTGCTGAGATGGTACACTGACAGCTCTACTTTCATATAATTATCTAGATATGTTCAGGTGAAATTATCAGTTATATGTTAACAGCTCCCTACATTTCTGGCAGCACACTGACATTTCTGGGGAACACAATACCAAGCTACTCATGTGCCAGAATAACCTGTACATGCTGGGCATGAACCAACAGTTAAGGGCTGTAAATATGCATAAAAGCTACTGGCACTCCCTTCATCCACTTTATATGGGCCTACCCAAGTGTGGGTTAACTAACACTGCTTAATACAACAGTACTATTTCTAAAATGCAACAGTACAACAACATATCAAAGAAAATCACACAGACGCACTCCAGGAATTATACCTTTATTAAAGATTTATTACACCTTTATTTATTGTGTTAAAACACTTTTTGAAGGCTCTCTCATTTATTTTATATAACAGTACATGCAGAATAATTATTAAAGAATTATTATACCTTTATTTATTGGGTTAAAACACTTTTTTGAAGGCTCTCTAATTTATTTTATATAACAGTGCATGCAGAATAATTACTAACCTGCCTGGTGATGCAGCCTTTGCAGCCTATCTTCATGAGCTTGCTGATTCATAGCCCGGACACCTGCAGCTGTGAAGTAAATACAGTGATAATGAGACATACCTATCCATAGTATAGGCAAGAATAGCAATTCTTAAATACTTAATACAATGGCTAATTACTCAGTACTGGGGCATTTGCCATCCCACGGGCCTCCTGGATCCACTGGTCCAGTTGATCCTCTTTACATCGCTTCAGGTCAGAGTAATGGTGACTGACCTGCTCACCAGTCCGAGGAATGCCAGTGGCACAAGTGAGATCATGAGCTAGACAGTTCCAGGCCTCCGTTTTGTATTGGGTGCCCTGGTACTGGCCCCGCAGGAGTCTTTCCTCATGATTGTGGACAAGGAGCCAAATCATTACTTTGGTCTTCTCAATGCCCCAACATTGCTGCCTTCTCCAACACCAGCCATGCTGACTGCAGAAGGGAGCTACAACCAGTTATGGCAAGTATTCCCTCCTGTAGAGCTTAAATATGCCTCATTTCCCACACTTATTTGTGACTGGCCAGTTTGCTTAGCTGATGTTAGCAATGTTTAATATTCCTTTGATAGATATGTGTCTGTTGAAAGTGCATGGTTATGAAATGCTGCCATGGCTTAGTGGTTATGTACTGTGACCATAGTGCACAGTATCCTGAGTTTGAGCCCTGTCTCTGTTTTTTATTTTCCTACTGGCCAGACCTGAATGGTTAAGGTACAGTAAAGGAGGTGTGGCCGTGTTTCGCCGACTTTACTCAACTTTGCCCGACTTTACTCAACGTTGCTCAACATTGCTCGACATTGCACTGGTTAGCGCGGTGTGCAGCTATGCGCAAACACGTTCTGTTTGCACTAGTTTGCGCGATGTGCAGCTCCGCACAAAGACATTGCGCTAGTTAGCGCAGTGCTCAGCTAAGAGCAATTAAATATAAATATGCTCAATACTGGTAAAATATGCTTAGCAGTGCTTTACATTGCTTAAAATAGGTTACTCATGCATCAGTATGCATAACCATTTCACCTTCCTATATATATATATATATATATATATATATATATATATATATATATATATATATATATATATATAATTCGTTCACTACTACATATCTACATATAACATTTCAATGCCTTTTACAAAACTTTAAATAATACATGTCAGGAAATATTTTTGTATACAGATTTCCAACATAAAATGAAAGGTGTAGTGGTGGGACTCAAATCGGGAATGCCTCCTCTTTGTGCGAAGGCTCTAACCACTACGCTATTGCTATTTTGCTTAATTTGCATATATTTTTCTTATTATCTTCTTCAGTGTCTAAACTGCTAACTGTAGCTAAGCAATGGGCAAACATGCGCAAATACGGGCAGCTATATCGAAAATGAAAAAAAAAAAGCATTTCCTTTTACTTTTTATATTTGTACGGGGTTTACTATATGGGGGAGTTTAGTGTTAGAATGTACACATGTGAGCGGACTCACTCATGTAGCTAGACATTTCCCGAGTTTCAAACTTGCAGGGGTGTGGATTTGTGGACTGACAGGCAGTCCGACACGCCCCCTACACTTGTCCATGCTCCGTGCTAGTTTTAGAGTTGAGGCAGTGTGCTCTCATTAATATGCATGGTCCGCTGCCATCTTACTCTTAGACTGGCTCTTCCGTGTAAGACTAATTTGGTCTTACATGGAAGATTAGTGAATCCTGGGGATTTACTTACATTAAGCACTGAGATTTTTAACATTACATGTTTATATTTGAGCACGTTTTTATGTTAGTATATTTATATGTGCATTTTTTATATGTATTCTTTATATATGTGCTTTTTTATGTGTCTGTTATGCATTACACTTTTTAGAATCATGTTTTCAAAGTGAAGGACTGAATATTTTTACTTAATTGTTTGGGTGCCCACTAAAGTGTGCTAGCCTGTACTACTGACTTATTGCCTTTTCTGCATTTCTGTGTGTTTCTATTTAAAAACAAAAAAAACAAAAAAATATTCCTTGTTTTCCTGCCTCTCCTAAACTAGTTAGACCAGTTTACAGGCCTTGCTGTATCCTGGGCTGTGTTGTAGTTCCTGTGTTGTCCATTGCCTTACTTGGATAGAAGGAAGTTTCTTAGCTCACCAGTGGGAGTGGGGAGCCTTGAATAGCCTACCTGTCCTTGAGGGAAGTGACCTCAGCATAAGAAGCTGTAGTAATTGGTCATTTTGGACCATTTCTAGCTCTTTTGAAGTTTCCTGGTTAAAATCTGTCTCTGGCATTTTTTTGAAGCCATATTGCTCAGACACAGCTCCACATGGTCCTGTTGAGTCTTCCTGGCTACAGAGAACTGAAAAAAGCGACTGCTTTCCTGATTAAGTATCCTGCTGTTTTTTTATATTTGTTTTACCTTCTACTGCTTACCTAGAGCAAGCTTTAACTGTTTTCATAGTTATTTACTGCATTTTTTATTATCTGCACTTAAAAGTACATTTTAGTCGAAATTAGTCTAATTCAAGTCGAAAAGTGTTTGTTTGCTGTTTAATTTAATTGTTTGGCTGCCCACTAAAGTGTGCTAGCCTGTACTACTGACTTATTACCTTTTCTGCATTTAGCGCGGAGTTGCCACTGGAGCACCATCGGGCAGCGCCGGTTAAACAAGGTTAAACTATTTCTGGCTCCGTAAAGTCTGCTCTTCATTTTTTCCCTTAGAACTGCTCTACTTGTAATCTAAACAGTCTATTCCCTATCTGTAATGCTCAGCACTTGTTCCTAAAACATTTTTTAGTCAGGTAAAGCACTTCTATATTATACAAAGTACTTCACTAGCTTAAAACCCCCTTGAGTACCCACTTCCCTATAGGTCCTTTCTGACTCACTTACACAGCAAACTTTTTCATTTCTTCTAGCATGTCAAAGGGTCAGTTGCTAGCGTCCTCTCCTGCTCAGCTGGTGAATCTGGGAATATTGAGGCAATGTTACAATTGCCTCATGTACACAGACAACCCTCTCCTCCTCCCACAAAACACAAATACATGCGAGAGATGCAACTACATAGCCAAACTGGAGGCTGAGCTCTCTCAACTCAGGACTGGCAAAACCAGACAGGAGGAGAAGGTAACCACACACACCATAAACCCAGTCTCACATAGAACTATCACAACTACAAATCAAACACATAAACACACAAAGACATACTCGGAGGCACTGATCAAAAATCTATCAAAACAGCTGAGGCCTCCAAAGCAGACACCCAAACAACTGCCACCTCATGACATAACACAAGCAACACATAGATCACAAAGTCAGTGTGCAAATCAGTCACAGCCCTTAAGGCCAAACACAATGCCAGACACACTTGTCATAGGTGACTCCATAGTCAGACACACTGACATCCCACTCACCAGACTGAACAAGGAGAGGGTCACAGTAAGCTGCCTGTCGGGCACTAGAATCCGCCACATAACACAAGCACTCAGGTCACTCCACAGCAAGTACAAGTATGACTCAGTCATTGTCCATGCTGGTGTGAATGACCTGAGACGTACCTCCCCGGACTACATGAAAAGAGACATAAAGGAGCTCTTAGATTATGTAGCCCAGGCTGGTATGACCCTGACCCTGAGCAGTATCCTACCTTCACCAAGAATGATGCCACAATACAGAGACAAAATGATCAGTTTTAATAATTGGCTTAATTTCTGGTGTCATTCTAAGGGGATCCAATGTCTGTCTGCATGGAATGACATGCTTGACAAGCCACGCTGCCCAAGGGACGGCTTGCACCTGTCACCCTGGGTTTCCAGATATTGGCAAAGGCTCTTGCCACCCCCATAGTGCCTTTTTTAGACAAGGCTCAAATTCTAAACCCACTGCCCTAGAAAACAATAATGGAAAAAAACTAAGGATAATGCTGCTCGATGCCAGAAGTCTAAATCTCAAGATGCACGCCCTCGAAGCCCTCCTCAGTATGGAGAACATCGATGTCTGTGCTGTGACTGAAACCTGGTTCAAGGCTCCTGAGAACACCCCGGCACTATCAGGTTTTACCTCATATCATGCGTTCCGGCCCCAAAACCCGGACCGTACCACAAAACTCATAAATAAAGACATAGGGGACCTACAGACATTGATATATTTATCAAGGATACCCACACCTCCAGGCTGGTGGCAACTCATGAAGCATCAGAGACCATTCAGGTGCAATTAACCATAGGCAAAACTGCTCTACAGTTTGTAGCATGTTACAGGCCACCCTCTCAAACTCAGGAACCCCACACAGACTTCCTGAAGACACTGGAGAGTATAAATGTCTCTCCAAACACCATCGTATTGGGTGACTTCAACTACCCAAACATAGACTGGGAACATTACTCAAGCCCCAATACCCTAGCCCAAAGGTTCCTGGAGTTTATAAACTCAAATGCTATGGAACAACTTGTCACCATTCCCACAAGAGGTGAAAATATACTAGACCTGATCATCACAAACATGGGGACAAAATGCTCCACACCAGAAGTATATCCCTCATTGGTGAGATCAGACCATAAACTAATCTCACTGGAGATCCACATCCCATCCCCACCCCCAACAAAAAAGACCACAGTGAAGAACTTCTCAAAAGCCAACTTCACACTTCTTAAGACTGGTGTGGTATCCTTCAAGGCCCCTGAGCTATTGGAAACCACAACCCACGCTGCTGAATCCCTTACAAATGCTTTCTATGAGCACCTCCAGGATTGCATGGATCAAGCAATCCCAAATAAAATCAAGACCCTTTCCACGAAAGGCAACCGCCCGATCTGGTGGACCCCAGCCATAAACAAACTTTACAACAAGAGGAGAAAGCTACTACAAGATAGAGCAAAATCCCTAAAAGGGAAGACATCTCTGATCAATACTAGTAAAAGACTACGATCACTCATAAAATCATCCAAGGCCAACTTTGAGAGAAAAATCGCCAAGGACTCAAAAGACAATCATAAGGCCTTCTTTAGCTATGTTAGAAATCTGGGTGGAAACTCCCAGATATGCTCAGAATTAGTCCAAAATGATACAAAAATCACTGAACCCACAGACATTGCAAACATACTGGCAGACAGATTCAGTGAAAATGTCTCCCCTCCCTCCCCCCCAAAAGGAGAAATATCTATCCCAGCAGAGTGTAGCCTCCCAATCATCTCAAATGCCCAGGTGAGAGCTGCTCTCTCTAAAGCTAAAAACACAGCATCAATGGGACTGGATGGTGTCCCCGGCTGTGTGCTACACAAACTCAATGAGGAACTAAACCCACACATAAGGCTGCTGTTTAATCTTAGCCTTACCACAGGATACGTACCCAAAGAGTGGCGTATGGCAACTGTGGTCCCACTCCACAAAGGCGGTGCTTCTACGGACCCTGGTAATTACCGCCCCATAAGCTTAACAAGCCAGGTCTGCAAAGCTATGGAGAGGATCATAATGGAACTCATAAATAAAGACATAGGGGACCTACAGACATTGGATCCTACCCAATTCGGCTTTGTCAAGGGCAGATCATGCCTCTTGAAATCGGTCGACTTTTTTGAAACAGTCACCAAGGCCATTGATGAGAGTAAGGCAGTTCACACAGCCTACCTTGACCTTGCAAAAGCTTTCGACACAATACCCCACTCGGGTATCATAGAAAAGCCCACCAGCTTAAATGTAAACCCATATATCACAAGATGGGTTGCAAACTGGCTCAAGGACAGAACCCACAGGGTTAGAGTTGCTGGTGCCATGTCAGACTCCAAGCCGGTCACAAGTGGTGTCCCACAGGGCTCAGTCCTGGGCCCCCTCTTGTTCGGCATCTACTTTTCAGAAGTGCAGGCAAACATAGGAGGATTGTGGCTGACAAAGTTTGCAGATGACTGCAAACTGGGCACCATAGTTGAAAATCCATCAGACACAGATATCCTTCAGAGAGGTCTCATAGAAACGGATAACTGGTGCCAGAGCCATGGCCTTAAGCTAAACGCCAAAAATGTATAGTCATACCCTTTGGTAAAAACAAGGTAACCCCAAGTTACCACATAGGTGGCAATCCATTAAGCACAGAAGAGGTTATCAGGGACCTGGGGACCCAAGTTGACAGTAACCTTTCTTTTGACACTCACATTGCCAAAGTGGTTAGGAGGACCTTCTGCATTGCCCACCTGATTATGAAGGGATTCACATCCAGATCAAGGGAGGTCTTTGTTCCCCTGTACTCTTCACTTATCAGACCAATGATTGAGTACAATGCCCCATTCGGAATGTATCTTACCCGACACCTGCAGCAATTGGAAAGACCCCAAAAGTTCCTCATCAAAAGGATAAAAGGGCTCAAAAATATGCCATATGCTGCCCGACTGAAGAAACTCCAGCTCTATTCAGTCGCATACCGTCTGCTCAGAGGTGACCTGTGCCTGACATACAAGGCCATGTCCAACCTGGAATTAATGGACATGCTCCACCTCAAAAAATCCAAATCCACCACAGCCACAAGAGCAAGAAACTTAAACCTCAACACGGATATAAATAGGATGTGCTGGAGGGACAGATTCATCACCCAGAGACTCCCTATGCTGTGGAACAGAATCCCGGTCCATGTGAGACAGAGCACCTCGCTGGCTCTGTTCAAGAGGAATCTTGACCAGTGGATGGGAGATCGTAGGTTTACCCCGGGGATCATCTCTGTATCACTGCTGGACAGAGGCACGGCAAACTAATGGGTATAGTATTCTTCAACCTAAGGGGTGGTGAAAGCCACACAACTCTGGCTAGTCTTATAAATGCCCTAGGGCAGATAGCCTAGTATGAACCTATGAACCTTTGAACCTATGAACCTATAATGAAGAATGTTCCTTTAAGATGATTGTGATTAGTTAGCTCAAGGTATATAACATACATAGTAGACAGCATGCATTTGTATCTGAAGAAGCAGCAGTTATCTGTGAAAGCACTTATACGTCTGTGGTTGAATAAAGAATTTTTTACACTGGAACTACCTGCCATTTTTTGGACTACAAGTGTTTTACATTATCATATACTTAACAGAAGGTAAACACCTCTAAGTAGTGTAAGGTACCTGGGCAACTTGGGCAACCCTTGTACAATGATATTACAATGTCTGTTCCCCAGGCTTCAGCAATATCAGATTACTCAGTATTAAGTATCAACAAATCTGATCTTTCTCTGTGCATCACTGCAACCTCCTAGTGGAGTTCAGCTGGTTGCCAGTGAATTACAGAGCTATAGTTCTATTTATTTAATTTTTATTCAAAGCCCTAAAGCATGGGCTCCTCTAAAATCTAAACTGCAAATCAGAAGGCCTTCTCTAAATGTGTCTCTTTCATGAGGCATCAGCTACCTTCAGAGATAAGAGAACAATAGTCAGTGAAAAATTTCAAGACCAAACTATAGAACTGTAACAGGAGTGCAGCTACTTGTATTTATTTTCTTTATAATGGATAACAGCAAAAACATGCTGCCATTGAAATGGCTAATAATTTGTTCTTGGAATTATTATTGCAAATGATAAATATATATTATATATATATATATGTATATATATAGATATATATATATATATATATATATATATATATATATATATATATATATACACACACACACACACACACACACACACACACACACACACACACACACACACACATATATATATATATATATATATATATATATATATATATATATATATATATATATATATATATATATATATATATATAGTGTACCATCCCATCAAAATGTTGCAGCTGAAGTGTGTGACATAACAGATGTCTGAGAGTAAGTTTGCACAGGTTTGTATGTTTGAAAAAAAAAAACAGTGAATGGTATTGTGCATTCGCTGTTGCGAATTGGCATATTGAGTGGAGATCTCACTATAGTGGGGATTGGGAAAGTATCCTTGTTGTGCAATCTCGGAGTTTATATATATAAGTAGCAGAGGGTGCGGGGGGCTTGCTCCTCTGCAAAATGTGTGATGTATGACACCGGAAAGTGTTGGCAATTCGTGCCTGTTGCTTTCCCTGACTTCTTCTAGTGTGGGCTCTTCTTCTTCTCTCATTGTAGGCTGTTTCTGGGTCTGTACAGCTTATGTGAGGTTTTCTTCATTCAGAAGCTGCTAGAATTATTCCTTCCATCTGCCTTTGATGTCATGTGGTTGTTGCTGGCATCCCTTATGAAGGTTGTCTAACTATCTTCTTTATCTTTCTGTCTTTGCCTTGCAACCTGATATAGTTTCTTTGTGCCACTTACAGGGTCACTTTCCAGAAGTTGGTAGAGTGCCTATGATGCCTTATTCTTTGCTGTTGCAACTTCGTTCTTAGCTTCTTCATTAGCCAAACAGTTGTCCTTCCTAGCCTGATCATTTTTTTCTCTCTCCCACTTCTTCCTGCACTCCTTCTTTCTTGTGATGACTTCCTGAACTTCCACATTCCAACACCAGCTTTCCTTATGTACCCTATTTCCATACCTGGCTTGGCCATATATCTTTTCTGTAATCGTAACACATGTTGTTTTTAGGAGCTGCCATTTTTGTTCAACTCCACCTATTTTCTCCCCTTCTTGGGGGTGCTAGAGCCCTGAGTAATTTTTTGAACTGTTGTACTTTCTCTCCAGTTATCTTCCAGGTCTTCATCCTGGTCTCTGTTGACCTTAGAGCCTTCTCTGACCACTGCTTAGAGCTGATTGGGGCAACTAGTTGTTTATGCTGTGGGCTAACTGTTTCTCTGGAGATGACTTTGCAGTCATGGATTCTACCCTAGTTCCTTTTCCTTACCAGAAGGAAGATTACCTGAGTTGCATTTGGGCTACTCTTGTATGTAATCTTGTGACTGTCTCTCTTTCTGAACCATGTGTTGGCTACTATCAAGCCATTTGCCTGACAGAAGTCTAGAATGGCTTCTCCTTCTTTATTCCTGTTGCCCCACCCATGTGGACCCAGGCAGTCCTCATATCCTGTTATGTCTGTCCTGATATGTGCATTCAAGTCACCCATTATCAACACCAGTTCATGCTGGTCTGCTTTATCGAGTAGGTCCTGCAACTACTGTCTGAATGCACTCTTTTCCTCAATATCACAACCCTGCTGTGGGACATAGGCTGAGATTATCAATACTGTACTATCATTACACTGGAGTCTGATTGCCATGAGTCTGTCATTAATTCTGATTATATCCCTCACTGCCTTCTGAAGCCTTTCTCTCACCACAATTCCTACACCATTTCTAGCCTGTCCCCCTCCTGAATAGTAGAGTCTGGATCCCAAGCCAAGTGGCATTGCTGCACTGCCCTTCCATCTTGCCTCTTGGATGCATAGGATGTCCAGCCTCCTCTGTATCATCATGTTGTCCACTTACAAGCTGCATCCTGTCAGTAAACCTACATTAAGTGTAGCAATTCTCAGCTCATGTTTGGCAGGTCGGTTGGTTTTATGTCAGCTTTTACTCAACAGAGCTGTCCCAGGTAACCCAGGCTGGGCAACTAGACACCAGTGCAGACCAGCCAGTAGCTTATTGACCCAGTGCTGCTGGGCTTTATGGCAGGCACACACTGGCCAATAGAGGCACATATTCACCTCCCACCATTAGCAAGGGTCCCTGGCGTAGGTCAGAGTAGGCCAGGTCCTCAACCCACTTATCACTGATAACTACCCATACCCATTTTGGTGACATTAGTCAACATGACTGAATCACCTAGAGCCATGTTTTACATCATTGAGTGGCTGCCCTGCCATGGTGCGCAGTTTGTGATCCATGGTCTTCAATCTGGAGGATACTGTGCACCACAATAGATGCCCATAGCAGTTGGTCTGTACAACTCTTCCCCTTATAGGGGACCATGTAGAGTCTGTGCTGCTGCCCACAGCTCCATTCATTGCTGAGTTTGAGATGGAAACAGCATGTTTTTTGGATGTGGGAGAAACCCCATGGAGTCAAAGGAAGAAAGTGCAAACTCCAAACAGGCTTTGGTCGGAGGTCAGGATCGAACCTTGTACCTTGTACTTGGGAGGCGATTACCTTAACCATTATGGAAACGTATCTCTCACATTCTCCCACCAGATCCTTATCTGTATAATATATACCTGTGGCCATTTGTGCTTTTAGTTTCATCCGTTGCATCTGATGAGTACACAGAGAGTGGCTGTCTTTCTGGAGGACTAAGGAGGCAATCAGTATTCCCTGACTGGATTTATGTATGCTGATAAGATGCCACATAACTTCCTGAGACTATTACCTGACACTTTAGTCATTCCTGCATTGATACTATTTATTCAGTAAAGGAGGACTGTGTTTCTAAACTTTGAAAAAATATTTTATATTTACCACTGTTCAAATCATGGCAGTCAGATACTATAAATAACACCATTTATTCTCACTCATAAACCTTGATACTCAAATACTGCAAAGGTGTTTTCACAATGAAGTGAGAAGGCAAATGCTTAGTGGAATATAAAATAACAACAATCTGATGACTGAAGTGGGGATTGCTTGTATGATGAATCTTGGAGAGAAATTGCAATAATTTTGAGATCAATTATTTTTATACTGGTAAAATCAGTTGGAAAAATAACATTCTTTAACCATTCCGAGAGTTCAGCTTTGTTTGGAATTAATCTGGGTTGCCTAGGTTTACATAGGTTTAAGAAATTGATTTCATTTGGCTTATGGATAAATTGCATGAGAGGAGACCTGTAACAGTCGGGCATGACTGTCAAAGAAGGCAGGAGTGTGACATTGAATAGAAAAAAAGTGGTGACAGCTAATGCAATACCGAGTCCATGCAGAAAATTGGGGGGTTGATGATGATGATGATGATGGTGATAATGATTTGCTTTGGCTAATAATTATGAACACTCAGCAGTTCACTTCTGCTGAAATTGCTGCTTCACTAGCAAAGACTTTGTTGCAAATCATGACATGCGTAACACAGAAGATTGTTACAAGGTGTCTTATTCTAACCAAACTATTATGTGTTTCAGACAGCAATAGGTTCATAGGTTCATAGGTAGGTACTAGGCTATCGGCCCAAGGGCCTATGTAAACCTAGCCAACAAGGTTCCCTGGCTTACGCCACCCAAGAAAGATATGTCAATAAATTCTTCCTGAGAGCAGGTCATGGTGACTTTATTAAGCATCTCTGTAAAATCCATAACACTTGCTTACAGAGTCTGCTAAGAAAATTCTCTAACATGCTTATATCTTTTCCAGTCTATTTACATTATGAGCCCCACACTGGTACCATAAACAGGTATTTTTCACAAGTAATTAAATGTCTATTCTCATATCTCAACTAAAAACGTACATAGGACAAAACTATAGAACAGAAATGAGGTGTGGGTGTTGCAGTAAATATAATACATATTTTGCAGTACGAAGTGCATATCCATTTAAATAGGCTACATATTTTATACTATAGTGTACATATTCAACCAAGACATATTCTCCTTTTGACTATGGATATGCCATTCATTTGTTTTTGAATATATACTTATTATATGATTAAAACACATTTGAAGAATACTATTGAAAATGTCGTTTGGTGAGATATTGTAGGAACTCCAGCACTGTACACAACTCAGAATAACTACTACTTTTGCTGAGATGTGGCAAAACTAGAGTTGATTGTATTAGTTTTCAGAGGAATGGGAGTATTCAACTCCCCATGAGTGAATTTAAGTCCCTATTCTCAAATATCACATAGGATATTCAAGAATTTCTACAGTTATGTCTCCATTTAGGGAATTACTAAGAAGTGATTGATGTAGCGTGTGTGTGTGTGTGTGTGTGTGTGTGTGTGTGTGTGTGTGTGTGTGTGTGTGTGTGTGCATGTGTGCACGTGTCTGTGTGCTTGTGTGTGTGTGTGTGTGTGTGTGTGTGTGTGTGTGTGTGTGTGCATGTGTGTGTGCATGCATGTGCATGTGTGTTTGTGAGGCTGTGTGGGGTGGGTGTATATGTGAGTGGGGATGTGTGCATGCATATGTAGATACACTAGCATATATTTATGAATAATGTGGTATGTATTTTATTATTACAAATTACAGCAATTTATTTTTTCATAACATATTTTTATTATCCAGTAATGAATGTGAAATATAGAAACAGGCATTATCATACATATATAATATCCATATAGTGCATGAAGCATGGTGATGATGCTCTGAAATTTTAAAAAATACAAATCACTTAAGTAGTGTGATACCCAACTTTAACAGATGTTAAGCACCCCCTGCTAAAGTTGTAAGTTTGGGTCCAGCGTTAGGCAGTCACATCTGCCACTAATGACCAGTAAATGACAGTGGCGGGGCTGATGGTTAAAGGGATCACATGTCCCTTAATCTAACAGACTTAGAAAATAGATGTATGTCACTATTCATTGACTTGAATCTTTTGTGATAAATAAGGTAAAATCTTGGACACTGTGAAAGTATGGACTGTTGGAAGCCATGAAAAGTGAGAATAAATGTAATAGAATGCGTTATGCTGCCTTTCTGACAACAACCCCTCTGAGTGTTTTAAGGCTTTGAAAGCTGCAAAAACACTTGTCTTTTCTCTTTTTTCTGTACCTAGAGGTACATGTAACAAAGAAAGCTCCATGCACTACAAAAAATTATGATGAGGTTGCCAGTCACAACTCTTTATTATATGTTCTTGGAATAGATGCGAAGAAATTAACCTCTCATGCGAACCTGTCATAATCTTTTTATATAAAAATTAAATAGCCAAGGAGTCAAATAAAATCAAACACATTCCCTATTACTCTTATATAATATGAAGCTTCTCCACATCATTCTATAACATTATGCAAGAAGTAACTTCACACTTAATACCTTAAGGATCCCAACATATAACTTTAACTCATTTTTGCAGTAATAATTTTGAAATGTGGACATGTTGCAATTAACACTTTATACTTTAACAGAACTAGAACAAATTTGCAACTTTTTTGTTGATTTTATAGTTATAAAATTTTCTGCAGTACATCATCCTCCACTATCCTTGCTGGAAGCCTGGGAATACAGGGAATTCGATATGTGTTTGTAAAGCTTTAAAAATATGGTCCAGTACCCTTTTCATTCACAAAATTATAGCACTTTAATAACCCTGTATTTAATAGAAGTATTTCTGAAAGTGTCATGTTTTTATTAAATAAATACCAGTGTTTCTCATTATGTCACATGCAAAACTACAGTCTACAGAACTTCCCATTTTACATCTCATACCAGAGTCATTCTATCTTATATAAACATCTTCATTTTATTCATTGAATCCTTTTCACATAAATTAGATTCTCATTTTATTCTGCTTTAAATGTATTAATTCCTAATAGATGATCAGTCTTGTTGATTACTTCTGTTTATTTGTTTGCACAATGATGCATAAAACATGCCCTTAATAGTACACACACACACACACACACACACACACACACACACACACACACACACACACACACACACACACACACACACACACGCACACACAAGCTGTATCTATATCTATATCTATATCTATATCTATATCTATATCTATATCTATATCTATATCTATATCTATATCTATATCTATACCTATATCTATATCTGTATCTATATCTATATCTGTATCTATATCTATATCTATATCTATACCTATATCTATATCTATATCTATATCTATATCTATATCTATATCTATATCTATATCTATATCTATATCTATATCTGTATCTATATATAAAAGTGTCAAACATCAAACAATCACAATACTGAACAATGAAAGAACAATCAGCTTAGATTGTCACTAAAATGACCCAAAACAACAAAAATTAAATGTAATTTTTTTCAGAGGGCAAGCCGCCATACACCTCACGTCCCTGCTTATTATATATATCAACTGTGAGATTGCACAACAGTGGGATAAAGGTAAATTCCCTTACCTTATCATTTCCTGTTTCAGACTACAACCATATACATACATGTATATATATATATATATATATATATATATATATATATATATATATATATATATATATATATATATTTATATATATGTATACAAACACACACATTCACACACACACAAATATATTCCCCTCAATTGTGTGTGTGTGTGTGTGTGTGTGTGTGTGTGTGTGTGTATATATATATATATATATATATATATTTATATATATATATATATATATATATATATATATATATATATATATATATATATATATATATTTATTTATATAGGGTTCCTATTAGAACTACGAATGCTTGAAATTTCACATGGCATATGGTCAACACCATATGATTGAAATTTCAAGCGTTCGAAGGTTAAACGTAATTGGCACCGTTTGGTGCAGAATGGGAGAATTTCCCTTTTGTGCACTGAAGTGCAATCTTGGAGATGGTATATTTAAGTAGGTGGGTGGGGGGCAGGCGGGCTTGCTCCCCTGTGTACACCGTTAAGGTAATTTTTTTTTCTTTTATTATATATTCAAACTTTTAAACTTCAATCATATGATTTCAAACATATGGGGTTCAAAGTTTAGAAAGTTCGAATATATAATATAGACCCTATATATATATATATATATATATATATATATATATATATATATATATAAATAAATATATATATATATATATATATATATATATATATATATATATATATATATATGTATATATATAAAGATATATGGGTATAGATATAGAGATAAGCAGATATATGTGCGTGTGGGTGTGTTCCTCTAAACATAAACCTAAAACATATATAGATATTAATAAAAACACCTTTTTTATAAATAATGTAGAGTTGATTTTATCATAGGACTTGCAGAAATTCTAGAAAGAATTACAATGTTTTATTGAAAACTACAAATGTGTAATAGCATTATTAAAATAAAAGTTGATGGATTGAAAGTATAACATAGAAGTATTTTGCAATAATGATACTAGGAGATTTTCATTTAATTCTAGTCCTGTACATGTGAGAAGTAAGGACTGCTGTCTTCTTTCTCTCTTTATGGTTAATTATTTTTCTTCCTTATTTTCACTTTTTTTAGTATTTAGGATTTAGTATTCAAAATAATAAAATGATGAGGTCAATAACACACCCCTACAGGTTGACCCAGGAGTCAGGGATCTGGGAACATATGTAGACAATAATCTGGCCTTTGACCAACATGTGACCAAGGTAGTAAGAAAATCATTCTATGTTGCCCGTCTTATAAGTAAGGGCATGGCATCCAAGTCCAAGGAAGTCATAGTACCACTTTATTCAGACCTTATCAGACCCATTATTGAGTATAATGCTTCCTTTGGCATGCACCAGCCTAACATATGCAACAGCTGGAATGCCCAAAAAGGTTTCTTATTAGGAAAATCCAGGGTATAAACACATTGTCCTATATGGATCATCCTAAATGCCCATCTTTATTCATCCTTTCTTGCAGGTTACTTGGAGGAGATCCATGCAAAGGCATCCTCATATCCAGCTTTGATGGATCTTTTGCACATCTGCAAAATGAACAGTGTCAGAACCAGTAGAGTCAAGGATTTAAATGTTGCTGGTGACATATGCAATACATGCTAGAGACACATATATGTGCCCCAGTGGATTCCCATGTTCTGGAACATCCACTGGCACCCCATCCAATATGAAGTAGAGTCCATCTCTAACCCTTTTCAAGCATAGCCTTGACCAGTGGGTAGGAAATCAGAAATTCACCCCAGGTCTGGCCCCTGTGTCTCTGATAGAGGCAGACATTAATGCCCAAACTAACATGCCTCCCAGATAACCCCTAGAAATTTTGTAATGTACCCCACTAATAAATGCCCATGATACATGTGGGCACAATTGCTCTGGATTGCGCAACTAGGCCTATAAAGGTCCTGGTGGTTGTTGATCTAGTATGAACCTATGAACCACTTTAGCCAAACACATTGCTCTTTCTATAAGCAAATATCACATGATTTAACACATAATGTGTTAGCTGAGCCAAACACATTTTTTTCCTTTTCATAAAAAAAAAAAAAACAAGCTAAAAATGTTATTTAGTTTAACCATCTCAAACTTGTGACATACAAAATCTGAACAATCTCATGTATGTGAGCAATGTAAACTTGAAAATTAAAAAACACAAACTTTCAATACTTTTGATGCCCTTCATCTTTTTTAAATATTTTTTGTTAGCTTTTAACATATATACATTATTTACAATGAAAGGAAATAAAACAGTCTTAATCAAGATTATGCATCAACAGTCACCAATTGACAGTAAATAGTTTCATAGCTATCATTTTTTCTGATATTTTGTGAGCAATATTTTAACTTATTCCAGCAACCAAAGTTAACAATATTACCTGTTGATCTTAATTTGATTATATTTTCTCTCATTTACATAAAATAGCAGCTATCTCAAGAAATTCATCTGATAAGAGGTCAGGACTCAGATTTCCATTTCCTTGTTTTAAGCTTTCAGGTAACTGCTGTCAAACTCCATAGTAATGTGTATAAATATGTAAATAAAATAAACAAAATAAATAAATGTGAGCAGTTTGTCACACTCCATGAAAAATGTGCACCCAGTAAGCTTTAGTAAATGTATTGGATCACCAACACAGAAAAATATGTGTTTTGGTAAAATTGAACATCTTATATGGGGTAATAAATATTCTATTTATATATCCATGCAAAACATTTTCAGTGTAGGTAAGAAGGATTTATACTTACAGAATTTAATAAGCTTTTTCTTATCATGTAAATAAGCTAAACTGCAAATATCCAGAAAATCGCACTTTTTTGCAAAACCTGTATTATTATTATTATTATTATTATTATTATTATTATTATTATTATTATTATTATTATTATTATTAACAATAATACAAATCCATTTCTATAAGTTTGATGTGCTTTTTTTGTGATGTTTCACCTTTAATAATGGGTAGGTATGCATAAAACGCTGGTGTAACTTATCTTTCTTTGGCATTTAAGAACTTAATTGGCTAATTGCTTTTACCATTAATAAGAAATTTACACAAACAATGCAAATTATTCCTACCCAATAACTTATCAGTTGGAAGTAGGAGTCCTTTATCTTGATAGTCTCATCATTTATAATTTTATTATTATTATTTTATTATTTTCAATCCTTACTATTTCTATAAGATTTTACTTTCTTTAGATGTGAAGGAAAAAGACAAGAATTTCCATTTCTTAAATAGAATGGATTTATAAATATAATTTGTAAAAGTCTTCAGTAACGTGTTTATGTAATTATTTTAATTTACCTCTTCATAGCTTATCTTATAAAAGGCAAACAAAGATAATGTTTATTATCTCAGGTTTTTATATTCAAGTTCATTGCACTTATCTTTAATAATCTGGTCATGTATGACTTTCTACTGAGTATAATAAATATGGGTACAGCGATCATATTATAGTATTAAACATTGCAGCTAATTCATATGAATCTAAATCTGGAAATCATATACACCCATTTTCCCAACATCTGATATGATTAATATAAGCTCTTTTCCATGTTGCTGGATACCAAAGAAATTAAATTAACATTCACTCTAGTTTCCTAAGTAGTGCTTTCTCTGGAATTAAAGCAATTAATTGAAATAAGTATAAGACTTTGTGCAGCAATGTCATTTATATAAGCATTAACCTTTCTTCAAATGAAAAAAAAAAAAAATATATATATATATATATATATATATATATATATATATATATATATATATATATACTCCATTTTTGAATTAAGACTGAAAAATGTCTTCAAAAATATTTTGGAAGCTATTATTAATAAGTATAATTATATTAAGTGAATTGTTATTTCAAAGTATTTAATTGTATTCCTGTTCCAATTAAAGTTAAACAATTATTTTAATGAAGGGCAAATCTGTTGAATTGATAGGATAGTTTCACTTTTATTATTGTTAAATTTAATAGACAAAACAGAATCAAAATCTTTATTTCATTTATTTTATGAATACAGTCATTTATATTACTTATTGTCAACAAAATGCCAGTGAAAAGTTGAATTTTCAGTTGATAGTTACTTGAAATCTTGAACCCTTTCAATTTGTTTTTATTTTGTTTTAGACTGTTTATGAAAACCTCAGTGATTAGTGCAAGCAGTAATGGGAAAGTGGGTATCCCTGTTAGCATATGCATTTGTCAACCTCAGAATGATGCTTCTATGTTTCAATAACTCTGGTATAATAATGCAGCGCACACCAGCCAAGAAGTACAATATCTGTATTGCATGCTCCACATTGTACAACATGACCTGCAAATACCTCTCTCCCTGCAAAACACAGAATAGCATCCAAGCAGGTTTAGTCATATGGTGACCAGGATGACTCTCTGCCTTTAAGACAAACAGAATCCTGTACAACTACCCCAACAGATAGGTTCATGATGCTGTGATTTAGTCAGTATCTGGATTGGTAAGTACTGCCAACATCAAAACGGTAAAGTTATATAAGGTACAAATAAACAGACTATGGAATATATAAGCATGCAGAAGTATAATCTATAGCAATGTACTGCCCATAGAAAAATATGTGGTATTCTGTAATGCAAGGGATCAGATCTGGTGCAAGTCCATCCTTGTTGTCTTTAACCATGATTGGTAGCAAGCACTGTTCTACACTGCACTGACTATGACACTTGGTGTTGTGTCCACATTGACCTACAATGTCTGAGCCTTCTAAATGGACCAGTCTATACTGGAAAAGGTTAACTGGTGATACATCTATGAGTATTTGCATATTGGGAGTATCTGTAGCCCTCATCTCAGATATGATGGAAAATGTTCTTCCTAAACACAGTGTAGCCTCGCATGACTGCGAAGAGGGTGTGATGCATATATTAATACACTTACCTACCTGTGACGTTCTACTACCAATAGCCCTCCCTAAGATGAAGAATTGCAAGTGCAACAATTGTACAATGACTGTCAGTAGCTGCAGTTGACTCCATACAGTGACCTCACTGTTTCAGTCTGTCATTTATACTTGATCTAAACAGATTTACACATTGTGCAAAGGGATTAACTGCAGCATCAACCAAAACAGCAGTGGTCAAGGTTCTGCATATTATGGGGGTACCACATTATCTCCACATGTAAGTAATATAGGTGCAGCTCTTTGATCACTGCACATATCAGCACATTTATAGTTTTGTGCTCAGATCCAAAGTATTGCAATGTAGGCCTCATCTACTGGTAGCATATTATCCCTGCCCAGTCACTGTAGATGTTCCCAGACTTTATAGGAGCAGCAGTTGGTGAGACAGTAGCCCCATATGCTGAACCTGGAGATTGCCACCAATTTTTTAAATATACTTACTGTATGTGGCTTTGGCACCACTACTGCCATGACCACATCAGTTTATAGCCTGATAGTCAGCAGTAGATACTGAAGTGATGATGGCAACAGCAGCAGCAGCCCCGTATGCCCAAAAGTGGTCTAGTGATATACATTGAGGCGTGCCTCAACATCATACTCGGAGGTCCAGATACCTGCTATTCAATGGTCATGGCCACACCAGGACCTATTATAACCATAAATAAAGAAATATGAGATGGTAACATACCCCACAATAAATTACTGTATACCATATCAGATAGCTGTGATGATCATGTGTTAAAGCAAGACAGATGCAGTGTTTATAAGCCTGCATGTGCAGAACTTGGTTTGCACACCAGATTCAACATCAGAAATGTATGCTGACCATTACAATGTTATACCCAAACAGCTGCATACCTCATAAATACAAATATGCACACTAAATTGTCCTCAATGGTACAGGAATTGCCACATCACTAAGAAGGCCAGAACTGAACACCTAATGATAGGCTAAGCCAAGGATAGATACTTCTGGGGAAGAGCTCAACAGCAGTGTTTTGTCAGTACTGGACTGCATTTATCTTTGCCCAGGTAGTGCAGCAGTTAGCATTGCCACTTCACAGCAAGAAGTTATCCGGTTTTATCCTCAGCTTGGGTGCCTTCTGTGTGGAGTCTGCATTTCCTCCCTGTGGTTGTGTTGGTTTCCTCCAGGTGCTCCGTTTTCCTCCCAAAGACATGCTGTAGTTGGATTGGATACTCTAAATTAACACTAGGCATGAGTGGGTGCATGTGTGTGCCTTCTGTGAAAGATTGGGTGCAGGGCTGGCAACTCGACACTGTAAAAACTCCACTGCCAATCATGAGCAGACAGGTGATCCGCTGTGGTGACCCCCAACTGGGAAAAAGCCAAAAGAAGAAGGACTGCATTTCTCTTGGAACAGTTGTATGCCTTGGGCCTTATGCTGGACCTTTCTTTTATGCAATTTTCCTGTCTCTGTTACTTCTTGAGATGTTCACGATCATCAATAACATTTATACCTGCCTCTACCTTAACCAGAATATGCTGGCACAATTCTTAGTTGCCACTTATCTGCATAAGCAGTATGCCAGCAGTTCAAAGGGAATATATTACAAATTCTTCCTCAAAGATGTTCACTTTCCTTTCTATCAAGCCACTGCAGGTAAATGACAGTGAGGTATGTAAGAAAACTTAGTAATGATGCTGTTTTAGTGCTATACTTATAAATGCAGAGTATTTATGAATATTGGCACTCATTATTTCCTTATTTTCTTATAATAATATACTCAAATCAAACTGCTAAAGACTATGCAGCCTACCAATATCTGCATAACATAACATTTGCTATGACACAGTAGTATACAAATGACATTTAAATAGCTTCCAGCCTACTTTAACGGCTCTGTCCCTCTATGTAGAACATTCAAGAATCAGTCCATATTACAATTTTGTATAGAACTACCATGTGTGTTAGATCAATGTACAACTGAAATAGGAGTATACTATATGCTCCAAAGCAACATTTATAGCATGCAGGCTGCTTCAGCGTGTGCAAGGTATAACAACATGTGTAATTCACACTTACAGGTGCATTGATGAATGAACATTTGGAGTTCTGCAACCAGGCCAGAATGATTGAGAGTATAAAGTAAAAATCAGTTATGGAGGTTTGACATCAAAACACACCCTCACATGTTTACAAAATATACCATGATATGAACAACATGGCTGACAGGCAGGCACAAAAAACAAAAAACCAATTTTGTGGCCAAAGTGAAAGATGTGTATATGTGGGCCATGCACTACCCCGAGAGAATGATGCCCTTGAAGCTGCATTCCTGCTCAGGTGTCATTTGCTGGCTAATATACAACACAAGTTGGTTGCTGACTGCAGGCAGTTGCACTTTCCACAAACAGAAAAGGTCAGACAACCGTATATCATCCAGAGATGCTTCAATTGTTTTAGCGAATTTGTACACATTGTGCACAAAATGTTACAGCATGCATGTGTATATATCTTCATAAAAATCTTTTACTCACAGATCTGAAAAGTATCAGCAGTGTTCTAATGCTAATACAATGAGTACATATATAAGTGAAGAGTATGATGTTTGTAAGTAGGGCATGATCTACTAACGATATTCACAGTTCTACTGCTGGTTTGTGCCACAGTCTATTTACAAGGCCTGTACATTATAGATGCAGTTGCTGTTTCATAGACAATAATTTGTTTTTGGGTCTACATACCTTCTGCAACAAGAGCCTACACCCAAATGCAGACATGCCTACACTACACAGAAAATACATATAGTTGTCACATTGCTCAACAAAATGAATGACAAAACGTATGCATTGCTCTGCGTGAGTGCAGAATTAGTACCGTATTCATACACTCTTCCTCTATTATGTGAAGACAAGCACAACAAAATGCTAATATGCCATGTGTAAGGTGTCCAAATTCATCCTGTCATATGATGCCTGTGAGCGAGACACAGGTGCATATGGGCATGTGCGTGATATATCTAGATGATGGAATAAACACATGGCACTGTCCTTGCGTTATCATTCCATGTTGCGTGTGCCATGATATTATGGTGTGTTAGCTCACATATGTATGAAAAGCCATTGGCAATGTGAGAGTGGTATACAGACTAGAATAATGTCTATCACTGTAGTGCATATCTTTGAGAAGGATTTATGTTACTCCCCCATTATGTGTGTACATTATCTTTTTTCTGCACAGTATGATGTTTGCATGACATATTTGATATTAACGTAATGATATCAGTAAAGTCATTGTGTAAATTGCAGATATTGCAATATGCAGTAGCTGAGTGTTTTGCCATGTATAGGTCAACATTTGTCCAGGACCTATTACATAGGCCATAGGGGCCTATTGGCCAAGACTGTGCAAAAATATCACATCCACTCAGTACAGGTAGATATTTTGAAGACAGCCAGGGTTATCTGAGTAATACTGGATGCAATGGGTGGTAGATGGCAATCATGAGCACCACAAGGACTATATCACCCAGCCACACAGAATCCTGGGCTGCCCAATAAGATCCTCCCTACTCTGTCTTACATGAAGTTTGTAACAGCTGTGGGGCTGAGAAGTACAACAACAACAGATACCTCAGACTTGACCTGGTAGTCCACCATGCCTCTTCCTTTCACTGCATAGGTAATTGTGATCAATAGCCTATCAGTCACTGATGCATTTGGTCCTTTAAAAAGCTGAATGGGAGATGAGCATGGCAATATGTTTATTTTTATATTCCATTGTATGTCATTACCTTAATATAGATATATATATATTTTCAGATGTTTGTAAATATGTTGCATTTGAATATACATTTTCTGTCTGATGTGGTATGTCCTGTGTGGTGTTCTGCCACTGCATTTGTTTGACATTATGTGTCACTGATCAATAACCATGTTCAGCATCACATGAGTTGTTCAGCATCATAATTATTTAAATGGTTCTATATGTATCATGCCAAAATTGGGTTCCTAGTATGGTCACAGTGGCTGGAAGCTTTCTTCTGGCATTTGGTTTAATCCCACAAGCTCTTTCCTTTGTTTGGGATTTGTTGCATGAGGACTATGATACAGACTATGATACAGCACTGGTTAATATTACTGCACACTGTTGCATTTCAGGAGAATGATGTAATTGGTCTGCAGTTAGTCACAAGTGCCCTGCTTTTTCAGATACATGCCTTGGTGTGTGACTAACAAGCATGTCTGCATGTTGGCATCTGGTGCATAATATCATGCACTTCGACATCTAGCTGCATTCTGTGCCTTTCTTACTTTATTTTGGTGCATGTCTTAATTTGCATCTATAAGCCTGCAACGCCAGATTTCCGAAATAAAATATTTATTTCAGCTTTCAAATTTGCTAAATAAAACAGATGCCTATAATTCTGAGGGAATACAAAACATGGTACTTATAATTTTGAGGTGATGTGAAAAAATTAGAAGCAGCTCCTACCAGGTACAGAAAAACAACAGAAACAGTGATTGCACTGAAAGCAATATTTATATTTACAACATTTAGAAAGCAGCTGTTTTTATTAATGTATTTAATTATTCTCTACAGATTCTGCACATGCAGATAGGACAGAAACATCAAGAATGAACTGAAGCAAGCATGAATATGTCATCTGATCCAAATATGGATGGAGTACAGTACTGCTTCCCATCTGTTGAGAAATCGTGTATGAGAAATAGCCTTCCTGCAACACTTACTGCTCTGTTATACACATTAATAGCTGCACTTATAATTACTGTTATTGGTGGAAATCTTGTTGTGATTATTTCTGTCTTCCATTTCCAACAGCTTCATTCTCCATCCAACTTTTTAACACTTTCTTTGGCTGTTACTGATTTCTTTGTCGGTTTCCTTGTTTTACCATTTAGCATGGTAAGATCCATTGAGGCATGTTGGTATTTTGGCAATACATTTTGTAAAATCCACTCTGCATTCGACATGGCTTTCACAACTGTATCTCTTTTGCATCTTTGCTTTATTGCTGTAGATCGTTACTACATCATTTGTGACCCACTGCATTATTCTTCAAAAATCACATTTTCTGTCATAGCAGTGTTTTTGTCTGTCTGTTGGGCAGTACCCATATGTTTCAGTTGTTCTATAGTTTTCTCTGGTAAGAATGTAGATGAGACATTTTTGTCTTACATTTACTGTGAAGGGTTATGCATACTAACATCTGACAAAATGTGGGGAGTGATTATACCTGTAGTAAATTTCTTTTTGCCTGCATCAGCAATGATAGGCATTTACATTAAGATTTTTGCTGTGGCTAGAGACCATGCCAAAGTTATTAATGGCATTGCAGACAACATAATTTCTGTGAAAAAGCATAGCAAACAAACAAAGGAAGCAGAACAAAAAGCAACTAAAACCCTAATATTAATAATGGGTGTATTTTTATTTTGTTGGTTACCTGCTATGATTATGATAATGCTGAATTTTTATTTCAGTGTCTTTATTCCATCTTTTATTTTTGAAGTATTAAGCTGGTTAGCATATTTTAATTCAGCTTGTAATCCCATTATTTATGGCTTCTTTTATCCCTGGTTTCGAAAAGCATTTAAAATGGTTTTAACTGGTAAAATATTTACTGTTGCATCCCATACCTTTAATCTCTTCTCTGAAAACCATTGACAAATAATGTTGTGCAGAGTGCTGAGGTGCAAAACACTTTGACTGCACTTTTAGTGTGCATCTTTGGGGAGGAGACTTACAATAGTATTCATTATTATTACTTTTATTATTACTAATATTACTCCTACCCTGGGATTCAGTAAGCTTCCCTGCAGGAATAGCTTATTCCTGCACGGAAATGACCATTTAAGAGAAGCATGGCAGTGTGTTATGCATAGTTATGAAGGCGCGCTGCCTCTGCTCCTAAATGGACATGGAGCGTGGATGAGTGCAGGGGGTGTATCTGAGAGCAGAGCTCTAACAATATACATGCCCCTGCACTCAAGAATTGCCATCTGGCAATTACAATGAGCAAGAATGCATATGGTTGCCACCTCTTCAAATGTCCAAGGTGGGACTGTTAGTGTACAAACATGACATGTTGCAAGACAAAACATACCCACAGCCATTGCAAACATCAAAGCCCCATTTTCCAGGAAAACCCTACGCTCATAGCAACTGAAACATGCTAGGATGTCTGTCAAATGTGCAGATGGACGCAGAAATCCACAGCAATAAGTGAAACCTGTCTCTTCCCAGAGAAAATGACACTAGAATTTTATTTTTATTAAACAGATTAAATTTAACCGTAGCTGTGCGGGTTTCCCCCATTGCTTAACTACGCATACTGTAGCTTAAATAGCACAAGAAGGTAAATAGCAAAATACATTCAGTAGACACAATAGTGTAGTGGTCAGAGTGTTTGCTATGTAAGCAGTCATTCCTGATTCAATCCTCACTGTAATAAATTTCATTTTCCATGTGAAAGCAATTTATGAACTTTTTTTTGCTGTATAACCTACTAAATAGCATATATTTGTGAAGTGGAGTACTGCATTAAGTGCAGATGTGAGGTGTCATTGTAATAATGTGGTAAAATAGCAGTAGCTATTTGCTCAGTTTGTTTTTTGTAATATTTATAATATATCTTTACCATCTCAAAAGTGCTTACTCCTCTCTGTACTCTTCTTTTCTGGACCTAACACCACTCTTACGTATTCAACTGCAGTACCACCTTATCATTCTTATAAGAAAAGCGCAGTGCGGGTCTGAACTGTCTGCAAACAGCTAAAGTTAACTTTTGAGTATGTGTCTACCTGTTTGAGCCAATATTCATTTTCCCCTGGAGAGCACTCTGCTTTGGTTTGTAAGCAGCCCCCCCCCCCCCACACACACACACATAAACACACTCACTCGCGTCTTCCATTTTTTTCTATTATTCCCTTCTGTTAGTAAATAGTGTCCATAACTGATAAATACTATGTGTTTGTTAATTTAAACAGAGACCACAGTAGCCTACTAATACAAGGTTATCCTGTTTTTCCACCTGAGAAATGGTTAAGAAATGACTTACAGTTTCAGAGCAGCCCTTGGTCAGTTCTGATTGTTTCTTAAACACAAACTTGTCTTTGCTTTGGTTCATTAGCAGCACTACAAAATAACGGCCTGCTCACACCCTTGTTCTTCCCTTCCCCCTTCCCTGTTTATTACCTTAAGCCAATCCCAAAGTTAATAAATATTACCTGTGGCAGGCACCATTTTTAAAACTACAACCACCCTTTGAGCACCCCATGCTCGGCTCTGCCATCGAACTTATTGAAACTGCCTGAACTGGGGCACAGCTAACTGATAGTTTGTGGAAATACAGGGTACCTACCTGAGTCTCCACATTCACTATCATATGTTCATTTATCAGTTTACTCTGTTACCTGATTGTTTCCAGCCACCTCATAAGAGCAACTAGCAGGGTCTCTACCCGCTTCGCTCCCCAACCTGCTCCTATTCCCTCTCGCCCCCAGTGGTCCTACCTTTATTACACTCACAAACCCCTCCCATCTTTCCAACACCACAGCACTAAAGCCAACACTACCTCCTCCATCTTCCCACTACTATCACTCCTCCTCAGCTAACATGTACAAGCATACCTTACCTATGCTCACTGCATGCACTCTCCTTGCATATCTTACATCCTACCAAAACTCCATCATTCCCCCACTCAACCACTATGACTGTACTACTACTCACACCACCACTCATGTCTCACCCTCACTCAGCTCCCCTCCCACCAACTCAAGAACCATCCCTATGCACCCCCGCATATTCTACCAACTATATTACTCAAACATAAAGCATCCATACAACTTAACATAGTAACCCTCCCACCACACCTATTACTCACAGAGCACAATCATAAAGTTTCCCTAATAAACAAACACATTCAAAAACTGAGAAAACCAATAGCCTCATGCATATCAAAACTATCCCTAAATGGAGACATCCACCCCGACCCTGACCCTACCATCTCCAACCCCAATCCTCATAATCAGACTAGAAACCACAACTTCTCCCATATCAAAGCCAATAGAAAGCCAAGTGACTTCCCTCTACTAAGCCTAACTATAACAAGTATATTCAACAAAGTCCATGAACTCCATGCCATCATAGACTTGTACTCCCCAGATATAGCCATCCTGACAGAAACCTGGCTAAAACCTCACATTACCAGTAAGTAAATCCTCCCTACCAGTTACGGTATGCTAAGAGTAGACCAGCTAAACAAGAAAGGAGGCGGTGTAGCTATAATATTTAAACAGAATTTAAACATCCAAATCTTAAAATCATCAGCTCCACAAAAAGGCAATGAAGAAATAATATATACCAACCTCAAAATAAACCAAAACAAAACCATCAACATAATTGGATTCTAGTTCCCACCTGGCCAAAACATCCCTCCACTAGAAAACCTCCTCAGCTGGTCTACCCACCATCTCCCCCAAGAAACTATAATTTTAGGTGATTTCAATATTGACTGGCAATCCTGTTCTGGCAACCATCCAACCCATCATGTAAACCTTTATGGCTTCACCCAACTAGTCCAGTCGCCAACCAGGATAAATAAAAACTCCAGCAAGCACACTACCCTGGATTGGATACTAGTCAGTAAGAGCCCCCAGTCATATATGATAGGCTGCTTATCAGATAGCCTCAGTGATTACTCCCCAACATTCCTACTCAAAAAATACCTTTACCAAGCTAAACCTGTCATCTACCGTCAAATACGTAAAAAAATTAAACTTTAACCCACTCACATTCATCTCATCCCTCAAAGAATATAACTGGCATCCTCTAAAGTACATCAGTCTTGATGATGCAGTTGAATTTTTTAATACTACCTTCCTGGGCATACTTAATTACCATGCCCCCATAAGACTTTCCAGAACCAAAGCACAATCCTCCCCATGGCTACAGAAAACCACTAAGTCAGAAATGAAAAACAGGGGTAAAGCCTGGGAGCACTGGTGCAAAACCAAGACCCCCTTAACTAGACAGAAATTCGTAGAACTACGCAACAGAGTCAAAAAGCTAATAAAACAGGACAAATTCCAAAACTACCAGTCTGCCCTAGACTCCTCCCAAAACAGCCCCAAACAATTCTGGTCTTCCATAAACTCCATCTTCCACCCAGGTAAAGTCAGTACCCCTCCTCCTAACATCCCTCACTCCTCCAAAAATATTGCTAACTCATTCAACACACACTTCACACAAACCATACTATCACTAGCTAAACAACACAACCCCCCCTCCCCTCCAACCCACACCTTCAACTTGTAAACTCCTCACTGCCTTCTCTTTTTCTCCTGTACCTACCTCCAACATAAAAAAACTCTTAACTAAACTTAAGCCCACCAAATTAGCAGCAGACAACCTCCTAAGTGAATACCTACAAATCGCAGCTGATGCCCTGGCCTACCCAGTATCCATCTTGATTAACCAATCTCTGTCAGAAAGTTACATTCCCACACAATGGAAAGTATCACATATAATTCCCCTCCACAAAGGCGGCCCCTCCACAGAACTAACCAATTACTGCCCCATAGCTATTCTCTCTCCACTCTCCAACATACTAGAGAGATGCATTCACTCTCAGGTCTCAAACTACCTCCTTACTAACAACCTCCTTTCCAATACTCAACATGGTTTCTGACCAAACCATAGCACCACCACTGCCTTTCTCTCCTTTACTAACACTATCATTCAGCATAAAAACAATATCTATCTTTCCTCTGCTACTTTCCTAGACCTATCTAAAGCATTTTTTATGGTCCCACACAAACAACTCATCTCTGTCCTCAATAACCTATCCTTCTCTCAATCAGTCACCAACTGGTTTCAGAGTTACCTGTCTGACCGCCAACAATCCATTGTATGGCAGAATGACATATCTCCCTAACTACCTGTCTCTATAGGGGTTCCCCAAGGATCCATCCATGGACCCCTACTCTTCTCTATTTTAACCAATAATCTAGCCTCTGCCACCAAACATGGCACACTCATACAATACGCAGATGACTCAACCATCATCTGCTCAGCCCAGTCCCTACCCAAACTGCAAAAAGTCACACAGGAAGCCTTTTCCTCTGTTGAAACTTGGTTATCCGATGCCCAATTAATACTCAACCCAAACAAAACTAAACTACTCTTCTTCTAACCCACCAAACATACTCAAAACAACTCTCACTTTAACAACACAGCAAAAGACAACACCGCTATACACCCAACAGAACACACCAAATTGCTATGAGTCGAAATAGACAATAAACTAAAATTTGACATTCACATATCCATGACCATAAAAAAGTCCACAAAAAACTAGGAGCATTATACAGAAATAATCAACTTCAAAACAAAAGCAGCAAAGATTTCAGTAGCAAAGTCCCTCCACCCTACTTTATGCCTCTCCAATATATCCCAACCTAAGGCAATGCGATCTAAACAAGCTAGAGACCAGCTACAACAAAATTGCCAAATTCGCCACAGGGGCATCCTACCATAGTCACCACTGTCTCTCACTTGCTGAACTGGGCTGGCTTGAACTCCCTCACCTCCTTCAATGGTATCAACTCTCACTCGCCCACAAACTAGTAAACCATCCACTAAATGTCCCATCCCTCCAGAATCTACTCCAACCCTATAGCACCACCAGACCACTAAGATCCAGCAACAAAAATCACTTGCAGATCAATAAAGCCAATAACTCTGCTGGTGAAGCACTATTTTCTTGCGCCATAGCCAAATTATGGAATTCCATCCCACCCACAATTACCTCCGTACCATCATGCAACCACTTCAAAATTTTACTAAAAGCACACCTAAAAACATGCTGGCTATGCCCTTGCAACTCCCACTCTAATATCACAGAACCCATCCAACCACTACCTTTCTTTCCACCCCACTAACTACCTTGATTATAGCAAGCTCGGGTGCTCATAAGCCTGCTACTTATTATACAGCAGGAACTTCTTATTGTAACAATTGTTAATGTCTATTATGTACTTCGCAGATAAAGATTCTAGTTGTCTACTGATGTACTATGTTCTTCATCTGTAACTATGTTTATAATTAATTGCTATGTTAATCAAATTGTTAATCGCTATGTAAATCCAATGTAACTACTGTCTGTATATTTTAACTGTGGAGCTTTTCTCCCCGAGCCTCAGCTGAAAATGGACCTACGCCCAGTCGGACACTCCCAGTCAACAAATGTAAATTAATTAATAAATAAATAAATAAATAAATAATAAATAATAAATAAATAAAATCCACAGATAAACACAAGTGCCCCATACAGTATACATACACATGAATCAGGGATACTAAACAAAGTTATAATGTGTAATGAATGAAAATTCCATGCCATACAGCAAATAGTGTAAAAAATGTATAAAGTGTCCAAATCTGCCACTTTCCCAAGACCCATGTTTCATTTCTGTCTAAATTAGTGTAGGGGTAAGTGTGAATAAGCACCTTTAAGCAGTAGTAAGTGAGTTTAAGCCTGTTTACATGGGCGTAAGCAATGCCTAAACAGGTTAAGCCATTTAGAGGCTGACTGCAAGAATTGCTTACCGTCGCACAAACCCACTTACAACAGCTTAAAAGTGCTTTAATCACTCTGCATCTAACAGCCCTTGTTCTGCCCAGCAACAAAATAATCAGCCTTTGCAACTCACAGTCTCAGGGCCCTGCACACCATAGCCAAAGTGATATACCATTAATCCATGTCAGATATAAACAACTCTGATGATTTCTCAAACATATCATCCAACACAGTCTTTCAATAGCAGAGGAAATGTATTTGTCTATTTATATATATATATGTATATATACATATATATATATATATATATATATATATATATATATATATATATATATATATATATATATATATATATATATATATATATATATATATATATATATATATATATATATATATATATATATATATATATATATATATATATATATATATCTATATAAACAGATGGGTCCACTTTGTAATTTCAAATAAAATCCCAAATTTCAGTATTCAACAATAAAAGCAACCCAAGCACAACTCTCAAATCCGAGAACACACACACACAAAAAAAAAAAACTGAAACTTCGCATATATAGTACACATATAAACACAAAACTCCCCCCACAATCAAACAAATGCATCTAAACTACATATAAGCAAACACAAAACTCAAAAAATAACAAGATATTGTTTATATATATATATATATATATATATATATATATATATATATATATATATATATATATATATGTATATAAATAAACAGATTCACTTACTTTGAAATCGAAAATCCCGAAAAATTCAGTATTTTGAAAAAAAAAGCCGAAAAAACAAGCACAACTCACAAATCAAAAACACACAACAAAATTCAAAATCCCAAAATTACACTACTCATACAGTACACACATAAACAGACACAAAACTCCTCCCCACAATCAAACAAATGCATCTAAGCTACATATAATGTGTATATATATATATATATATATATATATATATACACACACACACACACACACACACACACACACACACACACACACACACACACACACATATACATATATTACTACTCATAGATATGTATAGGAAGATACATATTTAGAGGGTGCACAGCATATTGAACAGCCAGTATTCCTACAGTTGCCACCTTTTAAAATGGGCACTGTTTGATTCTCATATACAAAAGGCAATTATTGCATGAAACATATACCCACAGAGAAGTCAAAGGATATGACACCACACGTAGGTTTGCATATATAAGAAATGTTTATTTGTGTACTATTTCAGTTGTATATGCCATTTCATATAGCTGTTTGGTGTTTGAAATACATACTAACTGAGTAATGCAACTTTCAAGCAAAACATTTTATACAGTAATATGAAAGCATAACATATGTTGCTGTCCAGGCCAAGGCCTTCAAGTAGTACAACAGTAAAGAAACACTGGCCCAGAAGATAAGAATCAATCAACAGTAAGTATTGCAGATGTAGTTTAGCAGCCTCCAGTTACACTCTGTACTCAACCCCTAGGGGGAAAAGAATTAAGTTGGCACAATGAAGATGTATCTGTTACATAACAATGGTTAACTTAAAACATCACTATCACACTGACAAAAAGAACTGTCTGAAAGACAGTAAGCACTAGGCCACCAATGTTCCTAAGGTGAAATGTATGAAAATGTACAGCCATATACCTTAAGGTGTCTTACTACTGATATCCCTCACATGTTGTAACAGCCTAAGTTAAATATGGTGCATACCCCTCCCTCATAGAATGACTTACAGGAGCGTATAACAGTGTTACATACACTGACATCTGGACTGTACAAGGACACACACGTTTTGTCCAGCTGTAGCCCATATATATATGGACTCTACCCCACAATATGTGTGGGGGTCCAGAACATCACTAGAATGATGGCAGGAATGCCAGCACGACATAATGATAGGCCACTACTTAACAACCTCTTACTGCATGACATATGGACAAAGCCTGGTATATAGGTGGAGGACAGGGGCTGGAACACAGCACCATATTTGCAATATTGTTGTGATACACTGTGAATGTTGCTGGTCTTACAGGATTGGTTGCAACATACCCTTATTCAGGAATATGATGTCAGAAACACAAATGGATGTAGCCATGTACTGATAGCACTCAACAGACAGAATGCCGGTGATATATCTGAGACAAGACTTGTGTGGTGGACAGACAAAACATAACAGCCAATCCTCTGGCCATCATGAGGATAGGCCCACAGTTAAGAGCTATGCAGACAGACTGCATTCCATGTTAAATTAGTATGTACACACAAACCCTGTAAAGCTAGTGGTATACAATGCATATAACAACACTACTCACACTGTTTGTAGGTCTGGAACCTTATACAAATATGTAGTTGGCCTGTGTCTGCAAGTCCTCTTGTAAGAGGTATTGCCACTTGCTGTCCCTAACACTGTTGCCCACATACAGGAAGGATGTCCTCCATACAGGAAAGGTAAAGGGACAATGCCCCACATAATTTAATAATTTATAGTAGTGGGTTGCCATGACAGTGGTAATTGGAAGTACTACACAGCTGGCTGCATGCAGGTAGCAAGTGGTAGACACTGATTGGTGCAGAGGCCATCACATGACCATGTGCATCACCTACAAAATCCATGTTGCAATCTATTCAAAGCAGCTCAATCCCTGTAGTGGAGAGATGGAGAGAGAGAGAGAGAGAGAGAGAGAGAGAGAGAGAGAGAGAGAGAAAGAAACAACCAGTAAATAAAAAGTTGTTCAACAACTGAACCTACAAATATCCCAAGTTAACTAAGGGAACACATCAAACTGTATCCAGAAGAGACGACAATCATACAACAGGTATGTGAAACATATATGCATGTAATTGAATGTAGTACTTGGTCTATAATAATGGGATAGATGATGTGGAATGATTTATATGTGCCATCAGGAGTTGTTGTAATGATGTCCTGCTGAATAACTGCTATGGACAATAGTGTCTGTCCCTGTGGGCAGTGGGCTATACGTGTCAAGTGTGCAGATCAGCACTGAATGACAGGATGTAAGCCATCATAGTGTGTGTTCTGTACCGCAAGACTTGTATATTAGTGTGGCAATAGCTGGTGGCGGACGTAATGCTGCTATGACAGACACATGAGTTTCAGAGCCCACCACTTGCAGGACAGTCATGTCAACATGTAATGTAGGATGTGCAAATGCCATAGGTGTGTAATAGGCTTACTTGCAATCTGTCCCTATATATGCCCTCCTAATGTTAGGCTGTATCCACCTGACACCTGTCTGTGTTGTAGCAAGGCAGAACAGTGCAGCTGTGAAGGAAGGAGAGTTAGAGAGTGTGGACCTGATGTTCGAATGCACCCCATATATATCCCCATATATTTATATATATATATATATATATATATATATATATATATATATATATATATATGTATGTCTACAGATATACAGACACACATATATATAAAACTAAAAATATATATCTACACATATATAGATATATATATAGATGAGAGAACATCACACATATCAATACACACATAAATATACAGCAGTGGGTGCAAAATGGACAGTTATGTCTGGTGTAAAATCCATGTTGGGAACACATTGCCCTTGTTTGTGAAGGTGGGAATGGTATTTTGGGGAAGGATAGTAGGTATATCTGGAAGGTGGATTGGATTGGAAGATGAACAAGACAGCATACAGGGGTGGTATATGACATGTGGTGGGTAAACACCTTGGATGGTGAGTGATGTTTGGAATGTGGAAGCCCATGAGCCCCCATATGGAAACAATGGGACCAAGGTCCCCACCCATAGGCATTCAGTACTCCATCTTCATGGACCTGAAGGTGCCTGGGCTGGGGGCTGAGCAGGAGGAGCATGCAGAACATGTGATTGTGTACTGAGGGCCTCAAGGTGGTGTAGCACATCCCCCATGTCTCTGTGGAGCTCCCTATGCACCAGACCCTGGACCTGGCTTCGGGTGACAGAATCCTGTCTTCGTGTGCTCCTGGGGGGGGCGAACACCATCCACTGAGGTGGTTCCACCTGAAGGTAGTGCAGGACCAGTAGATGAGGAGGTCCCAGGGTGGGTCCCAGATGTGAAGTGGCCTGGTAACATGGCCGGATGAGGTGGGACAGGTGGTTCTGCTGGCAACTACCTTCCCAAACATGCTATTGTGTCTCTGTTATAGAACATATGTTTGTAGTAATAGTCAACACATTTCAGGATTATGTCTAACAGCATGCATATATATCACCATTAACACAAAACAACAGATGTGCAGTGGTCACATAGCGAACAGAACATATGCATATATGGAACCATAGCGGCATGCAGGTGACATTGTTCATAACAGGCCACCAATGATAGTGATAGTGTTTCAACATGGAACATGACTACAAACACATTGCACAAATTGTTGTACAATATGATATATGTCCCAACAGTAGGTCTGCTGTAGACATACCCATTGAGTTGTGTGATCAGATTGTTGTTGCAGATATGGTGGGGAGGGAGACAGAGACATGTATTAACAACTATTATATTCTTGCAGTATGATGTCCTCAGACCTGTTTCCTTCTTTATGTCTTTCAGGCACAATGTCTCAGGAGAGACTTCTGATTTACACACGCCAGGAGAATGACATCATCATTACATACCTGGTGCAGCACTATCACACCATGTTTGGGCATACAGCTAATGATCTGCAAGAGACAACTGCCCTGTGGAATGATCTTGTCTACAGGGTAAACGATGTCAGCCTGCATAATCACAGTTATCAGCAGGTCCGACATCGGTGCACTGATCTACTCCGCCATGCCAGTCGGCGTGCTGCTGCAGTGGGGGGGTCATGCCATCCAGCCCCCAACACATGCTGAAGAGCACCTCACCAGCCTCGGGGCACCTGCCTGCTTGCAAACACAAGACCCGGCGGAGAGCATAGTGGAGGTGGGTGCTACCCACACAATGGCTGAAGAGCGTACAGTTAAGGCCACAGGCCACATCAGTAGACCACTGTTTCATATCTATCTGCATCTGTAGAGTTTAATCATGCATATGTCAGATGAAATATATATATATATATATATATATATATATATATATATATATATATATATATATATATATATATATATATATATAGTCTGTTGCTGCATTGTAGTAATGAACAGATGTGCATAATCTGTAGTATTGTGGGTTTGTACCGCTGATGTACTGTAATGCTGCTCCCACCCTGTACCAATGGCACAGGTGTGGCTACTGACATCACATCTCTCACACAACTATGTAGGTCCCTCTGGTATACCTCCTGGGCAGCAGCCTGTAGCTGCTGAGTATGGTGTTTGTTCAGGTTTGCCAATACACCAGTCATGTTATGACCATGGTATAGTCCATGCACACATTTAACACACCTACCCATAATACATGCTGTACATGTTCACTTATTGTTGCTGTTAACTGCACTGCATCACAGTGATCACCATGGTGGCATATCTGAAGAGTTATCATGGCTTTTCTTGAATGAATTAAAAAACTGCAGGTTTATAGGTGATGAAAGTATTATGATCACCTTAGACATTACTTCCTTATATGCATCTATTGAACAGGAAGACGGAATTGATTTTGTTAGACTATATCTCAGTAAGTATTGTAAACAATGGAAAGTAGATATTCCTATTATTTGACATTTAATCGACATGGTATTTAAGAACAATTTATTTTCCTTTGGTAATCAAGTCTTTCAGCAAATAAGTGGCGTAGCGATGGGGACACCAGTGGCCCCCACCTTCTCCAATTTGGTTCTTTGTTGGTGGGAAGAAGAATATCTGACAAAAATGTCACAATTCTCACATGTTAAATTCTACAAAAGATACATTGATGACTTGTTTTTCATTTGGGCTGGTAACTTAAACCAATTTCATGAGTTTTTGACAGAAATTAATAGTAGTATTTCATGGCTCAATTTTACGGTAGGGGAAGTAGGCAACGTAGTACACTTTTTGGATACTAAAGTGGAGATTAACACTGCAGAAAAAAGTTTTCCAGTAATAGTTACAGGAAAGACACTTTTACCAATAATTATTTACACTTCAATAGTTACCACCCCACTCATATGAAACTAAATGTTTTCAGGGGACAAGTTATCAGACTTAGCAGGATAGTCAGTGATGACAGTCTATTTATTGAGGAGACCAACAAAATCATAAGACTATTTGAGGAAAGAGGGTATCCCAGTCTTGTTACATAGCATAGCTGATAAAGTTAACCAACACAACCATTATTAAATATGGGTTTACTTGTAAAAAAACTTCAGCGGAACAAAATTTTGGTTGCGCTTTTCCTGTTCCCATTAGCATACAGAGCAAAGAAATAAAGCATATTATTCACAATAAATGGAAGATAATAATTGGTAATCAAGAATTGTCCAGAATTACTGGAGACAGACCTAAGTTTATTCACAAGAAGACAAGAAATTTCAAACAGGTTTTAGAAAATTTGCCAGATGACGTTGAGAACAAGAGTACTGAAACCAAATTAGGAACTTTTCCCAGTAATAATTGTTCTTCATGTAGATTTATTCTACCTTTATGTACTTATTTCTTTGAACATAACAACTTTCTATATACAGCTAAAGGCAGATATTCCTGTATCACAGAAGGATTAATATATATTGCTATCTGTTCTACATGTAAATGTTTCTACGTAGGTAAAACCATTTGGAGATTATCAAGTAGAATTAGAGAACACATAGCAGCTATTAAGAAGAAAGATTTAAATAATGCTTTAGCTAGACATTCTATTAAGTGTCAGGATTTCAAAAAATGTAATTTTCTGGTAGCTGGGAAAGTGAATACAGGAAGATTCATGGACAGATTTAATGCTTACCTTGAAGTATTGGAACTTAAATGGCAAGTTATTTTAAAAGCTGATGTAACACCAGGCATTAATGAGAAGATTTCCATAAAATGCATTTTAAAGTTTAAAAACAACTAAAAGTACTTTTATTTTATTATAATCATGTATTTTTAGACATATACATTTTTACTGTAAAAACTGATGATTCATTCATGTATGCAAACAGGTATTTTTTGGTTTGATATGTCCTGTATGTTTAAATATACATTTGAGCTAGTTATGATTTCATGATAGATTCAGTACGAGTGGCTAATTAGTAGCATTGGTTAATTGTTGATAATATTTATTGATGCAAGCTGAGTGATTGTATTGTTTCTGAAGAAGTTCTGCATTAAATGAACGAAAGTGCTAAGGACAGTGTCTCTGGGTTGTAGTTTGTTTTTAGTCCTGCAATATAACTAACAACCTGTCACTGCAAGATGTGTGTACAGAGATGATCATAATGGTGGGACAAACGGCCTACAGTAGGGACATGTCTGAAACATCACCCTTATACAGTGCTACAACAGTGTATATACCACTATTACAATGGCAACTGTTGCAGATCTACACAACGTCATATCACAATACTGCATTCCACAACCCTTACAACCTGTAATGTGGTCCTAACATGAGCAATGAATGTGTAATATGGAATCCTATGTTAGGACAGCAAATATGGGGAATGCATACCTTCACAAACACCAGAAGCATATGTGTGCATACATTCCAGATAACATATTGTGGAAGCAGCTTTTGAGGTACTGGCAGCATTCACTCTTCATGAGTATGGACCTTCCAGCAAGTACAGGTCCTCAGTGTCACACCAAGAAATGGTCTGCTGTCCAAGGCGCTTGTCCATCAAATGTGTCCACTTACCTGCAACAGAAGCAGCCTTGGCTTGCACATATCATACAAGCCATGGAATGAATCCCATACCCAACAGGTAGCACCCAGGAGTTGAACATGTAGCCTTACCTCACCATTGCATGTACCATGGCAAACAGTGCACAGTCATGTATGTGGAAAGAATGTATGGGACAGGATTAATGTAGAAAATAAACAGATGGCCATCCAAGACAGATGACACATGTTGCAAACTGGTCATGCAGGATGCCTAGTAACATGCCACAACACTGAGGGAGTTGTAGGAATGTCTAGCAAGTACTGGCTGTGCAGTACCCATGTCGGCAATTGCCTGGACTCTGTATAAGTGTGGCCCCTGTATTAGGGTAATCAGATTGGACAATTGTACCACGGGAAATATCAGCCAGGGCTGTCTACAGGTAGCATATGCATAACAGCAAATGTCCCCAAAAGGCATGCATTGCAATGTGTAATGGTGTACCAAGACCAAGTTGGAAACCTACAGACAGTATCAATTAAGATACATGTGCTGCACAACCAACACCTCACCCCACCTCAGACCCACCATTCCCACCTGTACCTTGCTGGTGCCAGTGTAGACCTGTATGTTTGTCACTCATTAGCAGGCACTAGGCAGGTACACATGGTGTTCAGAGTTTGGGACACTGCAAAATTACACATATGTGTAGGCCATAGTTGTCAAGCATCTGCAAAAAGGCTGAGGATGGGGAGGGGGGGTCATCCTGAAACACAACAATGCACTGAAGCAGAGATCCAAAGCTCGCTAAGAATGGCTGTATCTGCACACAGTCAAGGTCATGAATTGTGGCAGATATAACCCTGACTCCACAGCAATAGTGATGGCGCTGTGACCTCCAAGGGCTGTGCACATGAGTTGACCTTGCAATCATGCAGAGTTGGGGGACATTTGTAGGGCAGAGTGACCAAATACTGGCAAATGCAGATGGCCCATGCTAGTATACCCCTTCCTGGACTAATGACTGCTGTAGTACACATAACAGTTGGTGCAATAAACCATCATGATAATGGTGTGCACACATATTTACCAGCAAATTGTATGCATCTCAATCAGCATCTGCACAACTAACACATTTGTTTGATACTTCATTTGATTGCACAGGTCATATGTCACATATCAGGTTCATGTAATGTTAACATATGCAGTAATGTGGCCACATGGCATATCAGGGAAGAGGGTGCCATATTAGTAAGAGTGTGTACTCTCCCCATAGCCACGGTAAGGTTTGAAGGTTGTCAGTGTAATTGTATTTTGTTGGCCACACATGCACAACTGATAATGAGATCTGTAAATCAGACATCAGGCATTCACAAATGACATCTGTCCACATATCATCCCAGGTATGTGTCAGACAAACACATAGGGACTGTGAGCAGCAGAGCAAACATAACTGACACACATATACACATTCAGCAATAGTGTGTACACCTGTGAGGTATGGTGCACAGTACATACCAGGGTGCTGAACAGGTGCACAGCAATACTGTGTACATGGGTGCAGTGTATTCCAGGGGGAAGGGGCATCACCTACTAAGAAAAATACCAGGAGTGAGTACCAGGACAATACACCAACAAACTTTATTAATGTAGTAAGCACTTTTGGTTAAATCTTCCAACCTTCTTCAGACAAAGTAATCACAGTAAAAGCACTCATTATATACACCTATAGTGTCAATCAATCGATAATTCATTTACTGTCTTAAAGTTAAAAGACATAAAAAATACATAAACAAATGGCCATGTCATAAGTCAGAAAACATGAACTTGATTGTAAAACTACATAAATATACATTAAATAAATATATATATATATATATATATATATATCCCCTACATATATAATTTAATACAAAAAGCAATACACACTATCTATAAAATCTTTTGAGATTTAAAACACTAGATAGGGATACTACATCATTAATACCAGGTTCTATAGTGGCATTTAAATAAATCTGTCACCAATATTCTCTATTTTATAATAATATCTTCCAAGGGCCACCCCTTAGACTATTTTTTACCTGTTCTAAAACTACAAATCCAGATTTATGGCCGTCATTTTCCTGAATATGTCTAGTCAGGGCATTGGTAAATTTAACCTTCCCAATATCATAATAATGCTCATATATGCGCTGCTTTAATTTTCGTTCCAGTTTACCAATATAATAAGCTGTGCAATCCAAGCACTTAGCAGCATAAACTACCCCTCTAGTATTGCAGTTAAAACAGCCTTTATTGGAAACATTTTTACTACCTAGTACAACATTGTCACATTCTAAAACATATTTACACTGATTGCACATACCACATTTCCTCATATTCCCGGATTGCCATTTTCCAACTTTTGTGAAAGAATTGCACCAATCCTTCAATTTTTTGTCCCTCTTATATACAATATTCGGATGAATTCCCAATACATGGCTTATATCCTTATCCATTGAGATAATTTCCCAATTTTTATTCATAATATTAACTATATTGGCACTATCTTCCGTAAAAGTCATAATAAAACTATTATTTGAATATGTATCCTTCTTTTCCCTTAACTCATTTTTTTCACCATTACCAATTTTATTAGTATCATTCTTATTACTTATTAGTAATGTTCCATCACATTCCAAGTTCCTGTTTAACCCATCACAGTAAGTACTTTTCTTCAATAAAGGGCTATATGTACTTAACAATCTCTTCCTTGTAACTTCCCCTGAGATTGCATCCACTAGTGTTTTGGATTATCTCTATTCAAGAACATTGTTGCTATAAATTTAATTTCATCCAAAAATTCATTATTCAAGGTAATCATCCCGGCAACCCTTACCATTTTTCCTTTAATGATTGCCTGGTTAATATGGATAGGATGGTTGCTGGAAAAATGAAGGAACTTATTAGAATAGGTTTTCTTCCTATAAACAGAAGATTTTACATAGCCCCCTAATACATCCTTGGTTAAACAAACATCCAAATATGTAATATTGTTTGGCTCTACAGCATAAGAAAAGGAGAGAAACTCAGTTGAATCATTCAAAAAATTAAAAAATTCCTGTAACAATTGTTGTGGACCACACCATGCTAGAAACAGATCAAACAAATAGTGGGTATAAAGTTTTATAAATTCCATATACTTTGATTTAAATAAATATTTTGTTTCCCAGTATGCCATAACTGCATTGGCATACAGTGGGCCCACTGGGGAGCCCATAGCTACCCCTCTAACTTGCTTGAAATAGTGGCCTTCATAATAAATATAATTGTTATCCAATACCAATTCCATCTGCTGGTTAATGTGTTAATTTTATCCTGGCCTACATGTAATGCACTTGTGAAAAATTCACTAAACCATTCTAGGCCCAATTTGTGTGGGATACACATATATAAATCCTTCACATCCGCTGTAACTAATATCAAATAATTTAATGAACAAGTATTTAACTGATTGCATTTAGTTAAAAAAATCCCATGAGTCCTTACTTAAATAATCCATTGTTGCTATCCTGTTTTTCAGTTTACTATCAATATATTTTGCTATATAATATGCTTTTGATTGTCCCCCATCCACAATTGGGCATAAAGGTGGATCATCAAGGTCCTTGTGTATTTTGGGGACACCAAACATAGTAACAACTTTAGGTGTATTAGTATACATAAACTCATGTTCTTGTTCATTAATCTGCCAGTAAATCATTTAACCAATAATCAATTCTACTATAGGAAATGTTTACTTCATTGATAAATGATTCCACATAGCTTTCATCATATAACAGATTTAATTTTTTTTTATGGTAATCAACACAATCCATAACAACATGGCCGCTGCCTTTGTCCGGTTGCATTAATCTAATGTCCCTTCTTTCCTTTAATTCTTGCATTAGGGATATATATATATATATATATATATATATATATATATATATATATTTATGTAGTTTTACAATCAAGTTCATCTTTTATGACTTATGACATGGCCATTTTTTATGTATTTTTTGTATTTTTTTATGTCTTTTAACTTTAAGACAGTAATTGAATTATTGATTGATTAACACTATAGGTGCATATAATGAGTGCTTTTACTGTGATTACTTTGTCTAAAGAAGGTTGGAAGGTCTAACCGAAAGCACTTACTACATTAATAAAGTTCGTTGGTGTATTGTCCTGGTACTCCTGATGTTTTTTTTTTGGATTGTTGGCTGCATTTTGTTTTTTAGCATCACCTATTAACACAACCCATGCATCACAGAGATGTATAATGCTGGTAACAGGGATTGACTATAGCTGCACTGCATGCTGTTGAGTGCCATATGTCATGCATGTTGACAGATGGCTAATGAGAGGTCTGTGTGTAATATCTTTGTGCAACCTCACCTGTAAGTGTGTGTGTGTTTGTGGGGGTGAATGTGTCTGTAAGTGCTATCTGGTGGAGTGGAGGGAGTGATTATGTAGAATGCATGTGTGTGTGTGTGTGTGTGTGTGTGTGTGTGTGTGTGTGTATCCATGTATGCACATGTGTGAGGGTGGGGTTGTTCATACCTCACAACTTCCCTTAGAAATCATGCAGTAGATGGACATGGACAGACACATTAGACACCAGGAGTACTTTTCTGAAATGTAATCACAGGATAGCTGATAGTATAATAAAGTCTGTAGCATGAAAGATGCATTGGGAGGGAAATCTAGACACCAGGGATACTTTTTTAATTGCAATCAGCAGAAAGGTGAAAGAATACCCACGTATACAGCACTAAAGATGCATTGGGGAATTACTAGACAACACCCGGGAGTGTTTCCAAATATTAATGTAGTAAACATTAAAAGTTAATAGAGCAACAGATCTTGCATCTACTGAACAATAGTTAAGTATGAATCTCCAGTGCATGACATTATTGACTGACTGTAGTAACCCATAACATGTGGGAGCCATGCACAAGATGTCTGGATAAAACCAGTGTGAACACTTGATGACATCAGGGAGTCTTTGAAAAAAATACTCTAATCAAGTTAAAGACTTAATGGAGTAACAGGTCATGTTTTGTGATCACTTTTCTGAGCAATTAGAAGAATGATACATTAATGATTGGTATTATTAAATGCAATTATTCAAGACTGATGCAGGATGGGGAAAATAAGAGAAAAAACTAGGGACATTCTGTAAACTCAGGGACAGGTAAGTAATATGGTGGAATGTCAGGGTGTGTGTGTGTGTGTGTGTGTATGTGTGTATGTGTGTACTGTTAAGCAATGATGTACAGGTCTGAAAGTGCCTTTCTTCTCTTCCACTCACAGGTGGTGAGGTGGGTCAGGGTCCCTCCTGCAGGCAATCTGATGTTGGTGTCCATACAGACACTGAAAATTATGATAGGTGTATTGAGACACAGGCAGGGTTGTCAGGGGCTGAAGCTGTGCCATCAATTGACATCCCACTGTTATCTATCCCATCCCCGCACACAGTCACATTGCCTACACATACCCCATCACCAGTGGCCATAGCTGAAGGACAGTTGGCAGTTGGTGACATGGGACAGGACAGTGTGGTATCTATGGCATGTGTGTCTGGACACAGCAGCCATAGCCAGATGTCCAGTGAGGTACCACATAGGCAGATGTACAGGGATGCATGTTTGAGGGCTGCTGGTCATTATGCCCCTGGCAGAAGTGCTAAATCTGGTGCCACCAGACACATGTTTCTGGCCCTCATGGAGGCACAGGCGTGTATGGAACGGTACACCAAACAGGCTCTGAGGCTGCAGAGGGCTACTCATTCAGCTGTTACTGACAACATCCGTGATCTTGCAGGTGCCCTCTGTTATTTTTCTGAGGTCATGGATAAACAGTTGGGTGAGATGGTGGGAATCCTCGACTGTGGAATGTCTGTGCTCGAACATATTCAGGGAGTGGTGCGACGGCCACATGGATGTAGGCCAGCAACACCAACAGCTGGCGGTCAATGTGAATGTGCCAGAACACAGAGCAGTCCCCGTAGTGACAGAACCAGCCCCAGCACTGCAGGGGGGGGCGCTATCCACACCACACTGTATCACGGCAGGCCATGTGCACGTGGCCCTGGCTGGTCCCAAGAGGAACCCAGATCCAGCGGACATATGTCATCATCAGGGGAGATTACCATATCATGGATTGTACCTGGTGGTGCCCGTGGAACTCCTGGTGGGCACAGTAGTTTTCATGTCTGGGGCTGGAGATGCTGAACTGCACACCCTGACAGGTACGGTCTGCAGCTGTCCAACAAACCCCTGTATAGGGCAGCCACATGGCAGAACTGTGTGCATGCATACACACACACAATGCCAACACAGCTAGGGCAACCCCATACCTACACACACCACATCACAACAGCCAAATTAATAATTAAACTCCCTCACTCATACACATGGTGTCACACGTATGGCTCAGCCTAGGTCTCTGACAAACCAACAGCACACCCTGTGCATATGATGATACCTGTGCCACATACCTGTCATCCATAACATCAATGCAGGGACAGGCTAATATGGTTCTGATGCACATGGTGACTGTACTACATTGTACCAATGTAATGCTGTGTAACATGTTGTCAGCAGTAAAGTTTAATGCTTACATGTCAGGAAGTGTAGCTGTCCAGCCATGATGCATTATAGTTGTTATTAACACTGAGTGAGTGTGGTCTCCATAATGTATTCCGTTTGTGTTGTAGGTGTCCATGTGTCACCAGGATGATGGTCTGCTGTTGTATCTTACAAGGGGTATGGCACTGTGATGACACCTTGGCTTGCCATATCCTGGGTACAGGTGAACACATGTCACAGGTCTGTATAACAGTTACTGCATATGCCACATGGCCGATAGGTCTGGGGTGGTATATACAGGTGAGTGCATGGTGGCTGATATCAGCAGCCCTTCTACAGTGGACAATGGTAAGTGTACTGGGTGGTACACACCACATGTTTGTGTATAACACACACAGAGGCATTGGTGTTGATGCAATACACAGAGAATACTGTACATATGGATGTATGTACCTGTGCAAGGAACCCATTTAGCCTATGTAATTCCATCAATACAGAATAGGCACAACAACACATTGGGAAATAAGCAGTCTGCTAGTTTAATGTAATTGACAATGGCACTGGCAGGGTGTAGGTCCCCTTCCCCAATGAAATGCAATCCTCAACTTAGTAAACATAGGTGTGCTGGTGTGGGTGGCACAGCCCTACCCTTTGGAGGGTGAGAAGTGCTGTAGAACCACAGACAGTGTGATAGACAACTACGTTTCCTGTTAACATGAACTGTACAGTATTATGGGCAGGGGGATACACTCAACAGTAACTGCAATGGTGGTGGCTGTGTCCACAAGAGCCACACCCAGCTATTAATACCAACCCCAGTATCACTGTACACCTATACAGTGGGAAGAGGGCATTTACACATATACCACTAGTTGTGATGGAATGTTTTCCACAGGATGATATCTGTGAAAGGTTACCATTTGCCAGGCAGTTCTCGGACAGATGACCTCCTGGGACATGTATATTCTGCAAACAGAAGTAGATTCCTTCACATACACACACATTCTTACTTGGTAACACTGAGATTAGAACCCCTACCTAGGTATGTAGTGCTACTGATGTAATTGCACACACCGCACAGATTTTAGGATGAGGTGTGTTCCAAGTTACATGTTACGTGAAGAACATCCCAGGGCCTGAACAGTATGGTAATGAGGGATGTACTGGTTGTTTATGGACAAGTCATAGTGTGACATACTGTCATATACATATTGACAAACATAATCATATACACATCGAAGAGACCTGGGCTTATCAGTGCTAACTACCTTGTCAGTGTGTCCATTCTGTTAGAGATAAGTTGCACATAGCACATGCATAACTGGGCTGGATAGTGTTATCAGTTACATGTATGGTTGATGTTGACAGTGGTCCTCATACACTGGAACATGGGACATGTACTGGGGGAACCATGGTGTAAAGGCAGTATACCCAGTGCCCACACCCCACAGTGGATATTGTATGCAGTGAAACCCATGATAACACTGACATACCCACCATCACACATTGACCAGGACTGCAATACAACCCCTTGTCTATCCCAAGAGTGCTACTACAGGGATATGAATCTAATGCACATGCCACTGGGATAGTAGGGTGATGCATTGTCATGGCTCTCCTATGGTCAGCAATATCACTATCCCTAATACTGTGTGGCAAGGTGTATTGTATTAGGAGAATGTGGCCTTAGAATGCTGCATCCTACAAATATACACACATGCAGACATACACACACTAACCAGAACTCAGGGGGTATCCCATGCCTGTCAACCATTTGTATAACAGTGTTGTGCTGGTACTGCAAGCCCAAGGTAGCCCTTAGGGAGAAGAGTGTAACAGGTTACATGTAATGTCCAGTACAGCAGCAGCCACATCTAACTATGGCAATGGGGGGTGCAGTGGGTATGATGGGCCTCGGGGTATCAACTACAGGTCTACAAACTCACAGACACTGTTATTCTCAGTAATGCACACTTACACATTTGTCAGTACTGGAGTCCATCGGTGCAGGTGTTCCTAGGTGTGTATCAGGCTATTGTCCATGGAGAGATGGGAAGTGTAGGGGATGTGTGTACAGTGGTATCATGCCACCTGCCATGTGCCAGCAGGCCATCTATCAATAGATACCACAGGGGTGATCCCCAGGGTGAGAGTTACATGCAACATCCAATCATCTGGTTGCCTCTTGCAGAGGGCCAGTGATGTGCTCCAGTTGACATGTATGCAACATGTATTACATAACATGGTCAGTGTCTGTCTTGGAGACCTGTACCCCAGCATGTTCTGCTGAATGTGGTAGCATAGTTGAGGAATCCATGGCATGTGGTGCATAGAGAGTGTGGATTTCTAGCTGTGGCATTCATAACACAGCTTGGCAGACATGTCAGTGTCAGTCAAGCATAGATTGCCTGTAAGTAGCTAAGATGGATAACTGACATCTGCACATCTGTACAGGGGACAGACAGACATCAGCTAGCCATCTGGCTATGCATTAGGATGAATGTGTTTACAGATAGATGTCTGACACTGACAGGTATGCCATTACTACGACAACAGCCCTCAATGACATGTCATCTACACACAGTAGTCTACAGTTAATATCCACATGTCAGATCAATATCTAGTAGGAAATATTTAATGAGACACAGCTCACACACCAAGAACATAACAGTGAGGACTCAGAATCCATCTTTGCATGTAGGGGTGTTTGGTTCCAGTACTAAAATCTGCAATCTACTCTTACTTGGGAAAGCACTGTCAACAGTAGTAATGTAATACTACACTACATGCCAGTGTGACTGCATATAACCTGGGATACTACCTATGTATGTAACATATTCAAATGAAAAAGAGTGTTGTACAAGCCATATATACTCAGGTGTCCCGGACAGTAGACTCACACCCCTTCCTACTGTAATGACAGCACATAGACACATGCTATGTACAAGTAATTAAATACACTTATTAAAGATGTCATTACCCTGCTATTTTATCAAACCAGAATGTGAGCACTGGTTACCAGGGCTGAGCCATGTTTAGCAGGTTTCAGCATTGCTGCAATATAAATGCTAAGCACATTTCTGCACTGGTAAGCGAAGCCTACACAGTGTAAGCACCTGTACGTTTAACCATAAGTTAGCAGCGCTTACAATTGCACAAACCTGCTTAATGCTGCTCAAAACTGCCTTAACCACTCTGTATCCAACAGCCTTTGTTCTGCCAGCAATAAAATAAACAGCCCTTGCAGGTCATGAACCCAGGACCCTGTATATTATAGTCATAGCAGTTAACCACAAAGCCATCACAGCTATGACAACAGTTGTTTCTTCCAATATATCTGTCAGTACATATACAGAATAATATTGAACAACTACTATGACTTCTACAATTGTGTAGCACTTGTTAGTGACATTACTGTCGAATCACGTATGTTGTTATATCTAAATATGCAAATATCAGATAAATACAGTGTGATACATCTGGGAAGGTATATACAACAGTCATGTTTACACATAACAAGGATATGTATATATATATATATATATATATATATATATATATATATATATATATATATTTATATATATATATGAGGGTTACAGAATTCTGAAAGCCCCAAATGCTGAAGATCAAAATCCCGAGACCAAAATCCTGAAAGTTCAAAATCCTGAAATCTCAAAATACTGAAAACTCAAAATCCTGAAAACACACAGGATACCAACACTTACTATATTCCAGCACAAGTACATACAGGAAGAAATAAAACACAAACTATATTAGTGTTCTACAAGTATAAGCAGGGGCAAGTCCCCCTGCTACTTAAATATATCAACTCCAAGATTGCACTTAGTGTAATTGAAGTGCAATCTCGGAGTTGATATATGTAAGTAGCATGGGGTGTGGGGGGTGCAGGGGGGCTTGCCCCCCTGCATATAGTTCTGTGTGCTACTCACACACTAACCCTACATATACTGGGCCAATACACAGTGTATTACAATGGCTGACTTGTATGTGACATGTGTGGGTTTGGCCCTACAAACGTACTCCGATAGGGTACCATTCACTGGAGCAGCATGCAACATCAGATAGAACAGGACCAAGAACAAGAACAATGACATCTACCATAGTCTGTACACAGGCCAAAGTACATATTCACAATACACACACTGTTGACAATCACCATAGGTACACAGACCTCACTACTGTACACGCTACAACAGAATGTTCAGGTTTTGTCCTCAAATATAAGCCCTACTATACATAACATGTCTAGCAGTCTGATATCTCACTGGCTTGTTATCAGGTATGATGTCAGTAAATAATGGTGTACTGAGCATATTCACCTCTTACTGCATGACATATGTGCAAAGGTTGACAGAGTTGTGGCTGGAGGCACAAACACAGGGCTAATATTGACATGTTGCTGTGATAAACTCATACATTTACTGGTGTAACAGGGTTTGTTGTGACATATGTATTCTGAGGGATATGAAGTCAGTAACTCACATAGCTGTCACCATGTACTGACTGCAATCCTCAGAGTATGCTACTGCATTTCTAAAAATAGGACATGTGCGAGTAACACAACACAAGTAAGACTCCAAACACTGGCCAGTCTGCAGATAGCCCTAAAGGCGAGAGTTTCCTTAACCACATAACACTGTCATGACAGGTATTAAATGATGTAGACTAGCCATATCCACACAAACCCTGTTAAACCAACATTACTTCAAATGTAGAAGAGCAAGACTTAAATTCTGTCCTCATGTCTGGAACATCCCTCCTCCTGTTTGTTGGCCTGTCTCCATAGTGTATGTTGTAAGAGGTATATCCCACTATCCCCTGTGATGCTGTTTGCCAAACACCGAGATGAAGTCCTGCTCACAGTGAATTATAATGTTCCTAGTTATAGGAGTGTGTTTCCATGCAATTGGCTATGGGAATGTTACCACAGCTGTTCCACATGCAATCAGCTAGTGGAGGACTGCAATTCGTGCACAGGCCATCAGCAGATCATGAGCATCACTTACAAAACACAAGCTGCTGCCTAAGCAAAGCAGATGTACTTTTCCACATCCATCAGGGAGTGAGAGAGAGAGACAGACAGAGACAAAGTAAGAAAGGAAGGGGGTAGGAGAGTAAGAGCTAAGCATGTCTGTGTCACACACTTATCAGTACGTGGTTTCAAACCCCTGTGTGACTATGCATTGCTATTACATTTTTATGCAGTTATTGCATGCATCACAGAGCTGACATGTTGGAGACCTCTCCAAAGGTATCTTTGAAGGTGAGTGACATCAGCAACAGCGATAAAGGAGGGATAAGGTAAGTGTAGTACATGGGCCTGTCCACAAAAACAGGTGTCAAGGAAGACACAACCACACTCTCTCAGGGACTCACACACATTATCACAGCTGGCAGGGTTAGGATTAGAATTCCTAACTAACTAGTTTGCTACACTACAGTGTTACACAGGTATCACATGCACCACAGAGGTTATCAGGCTGATATATGGGCAAAGGGTATGTCAAGGTGACTGACATCAGAAGGCATGCTTCAGTAGGGCAATGGGAGGTGTAGTGAGTGTGAATGGCTTCCAAATAATTAATCTCCACATGCAACCAGGCACAGATTTGCCAGTACTGACATGCATGGGTCCATTGCTTCACAGGTGTATAGTGGTTGACTGTGCCAGAAGGCTGTAAAAGGCTAGGCAAAGGGTATACCTTGGCATCAGGCCACATGACAATGGTCTGCAGTGTGGCTCAAGGGTGTAATCCCTGGATTGGCCCACACAGGTGGGTATTGTATTCACCATCCACTCATCTGGGTTACTATTGTGAGTGGCTAGTGATGTGCATTGCTTGCCATGTATATGTTCTATATTCCATAACATGGATGGTGTCTGGGATGTGCACATGTCCCACATGCATTTTCTGTGACATGCGGAAGTGTACCTGGAGTGACTTGGGCATGTTGTGTGGACAGATTGTTATCATCTGATGTGGCATTCCTGACCTCATGTGGTGAGAACTGGCTATGGAACTGAGGTTGATCCTGCACCTACATTGACAGCATGATACAGGTATTCACTGGTGTTAGTGGCATCTGTCCATGCAGGGCATGTGTATAAGGCATGGTATTTCCTTTGTGGGTTATATTTGCTGACTCTACAGTTGTTGCAGGTGTCCAGAGGGGAACATAGCAAAGGACCACTGTGAGCAATTATTTACCTATTGTAGGAATGGAACATGGTGCCATGTCTTCTGTAGTCCACTGCAATCACACCATGGTTAATATCTGTGAGCAATATGCAGGGAACTACCAACATAGTGGTTGTTGCCTAGCAGGTGTGTTTGTGTATGAGACATGGGTGGAGAGTGTTCTCTGGGTACTACAAGGGTTGTCTATATTGTTCCCAATCCATAATGTCACATGGAGGGTATGGATTGTCTACACCAGCCTCTCTGCTGTTTGACATTTGTTGTCCTTGTAAGGTGGACCTTGTGACATATAATATGTCCTCAATATAAGAAATTTGCAAAACCCACCTCACAATGAGTCCTGTTATTACACAATCACAGCTACCTCCACACAGGATACTGATGACAAACACACACACTTGACAGTGCTGAGAGTCAAACCCCAACCTTGCTATGTATTGCTACTACAGTGTACTGCATTTATTGCATGTGCCAAGGAGCTTATAGTGCTAGTCTTTCCCCAAAGGTGTATTTCCAGGTGAATGACATCAGCAGACTTGCCAAAGTAGGGCAATGGAAAATGTAGCGACTGTGAATGGCCTCCAAAGCATTGATCCCTCCACACACACACACACACACACACACACACACACACACACACACACACACACACGCACACATGCACACACACACACACACACACACACACACACACACACACACACACACACAGCCTCACAGTTACCATGTCTGGGATTAAAACTCCTACCTAACTCATACATCACACTATAGCATTATGCAGTTATAGCATGCACCACGGAGCTTATAGGGCTAGCCCTTCCGCAAAGGTGTATTTCAAGGTGAATGACATCAGCAGGCTTGCTGTAGAAGGGCAATGGAAAGTGTAGTGACTGTGAATGGCCTCAAAAGCATTGATTCCTACACACACACACACACACACACACACACACACACACACACACACACACACACACACACACACACACACACACATGCACACACACAGAGTCTCACAATTGCCATGTCTGGGATTAGAACGTCTACCTAAGTAGTACACTACACTACAGCATTACATAGTTAGAGCAAGCACCACAGAGCTTACAGGTCTTGCCCTTCTGCAAAAGTGTATTTCAAGGTGAATGACATCAGCAGGCTTGCCAAAGTAGGGCAATGGAAAGTGTAGTGCCTGTGAATGGCCTCAAAAGCATTGATCCCTACACACACACACACACACACACACACACACACACACACACACACACACACACACACACACAAACACACAAACATACACACAGAGTCTCACAGTTGCCATGTCATGGATTAGAACTTTTACCTAACTCATACATCACACTATAGCATTTTGTAGTTACAGCATGTGCCATGAAACTTATATGGCTATCTTTTTTGCAAATGTGTATTTCAAGGTGAATGACATCAGCAGGCTTGCCAAAGTAGGGCAATGGAAAGTGTAGTGACTGTGAATGGCCTCAGAAACATTGATTCCTACACACACACACACACACACACAGTCTAACAGTTTCCATGTCTCTGATTAGAATTCCTACCTAAATAGTACATCACACTATAGCACTACACAGTTATAGTATATGCCATGGAGCTTATAGGGCTAGCCCTTCTGCAAAGGTGTTTTTCAAGGTGAATGGCATCATCAGGCTTGTCAAGTAGGGCAATGGAAAGTGTAGTGACTGTGAATGGCCTCAAAAGCATTGATCCCTACACACAAACAAGCCCACACACACAGTCTCACAGTTGCCACATCTGAGATTACAACTCCTACCTAACTAGTACATCGCACTATAGCATTACACAGTTATAGCACACACCACAAAGCTTACAGGGCTACTCCTTCCCCAAAGGTGTATTTCAAGGTGAATGACATCAGCAGGCATGCCAAAGTAAGGCAATGGGGAGTGCAGTGTGTGTGAATGGGCCATAAACGATTCATCTGGAAGCACACACACAACACTCAGTCACACACAGGTTTACATTTACCAGAAATGTGTATACAACTGCTAGATGAATAATGACTTGTGCAGTCATGTTACACAGTTATCACAAGCACCACAGACACTATAGTGGTGAGAGATACCAGAAGCAAATGACTACAGTGATAGATATTTGCACATAATGTGGCATTGGCCAATTGGATGTATGCTGGGTGGGACAGGCCTCATGACAGGAATCTCTTTGTCACTGTCTGTCACCCACTTACACACATTTATGTATGTGTATGCTTGGCCTATTATAGTGTGTTGTCCTTGGATATATGTGTGTATTCCTATCCAATGTGTGTGCAAAGCATGACTGGTGTGCAATGTGGAGTGTGTGCACAAACATCTGTGACTGACAGATATGTATAGTCCACTGTTGTTGCCAGACATGGGCTTCATTTCTCTAAGTGTAGGGGCATGCCCAGTATGACCTTCTGTATTGGATGTGTGAATCCATTCCAGGTAGGTTGTACTCCAGTACAAGCATCTGTGTTCTACACCCACCACTAGCAACCTGTTTCTGCAGGATATTTGTAGATTGTTTGACAATATGGGGTCACAATGGACAAAGGATAGTGGGATACTGTAACTAATTGTGGTTGTGCTGCTTTTGCTACATGGTTTTGGTGTTAGCAGAGATATTCAGACATATGTACTGCTTTACACTGTGATGTGTTATGTCATCAACTACTGACAGGTATACATATTTGCTTGCAGTAATTTCCTGGGGAACACAAGATGAATGAAGCTGTGTCCAGTATTGTGTTCTGCAGCCAACATATTCTTGTACAATCATGCCATTCTGGAGGGGGAGCTGCAGACACTTGCTGATGGGTTTGTGTAAAAGGTTCAGCACCTTGGTACTGTGGTGGCTGAGGATCCCATGCTTGTACATCCATCGATGTGACAGTATGGTCGTATTCTGCTGTGGCCATACCTCACATCTATACAGATTCACACAGGTTACCCAGATGCAGGGCTCATATTTCTGGTCATTACCCCTTTACATTGTAATTTATGAGGAGGTTTGTAGCCACCCAGTCCTATGTTTGCACACATGTGAGTTTCAGACTTCACACACTCCATGGCGTCCATGCTTCTACCCCTTCCCCTGTTATTCTATCCTCTTCTGAACATTATGCAAACATTATCTGATAAGTATCTTTATAGTAATCACTTCATCCCAGCAGTATTTAGGGGTTGGTCCATAGTTCATGCAGTAGGACATAGTGGACATGCTATGGGGATTTGTCAACATGGCCTTGTATTTGTGTTCAGTGGACTGTGTTATGTTATTTGTGAGTCCATGAGACAACATACATGGCAGTATGGGTGTTAGATAAATTGTTAAAATCAGACTGTAAAAAATCATTCACAATAACAGACAGTAATGCAGGATTCTCAGGTATCTACTGTATACGTATTCTCTAATGTACATTAGGAGGCAAAAAACCATACACAAACTTGTACAGAATTTTGTCTAACTTTATTCAGGAAATACCTGCCATTTTATATGTTTTACAATCAGCTTTTGCCCACCTCACTGACGTGGTCAGTGACAGGGTCTTTACATCATAGAAACTTATGAAAAAGTGCTGAGATAGTGTTTTTCAAAATCTTTTCCCATGAGAATATTACAGCCTTGCAAGCACCTGGTCAGTCACAATGTCCTTCCGAGGATGTAGCCAATTCAAGGCTCTTAGATTAGTTCGAATACAATGGATGCATGTCTTCTTTAATACTTCTCTTTGTCTCTTTCTTGTCCACCAGATGGACATTATCTCTGATAGTGCACAAGGCCATTCTTCTGGTGGAAGCAGGAAAAGATATACATGCACACAGATTCATTATTTTCTAACTTTGCAAAATAATCTTTCATTGACAGACATGAGCCAGCCGAGCTGGCTACTGTCAGGGTCAAGTTTCTAATTACACTGCAGCTATGCTTCAAGCAATAATATGCAAGTTCATTTCTACTACCATTCTAGTAAAACAGAATTAAATGCATTACATATTATTCTATTTTTCAATCTTTGCACTTCATATATGTTCAAGTACATTTATATATGTCTGACCACACAGTTTTATATATGTCTCTAACAGTTGATATATTTGAATACATATTTTCCTAACAGCTTATATGTGTGAAATACATATTCTTCTAGCAGCTTGTATATGTGAAATACATATTCTTCTAGCAGCTTGTATATGTGAGCATAATTTTCTAGCAGCTTATATGTGAATACATATTTTTCTAACATTCTCCCTCCTGTTAATGCATTTCATTCTATTTGAAACATAAACAATATCATTTCATTTCTTAGCCTTTTCCTCTCAAGGACTTTCAGCTAAGTAAGTCATTTGTTTTATATTTCAGATAGGCTTTGCTTGGTATCAACAAATTCAATTCCATGCCTTGGTACATAGTTTCAGTTACTGATATGTCAACTAGGTCCCTAACTAATTTTTCACACAGGGTATCCCAGCAGACACATGCTCCAATTATGTGCAGTACTACACAAATAGCAATCAGAATATTCATAAGGACCGACCCCCACCCCCAAATAGATTCTGGAAAAGTTCGTCAGTGGGTTTGGGCCTGGTTCACATTGCTGACACCTGCTGTATTACCTCCAGGTGATCATTGATTTCATGTTGGTTGTCTGGAATGTATGCACAGCATTCTTCTTTGATAAGCGCCGCACGCATTCCACCTCTGCCGCTAGGGTGAAGTCGAGCCATTCGGTTCTGTAGTACGACTGTCCTCATTGCATTCATTTCATCAGTCACAAGTTCAAGAGCGGAAAAAGTCGCATTGCTCATTACTTGAGGAGTTTTGACAATTTCCTCAGTTCCCAAATCAATTTGACTGCTCCGTAGGCTGGGAATATTCCAGCCCAGGATATGACACTGTCACTCAAGTCCATATGAGTCAATTTTTCTTTGTCCTTCACAGCGAATGATCCTTCCAGCTTGCTTCAATCTTACCCACCGGATTAGGTTTTGACTGTATTCTCGGCTTGCTGAGCTGCATTTCTCACATTGCGTATTTTACCCAGGGCAATTCTGCAGTATGTCTTATGGCTGGAACCAGATAACCCAAAAACAACTGCGGACCAATTCTCAGGTAACCATTTATAGGCCTTTTTCCCACAAACAAAATAACAGTTTTCTACTTTAGTACTGATGGTTAACCCTGAATGAAACATTTTTTTATCTATAACAGATAATTGTCTATATATTTCAGGAGTTTTTTGCACATCTCTCAATGTTGTTTTCATCAGGCTTAAATACGAACCATAGTTCGAGCTACAACTAGTACCTTGGTCTACAGGTTTTATATAACATTTGTAAGACACAGTTACGTTACAATTACTCCAACCAACCTGGAGTGTATCATTTTTAACAAAGCAAACAATTCCTCTCTGAGTAACGGGTAAATATAATGCCACTTTGTCTTGTGATCTCACAGTACCCGTGTCAAATAATAGATTTTCCCAAGTTTCATTTATCCCCAGGGGGACAGCAGACATTAAAAGTCCTCCATATGCTGTAGGTATTGCAGTACAAACCCAGCAATTCGAAACGTTCATAGTCTCTACATAGACTCGTTTCATAGCCAGGTATGTGTTGAAGTTCGGGTGCCAGTCTATAGCCAGTTCATCACGTTTTATCAATTTCACTTCTGTAGTTATATGCAAGAAAAACCATAACAACAAAAAGGTCACTACAAACATGGTTAATAAGTGTATGATCAGTAGGCCAGTGAACCAATGTCTTTGGGGTTGTTTTGCATTTTTATACACTCTGCCTCTGGCCATCCTGTTTCTGTGGTATATCAGTTAAAAAATGTTTATCCAACTTAAACTCTTTGAGTGGTTTACAGTCGTCAAATGAACCCAAGATGATCTCTCAGCAATTTTTACTGCAGTAGGTGTTGCCAATAGTACCTGGTACGGACCTTCCCACTTTGGACTCGCCCAGTTCTTTCTTTTGACGACTTTCAGCCAGATCCAGGACCCGGGGTCAGCACAGCCTCCGGTTTTGTTTTTTCTTTGTCTGAAAAAGAGTTCAACTGCAAAACAGTCTTATTTGTTAACAATTTCTTCATATAACTAGCTAATGAGCTATCGGCCTCCAGCTCTGCAGGCATGAGGGCCTTCCATTGTGGCACACAATATGCTCTTCAAATACTACCTCAAAGGGGTCAGGCCTTACATTTGGAACAGTTCTCATACTCAGCAGTGCTAAAGGCAGACAGCAAATCCAAGTCTTTTGAGTCTCACTCATCAATTTTCTCAACTTGTTTTCAAAGTTCTATTGTACCTCTCCACCAGTCCTGCTGACTGGGGGTGATAAGCACAATGGTTTTTCAAAGAAATCCCAAAGAATCTCCCAAGCTGGTGTATTGTCTGATTAACAAAATGTGTTCCATTGTCACTATAAATTCTTTCCGTATGCCAAATCTAGGAATGATTTCTTTCACTAAGGCTTTTGCCACTGTTGCTGCATCCGGATTCCTGGTCGGAAAGGCTTCTACCCATTTTGAAAACATATCTATGATCACTAAACAGTATTTTTCCCTTCACATTTATTCAGTTCTATAAAATCCATACAAATAGTATGGAACGGATAGGGTGGTGTCGGAAAGCTCCCTCGCTTTGGTTTAAATGCTCCCTGTGCATGGTGTTTGCTACAAATATGACAAGCTGCACAAAATTTTTGTGTATAATTCAGAATCCGTATGTTTGGAATGTTTTGTTGACTAACTGTACCATCCCCCCTGTTGAGACATGGCTCTGCCCATGACTCAACAAAGCTGCATATCTAAATAAATTAGATGGCAATATTGGCTTTTTCTCTTTGGAGATGTACAGTCCCTCTTCAAGGATTGCTCCTCGTTTTATCCACTTTTGCTTTTCCGCTTTTGTAGCTAATGTCTGCATTGTTTTTAACATTTCTAAATCTAGAGTTTCAGAAGGTTGTAGTTCTTCATTTGAAAACACAGTTTCTAGGTCTGAGGCAGCTTGCTTTGCAGCTGCATCAGCCCAAGCATTCCCTTTTGAAATTTTATCCTGTTGTTTGGTATGGGCTGCAGATTTACAAATAGCTACTCTAGTGGGTAACTGAATAGAATCTAACAGGTTCAAAAGCAATTGTGCATGATTAATCGGTTTGCCAGTGGATGTTATCATTCCTCTGTTCTTCCACTGTTGCGCAAAAACATGCACTGTAGAGAAAGCATACTGACTGTCAGTATATATGTTAACACATTTGTCTTTCACTAGAGTGCAGGCACGTGTCAAAGCTACCAATTCTGCTGCTTGAGCAGACAGGTTATGTTGCAGGGGTTGTGCTTCTATGATTTCATTATCTGTCACTACTGCATAACCCACTAGGTTCTTTCCTGTAGGTCCTCGTCTACAGGATCCGTCCACATAAAATGTCACCTCTGCATCAGCTAAAGGCACATCAGTGAGATCTTGTCTAGGTGTGGTTATTTGTTCCATTTCCTGTAGGCAACTGTGTGGTGTGCCATCTACAGGAATCGGAAGTAATGTCGATGGATTTAATGTTGTGCATCGTTCAATTGTCATGTGAGGTTGACTCAATAGTATGGTCATACAAGAAAGATGTCTGGCAGGGGACAAAAATGCTATTTTTTCTTGCAGTAAAATTATCGCAACTGCATGAGGTACTCTCAACGTGAGAGGATGAAACAATACCACTGAGGCCGAAGCTTGCACTGCCATAGCTGCTGCAACAACTGCTTGTACACAGGGTGGCAATGATCATGCTACCGGATCTAACTGTGATGAATAATAAGCTATGGGGCGTTGCTTGCTGCCATGTTGTTGCGTCAGTACTGACGTCATATATCCCTGCCTACAATCTACAGTCTGGAAAAATCTCTTATGGTAATCGGAAGCCCTAAAACTAACGATGAAACTATCAGTTGTTTTAGTCTGCAAAAGCCGCTTCTGCTTCCGATGTCCAATGTAGTATTTCTTGTGCTGCCATTGGTGATTTAAATATTAAATCAGCCAATGGAGCTGTTTCAAGCATAATTCGGTATCCAACTTGACAAAATTAGTCGTTCCCAAGAAGGACATCATTTCCTTTTTGGTAGTTGGTTTAGGTGCTTGTAAAATTGCTGTTTTCCCATCTTCATCTAATGTTCTACCTTCTTTGGATATCACATATCCCAGGTATTTAACCTGCTCTTTCCAAAGTTGCAATTGATGTTTATTCACTTTATGTCCTTGCTCTGCCAAAAATTTCAACAATGCTATTGTGTCTTCCCTGCATTGCTGCTGGGTGGGGGCTGCAAGCAAGATGTCATCTACATAAAGTAATACTTGACTGCCCTGGTGGAGAAAATCCGCCAGGTTGCTAGCCATCTCTTGTGCGAATATTGTTGGACTTTCACTATATCCCTGTGGTAGTCGGGTACGTATACCTTTTGCCCTGAAATGTAAATGCAAACCAATGCTGGCTGTCAGGGTGTATAGGTATTGAGAAAAGCATTGCTAATATCTACCACGGTGAAATACTTTTGTTGCGGCTTCAAATCATTTAACAAGGTATGTGGGTCTGGCACCGTAGGTGCCCTTGGTATTACCGCATCATTTACAGCCTGTAAATCTTGTACCATCCGCCATTCCCGTTTGCTTTTTAACAGGAAACAGAGGAGTATTACATGGTGAATCCAAGTATTCTACCAGTATCCCTTTCTTAAGCAATGCCATTATGATAGGTTTGATTCCCTGTTCCGCATCCTTGCTCAAAGGATATTGTCTTTTCTTGGTCTAAAGGCGGATTTTGGTGTAATAATTACTGGACCTGCTGTTCGAATAAGCCCTACATCCGATTTCCCTGTTGACCAAAGAACATTTGGTATCTCACTCAAAGCTTTTTCTTCTTCTTCTATCAAGAACGCCAATCAGCTGTCTTCACTCTGTTGTAAGTGTACAGCTGGGCGTGCTTAAGGCCAACCAATTTAGTTTCTGTTTCTGTACTCCTAGGTCTGATAACTCCAAGTCAGTTAGTTTCTCCCATCTTGTCACTTTGTCACCCAAATCTACCCACCTAACATTCCTGTTTTTGGTTAGGCTAACATGCGGTAGTTTATTGGATCTGTACAATTCCAAGAACTCCTGAGGCAATGAACAACTCACCACACTATTGCCCTCAGTGTCCCAGTATAAAGTCCGTAGTATTAATCTATTTATGGGGATTCCTGAACAATTTTGTTCATACTCTTTATCAGGCCCTGATGTGCTGCAATAATATAGGGTACAATGTAACAAATGTTGTTGATCAACATCGAGGGGAAGCACCTTGCTGGTGGCTACATTCATCAGTTCCTTGGTCACTGCCCCTGGACCGGTTGTAACCAGGTCCTGGCTGTACCAATAATAGGCCTCACCCTCCGATCGTATCACAAAAGCGTCAATTTGTCTCTGTGCCTCCATACCTTTTATGGTAGGGACTACTGCTATGCCAAAAGTTGCATGAGATCTCTTCCTAATAGGTTCATGGGGCATTTAGCAGAAAGTACTATTTTACTTCTCTGGGTTATACCCGAGACAGGGTCAGTTATTGCTATATCATGGGAAAGTGGTTCCCTGTACAGTTGTCCATTTGCTGCTTTCACTAATATATAATCGGGTGACTCAGAATGTTCCGGTAACTTTGTAGGGTGTATCAAAGTTCGTGATGCTCCTGAATCACACAAAATTTGATTTCTCTCCTTCCACCAGAAGTGTAACTTCCGGTTTAGTGTCTGCTAAATAGAGCTCCAAGCTCAGTAGTGCCAAGTCCAAAACTTCACTTTCCCCAACTTCTACATCCGGTTGCATGTCATTTGTTTCTTCTATGATATTTACATTATTCTCCTGCTCATTAGTCTCTCCTAATGACTGTCGAGCAGTATAACTGCCATCTAGTCAATCCTCATCATCCTTATCCTTTTTTTCTGGGTGCCTTACTCCTGCAATCCCTTGCCAAATGTCCCTTCTTACGCAATTGAAGCACTCACCTCTTTTTTCCTGTCCTCATAGAACTCTGAGTTTCTGTCAGAACGCGTTTGTTACCCTGAGCATTTAAACACCCTTTTTGGCTGTTTGTACTACAAAAACTTCCGCCATCTTCAGCTGTGAAGACCTGCGTTTTCTTTTCTTTTTACTGTTAAAATGTTTTCAGCATGTCTAGCATACTCTAACAAGGCTTGGAGCCTACTGCTCGGTGATCTATCATATGCTTCGTGTGAAGCTATTGATAGGGGCAATGCAACCTTTAAAAATGCATTCTTCAACTGTTGTTCATATGAGCTATCATTTTTTGATTTTCAGGAATAGTCATACCACTATGGTTATTGAAACATTCTAATAATCTACCATAGTATGCGTCTACTGTTTCATTATCTTGTTGCACGCATTGGTTAATACAAGTCCAATCTGCCCTAGGTTTCCATTTTTCAGTAATGCGGTCTGTAAGACCCTTCAATCTAGTATCTAGTTCTGCGTCACTATGTAGGAGTGGCCTGAGTTGCGCGTCACGGGCATTCCAGGTGCCACAAATCATGTGCCAGTCCGGACCTAAAATTTGTCTAATTACTTTTTCTACCTCTTCCCCATTTAGGTGGTAACTCAATCTCATACCCTGTAAATCTTGTACAAATTTTTCAAAGTTAATTTTTGGATGGGGAATTCCCTCTGTAGCTTTCCGGATGTCTTCCGGTGTCCATGGTCTATACACTAAGAGAGTTGAGGCCTGGCCCTCCTGTCCTGCCTGTGGGTTTGGTACTTCAATTAATGGACAGATTTCCTCACTCTCATCTAATGAACTTCCGCATGGTTGAACATCTATAAATGTTTGACGTGTTCGGGATCTAGTTCCGATAGGTTCTCTTACAAATGGTTGTCTTAATACCCCTGTTGTCTCCGGATAACGTGGGTCCAGCCCGCCTCCGCTTCATATTCTAAGTAAGGCATGAGGAGGTGGTGGGGAGGGCCGATGCTACTACCGTATTATTATCCTCTTTGTCTAAAAATAATGCTTTTGCATTCTTATTTTTCTGTTCCCTCGGTTCACTTCCTCAATCCACCTATGTGCTTGAGGAACACCCAACTGTCGTTGTTTTTTTGCCTGACCCTCTGCGTCAGATTTTAACTGTTTCAAAAGTTTTACTAGTGATATTTTATCTAATTTACCATCAAATTCATACTTATTGACCCATTTTGAAAAATGTCTCACATTATCTGCTCTTTGCAATTGCATATACTTTGCATCTTCTGTTAGGGGTGGGTCACGTGACCCCTTAGTGCACTCATTTCCCATGTCTCTCTAAAAAAAAGACTGTTACGTAACCCTTTCTCTTGTACCACGTGGTATCTTATTCCCCGTGTCCACAGTAGTGTCTAGAATGACTGTTTTACTTTGCTTTGTTTATTCCCTGATTTATGACTCAAGATACAATACTTCGACTATCTCTCCCTGCTATCACAAACCTTAGCAATAGCACAGTGTAACCTGGTCCCTGATCTAAAACAAAGACTAAGAGGGGAATTCTGCTTACCTGAGCCTCCCGCTTACTGCTATGCTTCCTTTTAGGATCCAGTTTTCCGCTTTTCGGCCACAGATCAGACAAGTGGACAGCCTCTTTACATACGACAATTCAGTCGGAGGTCTTTCCTTCTTCTGCGCAGTTTTCAGTGCCACCTATACACTCTGACCTGCAGCTTACCAAGGGAATTCCGGTCCGAAGGACCAAAATGTTAGATAAATTGTTAAAATCAGACTGTAAAAAATCATTCACAATAACAGACAGTAATGCAGGATTCTCAGGTATCTACTGTATCGTATTCTCTAATGTACATTAGGAGGCAAAAACCATACACAAACTTGTACAGAATTTTGTCTAACTTTATTCAGGAAATACCTGCCATTTTATATGTTTTACAATCAGCTTTTGCCCACCTCACTGACGTGGTCAGTGACAGGGTCTTACATCATAGAAACTTATGAAAAAGTGCTGAGATAGTGTTTTTCAAAATCTTTTTCCCATGAGAATATTACAGCCTTGCAAGCACCTGGTCAGTCACAATGTCCTTCGAGGATGTAGCCAATTCAAGGCTCTTAGATTAGTTCGAATACAATGGATGCATGTCTTCTTTAATACTTCTCTTTGTCTCTTTCTTGTCCACCAGATGGACATTATCTCTGATAGTGCGCAAGGCCATTCTTCTGGTGGAAGCAGGAAAAGATATACATGCACACAGATTCATTATTTTCTAACTTTGCAAAATAATCTTTCATTGACAGACATGAGCCAGCCGAGCTGGCTACTGTCAGGGTCAAGTTTCTAATTACACTGCAGCTATGCTTCAAGCAATAATATGCAAGTTCATTTCTACTACCATTCTAGTAAAACAGAATTAAATGCATTACATATTATTCTATTTTTCAATCTTTGCACTTCATATATGTTCAAGTACATTTATATATGTCTGACCACACAGTTTTATATATGTCTCTAACAGTTGATATATTTGAATACATATTTTCCTAACAGCTTATATGTGTGAAATACATATCCTTCTAGCAGCTTGTATATGTGAAATACATATTCTTCTAGCAGCTTGTATATGTGAGCGCATAATTTTCTAGCAGCTTATATGTGAATACATATTTTTCTAACAATGGGTGAGACACAGACCTTTGACAGAAGACTATAGAGCATTTGGTAGTGATGCAGGCCATCTGTAGCAGGCCGGTGCATTCACTCCTACAGTCCCAGGCAATAAGCCACTATATTCCCCTGGGGTGACAGGGTAGGTGTGCAAGGTGTTAATGTCAATAGTTTCTGTCCTTATTGATCCATTGGTGTTGGTGTTGGCAGGGTACTGCTTACAGCTAGGGACACACCTGCATGGGACACCTCTTCTGCATGCTGCATTCTGTGGCTATTCCCATACAGAGGTGTGGGTCATATTGTACTCATTCCCAACAGCAGGGATAAGACCTGTGAGGTACCTGTGGTTGATGGTGGGGTGAGCTGGGTGCATGTGTGCTATGGAAGCTACTTGCAGCTGACTCACAGATATACGTGGGGCATTCCACTTATGCTGGCTTGTGCAGGGACATTAGCAGTTTCTCAATACTTCATACCTGTGCCTTTTGTGTTCTTCCAGTGTTTGGCCAGACTACATCAGTATTCCATACTACACAGCCAACTAATGTGCTGCTATCCTATATGTACAATTCCAAAGGGTGTGTCCATTTGACAGTAACATTTTATACACTCTTTGTCTAGGGTACTTCCACCTGTGTACTGTTTGTATGTCTGGGCCTACATTCAAGACATGTCCATCTTTCAGATGGTGACAGATATTACCTCCGAACAATTAGTATGGATTACTGCTGGATTGTGTCTTGCTGGGATGCATTGGCACCAGGACACAACCCTCCATGCCTACATGCTGACCACTTTCACACAATATACAACACACAACAATCTAACACACAGAGCCCTGCATATTGTACATGTGCTACAATCTATCCTGCTACTTTGGCCAGCTCAGGTAATCTGTGCTCCACTGTTATTATACCTACATGTACATGTCATTACATTTCTACATAGGATTGTGGGGGGGCACATCTGACAACTGTAAACATTTGCTATGACTGTACTGGTATTTCAGGTACTCCATTTCATTCTGAATTCTGAACTATCATGCAGACTAGAGGCATATCAGTTTACTACAGTTCTTAGGTTTTATTGACCTACATTTCAGTTTCAGACTTCTTACCCTTCAGAATTAACATCCCACTGCCTGACCTGTTGTAGTCTGTCTGTGTAAGTCTAGAGGGGGGGCTGTTCTCCATAGCCATCAAGCAGAGGCTTTGTCACAGCCTTTCTTTGTGTTTGTCTACACCTGTCCTGCTGCTGAGGCTGTTGTTGGGTATGTGAGCCTCACTGACATGAATGTGTGTGTCCTATGGACACACATTTGGCCCACCACATATCCTACAGTGGGTTTTGTCACCTTGTCTAGTACTGCCTACTATGTTGACACCAGTATTTGTTAAGAATATCATGCTGCCAATATAGGTGTCTGCTATCTGCTGCCATGCCATTCAGCCACCCGATTCCCTAACATGCTCACATCCATACCGTAGACACAGGTAGCAGAACATACTGCTACTACATTCAGCAGTTGATAGTGAGCATGACTTACCTTGCGGCTGCGCCAGTATTGAGGATGGTGCTGGAGGGCTGACTATGTTGGATGCACATAGTTTACTCCCTATATATGGTTAAGCACAGATAGTGTCATGTTTGGCATCCCTTTTACTGTATGTGTGAGTCAAAGTGAGATGTTGTTCCCTGGGTTCCTACTGTGTCAGTGTATGTGCTATGTGTTGCCTCTTTGCCAAGGCCTTGGCATACTGGGCATGCCTCCTTCTGCCTACAGGGGCAGGCACAGGTTGTTCCTCCATTGAGTCACTCTGTGCCTGTGCTGGCCTTGGCAATGGTGGGGGGGCTGTGTGGCCCTGCCCCATGCTGTTCCTGATGTAGCTGTTTCTGCAGGATCATATTGTGTAGCATGGCTCATACAATGACAATTTGGGTACATGTAGCTGGTGAGTACTGCAAGGCCCCACTGGATATGTCCAGGCACCAAAACCGTGACTTGAGCATCCCAAACGTATGCTCTATTATGATTGTGGTCTGTGTGTGTGCCTCATTATGGAATTCTTGTTTGGGTGTGTGTGCATTTTTGATGGGTGTCATCAGCCACGGCTCCAGTGCATAACCAGCATCCCCCACTAGGTTGCCATATGGGATGTCTCCAGTGGCAAACATCTGGTACAGCTGCATCACATGCCAGATGTGGGAGTCGTGATAGCTTCCAGGGCTGCCAGCACACACATTCATTAAAATGCCCTGGACATCGCACATGACCTGGCAGTTAATGGAGGGGAAGCCCTTGCGGTTTATATAGACTCTACCCCACTCACCGCGTGGTGCTTTGATGTGTATGTGCATGCAGTCTATAGCACCCACTACCTCAGGGTATTCTGCTATTTGTTGGAAGAGATGCATATTGCTGGTCAACACCTTATGGGTTTTGAGGAAATATATGTGTTCACCGGCATGTGCTGACATGGCATCCAGGAACTGGTGGAGTACCTGGATGCTGATGCCTGTGAGATCACCATGCTATCCCCAGTTGGCCTTTGGAAGGTACCTGTGGCTAGTATTCTTAAGCCTACACATACCTTGGTATCCACTGGGATGGGTTCCCCTCTGTTGGTTCAGTGTGTGAGGCATGGCCGGCACAGTTCAACAATTTACTGTAGGAGGTCCCTGTCCACTCTATAGCACTCTACTATCTCCAGCTCATGTAGCCCCTGATAGGTTACCCTGGGTCTGTACACTCTTCTCCTTCTCCTCACTGTGGGTAGGTCATCAGCATTCTCATCCTCACTACCCTCAGCCTCTTCCACATCTTGATTTATGAGAGCAAAAGCAGCCCCTAAATTTTTATTGCTTTTGTTAGGTAAAATTTCCCTGTTTGTGTACACCGGCGGTGTGAGTTTGTGGGAAAAACCAGGAGGAAAGGTGTTTGCATTGTTTATAGTAGTGTGCTGGGCTGGGCTGCTGCCTGTGTAATTGGATGATGCTGAGACATTTCACCTGCCAGCTATGCTACTTCTCCTTGATTACCTTCCTACTGCTGTTTTCCCTTCCCACTGCCTTCCTTTTTAAGCCCCAAGGCACGCCGTGCAAACTCAGTGTTCAGATGTGAACAGAACTGCTCTTTCCTGGTTTAATTTTTATTTTTGTTTAAAACCCGGTGTGCAGCGTACACACCCATTTAGGCAATGTAAAGACTGCTAAGTAGCTTCCGACACACCTCCTTCCTTAGCTCTGCTAACCTAAGGGCAAACCCAAGCCACAGAGCTCCAATAAGCCTGACACACCCCTCTATGATGGCAGCTAACTCTTAGGCTTGCACCATGGTTTTCCTGCACCTACACAATTGGGTGCTGGCTAACAATAAGGGGAAATCTGTGATTCAGTATCATTCCCCTCATTTGCATAGAATTGACTGCTAATGCCTAGTTACAAGTCTGACACTGAGCCTTCCCCCTTAGCAACCACTATTCAGTGGCCTTGTTGTCTTCTGCCTGCCATTGACTATAATGGCAAAATTGTGATTTTGCCTAAAAAGCTTTTTTCAAGGTTTTAGTTTTATTTTCGGGCCGATCCTGTTTGCGCACCACTGTTCTATGCTTAAACGGATGAAATCAGCCCCAAAAAAATAAAAGTTATTTTGAAACTATTTTCCATGTGGCCATATATTTGGCCATTGGCATGCCTTCCACATTATATATACCCTTTATTTGGAACAGTCATGGCTCCATTTTGTAGTTTGCAGAAATTTACTCAGTTACTAGCCGAATACATTTCTGCAGGTTACACTACTCCTACAGAGATGGCAGCCAGCTTCCTGGATTGATAATTCACCTCATTTGCAAGGTTTTCACCTGAAAATGGGGTAATTAGCATACAGGAGCTGTGTCCATGCAGGAATAGTGCAGGAGCGCTTGTGTACATCCCAGGAGCTTGTTCCTAGATCTCTTGTCAGCCATATTGCCTCCAGCAGCTCTTGCACTATTCCTGCACGCCATGCAGAGCTTGCTGAATCCCAGGGACTCATTTAGACAGGGCTCCTAAATGACCATGTCTGCTCCATGAATGAAACACAACTTTATGAAGGTACCCCTCTGTGATCAGGTGGCAAATTTCTCATATAAAGTAATATTTCGAAAACAATGTTTAGCCCTTCTCCACCACATTAAAACTGATGGAACTTAGTCAGGTTTTCTGTTCACAAGTAGTTACCCCTTTACTGTAGCCTAAGTTTTATGATGAGGATCAATACTTGAACTGCATTTCACCGAGAGAATATAGGTTTTTTTTGTTGCTGTTTTTTTTTTTTTTTTTTAACTGATAGATGAGTTTTTTGTTCTGAAATCAGTTCCCCTAAGAATACATAAGCAAGTGTGCTTGTGTTTGCTAATATGCAATAAAAACTTCCAGAATGCAATTTTTTTTCAGGAGCAACATATGATACCGACAAGACTAAATACTAAATATTTTAACAGCGTTACTTAAGTAAAGAGATTTTAAGGTCTGAAGACCTTTCATTTAGACAATGACATAATACGATGGAAAAGAATGAAGTCAGGTATGGAAGGAGAATGCTATGCAAGTGTAAATAATACAAGAAAACATGTGAGACAGATACTATTAAAATACATGTATAACTTAAAGTTGCAACAGCAAAGTATAGCAAAAACAGATACAACTGAGAAAGAAACAATCTTAGGTAACAACTCTATTCTGATCTGCATGTTGATACAACTGAGAGGGTTCCAGCTACAGGGAAGATACAGCCGAAACAGGCAGGATTAGTTTGTTTCCTGTACTAGCTGAATCTGTCCAAATGGGGACAGAACGCATATATTAGTGAAACATCATTTTACATATGATCGTTCTTTTTTATTTGCAGGTCTTTTCTTCTTTCAATTTTTTTTTTTTTTTTTTTTTTTAAGATTAATTTTGTCAGACATTATTATTATTGTATATAGTTAGTTATTCTACATAAATATGAAGATGAAGAAAAATGTGTGAGTGAAAACTTTTGTAACTATTAGTACTGGGCTTAGCATTTGTTAGAATGTGAACGGCTAGTATAATTTGGGTTAAGGGGTCAACCAATGATAAATGAAAGCTGCTGTAAATTGAATGTATTGGTTAATAAAGTTTTGCCAAGTTGACAAAAGAAAGTGTAAAGAACCATCAGTGCTAGAGTATTTAATGCTGATCCATACCTCTCAGCTATACAGATTTTTACAGAATGTCCAGATTTTTGCCTTATATTTTTGGTTCATTTTTCATAAAATTGTGACTTTCTGGTAAATTGGTGGCAAATCATTAAAGATTGAAGTTAGAAACTAATGACAGACATTTGAGTTTTAGACTTCACACCCTTCAGCAAATTCATGCTAATGCAAAACTTGCTTTTCTATCAACTTTCTAAGTGTGTAAGAGCAATATATAAAATTGTCCCTATTGGTACCACTTTTTTGGCGTTGTCCAGATTTCTTACTCTAAGAGGCTGAGAGGTATGTGCTGATCTTATTATTTAGTTGTTTATGGTTTGATAACTTTTTGGTATAAACCAATCTGTCATGAACCTTTTCTTCTCTGCAATGTACTAAGCATGAAGAATGCAAAAAAGTCAACACAATAAGAAAATAATTAGAGTCATATCAGGGATGCATAAATAAGTAAAGAAATGGTGTCTGGGGCTGATAGTTGGGATAGCACATCTACATCCTGCTGTAGTTTTGGTTTCCAATACAAGTTCCATACTTCAACATAACTTTGGCTTCTCTTCTGTTGGAGTAAAGTCATCTCCGATTGTACGTCGGAATGAGCAGAAGGCATCTTCTCTGACAGTGGAATGAAATCCTATCCTTCTATTGGTCATTGCCTGTCTATCTCTAGAATGAAGCTCGTGGAGCTTTTATAGGATGATAAGTATGGCATATAAAGGGAGGCAATATTCCATGAAGTGTAGCTTGCAAATCAACAAGACTATTATTTCAGTCACAATGAAGCAACTACCACACTGAAGGATTTTATGGTTTATTTTATTATAGGTGCTTAAAGCAGGAACTGGCAGATTTTAATTTGTAGCATCTGCAGTACTTTGAAGAGGCACAGATGATCAGGAGTGGGGAAAAACTCACGGGGTGCATGAAAATACCTCTTACAGACATACAGCATGTAGTGCAGATGTTTATGCACGCATTAAGCAAAGCGACATGTCTCTTAACCTTGCTTGCAGTAGCCTCTAAATGAATTTATGCACTTTTGTTGAAGTCAGAAAGTTTTAGTAATGTTAGCTAGTGTGCTAAATAATTTCAGTTGGAACTTGGAGTATGTAAAGAACAGGAAATGATTCAGAAGCAACTGGGACACACAGCTGAGGTCTGTTTGTGTTTCCTTTGTGTTTTATTTGGTGAATTGCCAGAATGATAAAAGAGATTATTGTAGCACATTTAAAGTAGGTATAAGACAGGTCAGTTATGACACAGGCTAACAATATGTGGCCCAAGATGCTGCTGTACATTGAGAGTAGGAGCGAAAGGTAGGTAGCTACTGTGACTGCTATTTTACAGCCAAATAAGTCAGTACTATTTTATGACTAGATAGACTAATGCTAAATGCTAATTAAAATTCCATTTGTTCCAGTGGGCAGCAAGATGGTAAAATGGGCTAACTCCAATACTGAGTTATCTGAGACTATGGGTCAATAAGGTTTCCACATTGGGTCAAAAGATTGTGAGACATCTAATGGCATTTCAGTAATCTTTTTCCATCTCTTATTCATCTAAGTGGAAACAAAAAATTACAATAACACTGTGATCTTACTGTGGTTACTCTATAGTCCATGCAGATTGAGTTCTAGGGGTGTAAAGTACCCATATAATTGTAGTATCAATAGCTTTTAATATATTAATAAAACGAGAGCAGAATGACTCCATTCCTGAACCACATTAGTTGTTCTGTCTTTTGGCTTTTCCCGGTTAGGGGTCGCCACAGCGGAACTTTGGTCCGCTAATGATTGGCAGTAGATTTTTACGTGCCGAGTTGCCAGCTCTGATGCACAACCTTCAACAAAGGTACGCCCATTCACGCATGTCTCCACACAGAAGACGCTTTAGCTGAGAATCGAACAGGTCACTGTCTTACTGTGAGGCGACAACACTACCGCAGCACCACCATGATGTTTATTAATCCTAATCCTATCCCTTTGCCTGGACCCTAACCGTACCTCTACAAATTTTCTTTACTGTAATACTGCCACTATAAAAGACATACAAACAGATACCACATGCACTTACATGCGCGCGCACACACACACACACACACACACACACACACACACACACACACACACACACACACACACACACACACACACACACACACACACACACATACATCACTAGCCCTTACTCTAACTCTAATTCCCCTGCCACACAACCTGAATGCCAAAGCTTTCTGTATGTCACAAATTTTGCCATTAGTGACAAAAGCCCCACTTACCTGTCACAAACCACCACCTCCATTCATCAACCCCAACATTCAACAAACAGTTACTTGAAAAAAGTGCATTTGACCACTTTTACAGAAAAAAAAACACTTTTGTAAAAACAGACATTTGGCAACCTATGGTGAAGTCATATATATGCACATATGTACCAGATAGAAAACACATTCTGAGCAATGTAGTGATTCACTTTTCTACACAACCACATAGATATGAAGATACTTACATATGTTTTCATGGACAATTGAAGATTGCAAGCAACTTTATTTGCTGAGAACAAGACTTAACTATGGACAACACACAAATGTGGGTAAAATTAGTATCAGTACTGTTATCCTCACAAATGGTTTCTAAATGAAACTTGACAAATGCAGGCAATATATCAATATACAAGTTGCATGTTTCATGCAAAAATGTTCCTCAGTAGCAACACATGGTAGTAACACTATAGACATGAGCATATGCAACACAATCTTAAAACTTGATTCAGCGCAGGAGATGTGCTATAACAGGTAAGTGACCAGGAAACCACACCATCTCTGTATGTAAAGGTAACACTCCTGTATATGTTAGCATTGCAGAATACTACACGCCACTGACATTTTATTTATTTTATTTTATTTTACATTTGTTAACCGGGCTGGTCCAACTGGATACATGTCCATTTTCAGTGGAGGCCCGAGGAGAAAAGCTCCACTATCTACTACATGATAATTAACAGTATATTATCAAAATACATACACATATTCCACTCATGACTGACAGTATGATACAGAATATTAGGAATTGGCATTGAGAAAAAGTACACAGTGAAAGGATGTACAAGCATACACAATACTTGGGACATTAGAATGGGATAGAACGAGGAAGGTAAAAGGGATAGTACTGTAAATAGAGTAAGAGACTGGATAGGGTAGATATAGCAAAAAGTAGGATATTAAAAGTAGGCCAAGTAGATTAGGGAAAAGTTACAAGATAAAGAGGGTTTGTATTAGTAATATAGGTAATACTAAAAGCATAAAGCTGGAAGAAAGAAAGAATGTATGTATAGGAGATGGCAGCCAGGGTGATCAGCTTGGGTAGTCACAGGAACAAAACCAGTGGTTGCTTAGGTGGTGTTTTAGATTAGTTTTAAATATAGAGACAGAGGTTTGGGATGTCAGGTTTGGAGGAAGTAGGTTCCATTTTTTACCAATTGAGTTGGAGAACATAGATTCTCCTGCAGAATTCCTTGATTGAGAGGTTTGAATTAGGATTTTGCTAGAAGAGCGAAGGTTTTTTAGGTTGTTATAGGGCTTTATAAGGGTGGAGAGCATAGGAGTGTTGCCAGGGTGGTGAAGGGCTTTCTGGGCTATAGAGAGCTGATAGTATAGAATAAGGTGAGGTAGCTCTAGCCATCCAAGGTGGCGGAGGTTTTTGCAGTGGTGTGTTTTATATGGGGAGGATGTGGCAAATCTGGCAATGTTATTATAGGCTGATGCAAGTTTATTGATGTTAGATTTGGATAGGTTTGTATATATAGGAGAAGCATAAAGTAGTGTAGAGATGAGATGCGTTCTGACTATGGTAGTTCTTGCTTCAGAAGTGAGGAAGGATTTGATTCTATACAGTGAACCTAGTTTTCTATTAGTTGTTTTTATGGTTGAGTTGATATGCGAGTCAAATTTAAGTTGGTTGTCAATAGTTATGCCTAAGAGTTTGGTCGTTTCATCTGGGGAGATAAGGGTACCATTGTTTGATGTAAGAGAGAAGTTAATAGGGGGGGATTGGTGTGTAGGTTTGAAGAGAAGCAATTTAGTTTTTTTAGGGTTTAGGAGTAAACAGTGATTAGAGAACCATTGCTCTATGGTAGAAAAAGTTTTTTGGGTAAGGAGGTGTAAGTCATCCTGGTTGGAGGAGAACAAATGATGGTAGTATCGTCAGCATATTGAATACAAGTAGATAGGGGGGTGACAAGGTGTAGGTCATTGATAAAGATGGAAAATAGGAGGGGTCCTAGGATAGAGCCCTGGGGAACCCCTAGGGAGGATGGCAGGAGTTCTGAAAGATTATTGTTCCATAGCACTGCTTGTTTCCTATTGTGAAGGTAGGAAGTAAACCAGTTAAGTGCAATACTATCGAGAGAAATGGATTTAAGGCGGTGCAGGAGTAGTTGATGGTTCACCATGTCGAAAGCCTTAGATAGGTCTACAAAGAAGGCTGATGAAGGAAGATTGTTGTTTCGGTTGTGATTAATGGATTCAATAAAGGATAGTAGGGCTGTGGTGGTACTATGGTAGGGACGAAATCCATGTTGACAGTTAGCTAGCAGATTATTTTGAAGGAGGTGATTGAGTAATTGTTTATGTATACATTTCTCCATTATTTTGCAATGGGAGAAAGAAGCAATAGGACGGTAGTTTGAGTATTCCAGGAATCCCACCTTTGAAGAGTGGGATGATGTGAGATTTTCCAGAGTGAAGGTATGGTACTTTCTTTTATGGTTCTGTTAATGAGTAAAGAGATTGGATATGCAACTGCTTTAGCTCCTAGCTGGAGATATTCTGCTGGGATTTTGTCGGCTGAGGAGTGGAAGGTTTAAGTTTTTGAAGCAGGTATAGTATATATGATGTGGGTATAGGTTTGAGATGAAATGGTGGTGGGGTACAGTTAGAGGTGTCTAGTAAAGAAGGGTCAGGGTTTTGCTGGTTGGCTAGATTGAGTATAGTTGAGGTGAAGAAGTTATTAAAGGCATTAGCAGTGTTTAAGGGTGAGTCAGGTGGGAGCCTATTGGGCTAGGAGTTTCTATTTTGCCAGGGATAGTAGTGAGTTTATTGTATTCCAGAATTTCTTTGGTTGGTGTTGGGAGGAATTTTGTAGCTGGATGTAAAAATCCTTTTATCTTGTAGGATGGCTAGTTTAGTCAGGTTTCTTTTGTTTATAGTTAAGGTGGTCAAGTGAGTTTCTTGTTGTTCGCCATTTAGTCCAGGCTTTGTTTCTACTAATCATAAGTTGTTTAGTGTTTGTTGAAAGCCATTTTGCAGTTCTAGATTTCATGCGTATAGAGCATGGGGGCATGATGATCAAGAATGGAAAGGAAGGTATGGTTAAAGTGGTTAACAGCGTCTTCTAATGGCAGGGTTTGCAAAGGAGACCAGTTGACTAGGTTAAGTTCATTTTGAAACTGATGGGGATCGAAGACTTTTTGTTACGACAAAAACGGATGAGAGGTGGTTTGGTTAGATTAGTTTTGTGTCTAATTATGTATGTTAGTGAGTGGTCACTAAGGTCATCTGGTAACGTTCCTGTAGTGTATATTTGGTGGGGATTGTTTATTAGGATCCAGTCTAGTATGGTTTCTTTATTGTTGGTTTTATTTGTTCTAGTTGTAGATGTTATGGTTTGATGGAAACCATATAGGTTGATGTGGGTAGATGGATAAGTTTGTTTACATGTGTTCCAATCAATGTTAAAGTCGCCTAATAGTATAGTTTCTTGAGGGAGAGTTGTTGAGAAGTAGTTCAGTAGGCTTTCTAATACTGGGGGATTGTTGCCTGGGGGAAGGTAAGCACAGATAATATTAATTGTTTTATGTGGATTAAGGGATAGTTTGGCTATTATAATGTCTATGTTAGTGTAATTTGGAGGGGTATAGCTTGTTTTAACTACTTCTAGTCCAGTTTTGTATATGATGGCTACTCCGCCTCCTTTTTTCCTAGTGCGGTCTTGTCTAAGGATGTTATAGCCTGGAGGAATAATTTCATTGTCTTTTATAGTGGATTTAAGCCAGGTTTCAGAAAGGCAGAGGATGTCATATTTATGGACTTCTAGTAGGGCGTGGAGGTTTGGGATTTTGTTGCAAATGCTGCGGATATTGAGATGAGCTATAGAGAGTGATTTTGAATTAGGGTTCTGTAGAGAAGTCTTAGATTTTGTCTGTTGGGAATTAATGGGAGTAGTGAGGGTTGCAGGGCCTGGATTAGGGTGTATGTCACCATCTCTTAATGAAGAACTTAGTTTGGGTGAAAGATCATAGAAGTTGATGTGCTTAGAGAGTAAGAGAATTAGATATTTAATATGAGAGAGACGGTGGTATTTTGGTTCCAGATAGGAGTTGTAGTATGTGGCACAGTGATATATAGTGTGTGTGTTTGGGTGGAAAGTTTGTGTGTGTTTGCTTGGAATGGTAAGTGTAGAGAAAAGAGGATGTTCATAGTAGGTTAAGATATAGGTGGTAGAGAGTAGTTAATATGGATAGTAGAAGGAATGGGTGGTGTATATGGGGCATGTTCAGTTAATGAATAGACTATGTTAATTTGAAGTATATTCTCAGAGGGGGTAGTCTGTGGAGGTAGGTGGAGATAGTAATAATAGTGGGTGGGGACAGGAAGAGTCAGTGATTGGACTAGAATCTGTTGGGTGTGGTTTAGTGGGGATAAATGTAGAGGTCCCAGGGGCGGGTGGGATTTGGGGGCAGGGAGGGGAGCGGAGTGAGCCCACAGGGCGAACGGAGCGGGATGAGCTAAGGAGTAATAGAGTGCTGAGATATTAGCTACTGTATTAGCTACTGTATTAGCCCTTCATTGCCATACATCACTAATAGACCCCATCAGCATCTGATATTTCAGAATCTTATTCCCTTAAAAATGTCTGGCATGCCAGAGATTGATAGCACAAAGTGTCAATATTCACAAACACTCACTCATCTGATAGTATATGCCAAAATCAACAAGTTTTTTTCAGATCAGACCAGCTACATTGGTGTAGAGGGATGAAAACATAACAATGATCATGGTGATGTCTTTATTTATATGGCCAAGGATCCCTGAGGCACTGGTGGGGAAAAGCAATGATGAGGCTCTGCCCACCAAATTCTCATTGATTGAAGGGATAAAGATAATGTGCTAATGTGAGGTTGGTGGTCCTCGTGATCCTGAGCCTTGGTTTGGAACCATGAATAACAGCTAGGCTAAATGAATTTGCAAGCCATTAGAGGGTGTACTAACCTTAGTAGGGAGAGAGGACACACCTAAAGAGAGATGCCCATGTGCATAACTCAAAATCACACTCTGAATGATGCCAACACATAGGGATAGGGCAGTGTTTTATATCACACTATGGCAGCATAAGAGATGGCTGAGTATTTTCAAAAACCCAGCTTGTAATCCCTTGACAGAGGGCTTAAGCATCTAGCTGATTCTGAATAGATGTGCTATTAAATAAAGGAGGGCTTACAGCTGCCATGTTTCCATAAAAGTTATCACAATCCATATAACTTCCATTGGTTTGAAAAAAAAAGTCTTGTGGAGGAATACACATATAATGTAGGACTTAGCACTGCACTGAGAGATGACAGAGCCGCAGGTATGCCTGGCCTTTGCAGGACTGTTTTGAATATCACGGTTAGATGGAGTACCATGTAGCATGGTCATGTCTGGATATACATATGGGTGTTATCATTTATGATGCCTTAGTCCCAGAATATGAACATATAACTACACACTATTATACAGTATACAATGTAAATCAATATGTAACAGTAAGCCAGTAGTGCTTCATACATGCTAATAATGCAACATATTGGGTACACCAGTTAAATGTAATTATACACTCACATACCACTCCTAAACAGCACTAGTAGTTATATTTATCATATATTATTGAAATAGACTTTGTCATACTGGTAAAAAGTATGTGTAGGGAATTGGGAAAATAGCATTGACAGTCATAGTTAACATTTTACCCAATTAGCCATCAGTACATGTTACATACTTGTAGAACACTTTATATGATTATGAAACAGTAGACATATGCTGCACAGTGTGCTTGCAGCAGCAGCAAACACAGGTAATTTAAAACATGTTCTACCCACATTCCATTTATTACATAGTGTAGCAACCACATGTATAGCGAACATTGCTGTATGTGTAATATGCTCTAAAGGGAGGCATATATTTTCTATAACTACGTTTTTTTAGAAATAATGTGATGTTCAGGATGTGTTGATGATTTTATGCAATGTAGAAGTGTTAGAGTTACATAGTGTTTTCATTTTTGGTGTTACTTGGGATCCAGCAGCTCTGGGTTAATAGGCTTCTGGCCCTTTGTTGTCCAGTTTCCCAGCTTGTCTTACCTGGGATACCTCTGTGGAGTGAAAGGTGGGTGTAAAATCAATCAACCTGCCAAACATGAACTAAGGATCTCTACACTCCTTAAAGGTTCATTGACAAGACACAGCATGGAAGTAAATGTCAAGATGGTAAGGAGGAGGTTGGATATCCTATGTGTCCATGAAGGGCAGCAAAGCGACTTCATTTAGGAGACAGAGTCTACTATTAAGGAAAGGATAGACTACAAATGGTGTGGAAATTAAAGTGGGGGAGTCTTCGGGGGATACTGAAGTATGTCGCCAGAATTATTAATAGACTCCTGGCAATTAGACTACAGTGTAAAGATAAGTCAGTATTCATAGGCTTAACCTATTACCCACAGCAGAGTTGTGACAGTGTGGAAAGGAGTTCATAAACACAAAAGCCAGAAGAAGTAGCTGGATTGAACCCACTCAAAGTAATGCAGGCTGCAAATCACCACACAGTTATAGAATGCAGAATCCATTTTATTAACTTCAGAACATAAAAATACAAGGATGAGCGCTTTCGTCCAGAAAGATCTAGACTTCATCAGACAATTTACCCCATATAGTTACTTCCTTTTTATACAGTTCATAAAGGAAGTTCCACCCAGTTGTGAACTAATTAATAATATCATTAAAAGCACAATATCTACAGTCACTGAATATAAAAAACAGACAAAATATACAAACTGAAAAAGTTCTTGGAACGCACCTCCCTAAAAAACACATTATATATAAGCACTGCTTCTTGAACTGGCAATATACAATAAATATTTAAATATGTTAAAACAATAAACATGTGTAATTAAATACTAAAAACTAGATATAGTAGAAAATGATAAGAGAAATAAATACACATTGACATAATAAATAAATATTGAACTTGAATTATTTAACGTTAAAATGTTAAAATACATAATGGAGAAATATATTTTTATTTTATTTGTATATTTCCAATGCCTTCAGTTTTAAAATTGGGCTAATGGAAATATGTTTAATCAGGCCTGGCCATTTCCCAGCATTCAAACGTAATTGCCAGTATAATCCTCTTTTCTGAAGTAATAGTGACCATGCACCATCCCTCATGTTGGTACTGATATTATCTAAAATAAAAAATTGGAACTTATGGTCATTATAATCCAAAACATGTTTGCTAAGAGAATTCGATTCTTTTTTATGCTTTATGTCATGCAGGTGTTTGTATACGGGATTTTTTTAACGTTCTATCAATCTTGCCTATGTAGAAGCAAAAACAGGTGGTACACATGGCACAGTAAATCACTTTCTCTGAGTTACAAGTGTATTTCTGATTGGTTCTGATTTTGATATTATTGATGTCAGAAATGTTACCCTCTTTTATGCAACTGCAATAATTAATTACATCTGTCACATTTGTTCATAGAACCTGACCTGTGGTTTGAGTAAAAGTTACTGCACTCAAATATGTTTTTCATATTCTTGCCTTTCCTATATACCATAATGGGTTGTGGTCCTATTGTGGTCTGATGTTCTTATCATGTCTCAATATAGACCATTTTTTTTCTTAAGATGTTTCTTAGTATGTAACTATCTTGGGTGAATACAGTGATGAAGGAAGTCTTATAATCATTCTTACTTGCAACAATGTTAGTTTCTTGATTACTGGTGGAAGGACCACTGTCAATCATATTACAAGAAAGTAAAGGTACATAAAACCTACACTCTGTCTTGTTAACCACCTCAATCATTATATCACTAACAAACTTACAAGGATAGCCTCTTTTTTGAGTTTGGGATGGCCAGTAACTTTTTTGTGGAAAGGAGTTCACTCAGGCAACAGCTGCAGGACCTACTAAAGAAAGCAGTAGAATAACATGACTTGGTGTTGATATTGGGGGGTGGGGCTAAATACACACATTGGTATGGAGTGAACAGGATATAGGACGGCCTGGATCCTCATAGATGGGGAAACAAGAATAAAGAAGGTGAGACTATTCTAGACTTCTGTCAGGCAAAAGGCTTTATATTGGTTGTGATGTCCAGCTATATCACACCACTGTCTTCAATTAATATGATGTCCAGCCAATATCTTACTGGACTGCCAACAATTAATGTGACGACTGGTCAATATCCCATTGGACTGCCACCAATTATATGATGTCCCTTACTATCCTGGATCAACAACTAAGGAACTTCAGTCCTCACTACTGACTCCAATATGATCCCGATCTACTGTTAAGATATAATAGCAAGGCCAAGGCAAGCTTACAGATTTCTTGGTGAGTTTCCTTTTCTTGGTGTTCACTGACTGCTCATTACTTGACAAACTACACAGCTTTACAGTCTCAGCTGTCTTCTTCAGCAGTCTCAACTGTCTAATTTCGAAATATAACAGTCAGCTGTAAAAAAAAGGATTCTTTTTCTGTCAATCAGCTGTTTGAATCATCTCCTAGAAACAAGAAACATTCCAATGACATCATTCACTGCTGAGCTGATTCTCCACAGTTTGTACTTTAGAATGACCTTCTCACTCATGCATAGTTAGAAGTATATCAAAGCAGTGACAGACTCTTTAAGCATTCTGTTTAAACATGAAAATACTCAACTTTTTAAACTTATTTACATTTTCACAATCAGGTATGCTGGCATACAATACAGGTTAATCTAAGAATATGCACAAAGGTCCTGCCAGACATGCTAACAGAGATGACAGTGTTTTCAGTTTCTTCCTAGTGGCCAAAAGAGCAGTCACAAGATCACATACAATAGTGTACTACATGGAACTCAGGTAAACTTCCTCCTATAAAGGAAAGATAATGGGTACAGTCAGATATTGCAAAGTCATACCTAGTGAAATAGTCAGCCAATGTCATGTACTATTGGTTGTCACAATCAGCTGCAAGCAGTTGTCAGAGAAAGCCCTAGGGTCAACAGACACTAGACTGAAGACCTGGAAACTAGAATGAAAGTACAAAAATTCAAGAAAATACTCAGGAAGTGTGATTTTACTTTGAACTCGCAGTTACTTGATAGATGAAAGCACTTACTTGTATTTTACAATAAAAGTTTTTTTTGCTGTAGCTTCAGGGTTCCTACTTTGCTTTTTTAAATTTGGAAGACATTTGTCCCACAGCATAGATGACACTCCTCAACAGATTGATTTAAACATCAGAAATCTTGGCACCATTACTAACAGTTTCTTTTTCATTTGACTATCAGATTGCAACAGTAATCAGAAAGTCATTCTGTCTGGCTCAGCTAATATCCTAAAGCATCTCATCAAGATCAAAAGAAGTTACCACCTCTCTATTCATCCCTTGTCAGATCAATTATTGAGTACAGTGCTCTGTTTGGCATGTGCCCAACTCGACACATCACACAACTTGAAAAATCCTAAAGGTTCTTAAGTAAAAAAATCATAGACCTGTAGACCCCTACCAAAACAGACTTATGTCCTGTCCTTACACCCTGTGGTTTATAGGCCGTTCTATAGTTATTTATGTTTAGCATTTAAGGCCATAAAATACTATAACCACCTTGATTTCCTATAGCTTCTCAGGGCTAATAACAATACTAACACCAATATTAAGGATTTAGAAGTTCACTAATAAACAGGTCGGTCTAGCATGACAATCTCCAAATGTATACCTCACCTCAGGAGTAATCTACTTATTTATTTTATTTTGTATATATGCATGTATCTATGCATGTATATATTTATTTTTTGTCTATTTATTTATTTATTTATTTATTTATTTATTGCATTTCTTTACCAGAATGGTTCAACTGGGCAAAACAAGATCCCTTTTCAGCAATGTCTCAGAGAGAAATTCTAAAACAGAAAAGAAAATCAAATGAAGAGAAAAAATGCATTACAGCATATGCATAAAACTGAATAATATACAGGAGGAAAAATACACAGCAGAAGATACAATAGGATGAATCAGTGAGTGTATATACAGAATTACTTGACTTACAAAAATGTTGGAGTTTAAGTATGCATAGGAGATTTTAGCACAGTGTGCATAAGCATAACACAGATGAACAACAAATAACATAAAAGTAAGTATAAGGGTACTGCAATATTTAAATTGAACTAAATAGAGCCTTCACCGCATTTAAGTTAAGCCTTGATAACTGAATGGATAGCCACAAATTCTCTCTGGGCATATACTGCATTGCCCTTCTGGAAAAAGGAAGTACCATAACATGGTGGATGTGAGTAAGGCTTTAATGAAAGTTGGAGTAATTTGATTTATCAATTCTATAACCTATTAAAATAAAAAGACTTACAATAATATCAGCTACTGATAATATATACAGAATGCATTGAAGTATCTTTGTAGTTCAGAATAAAACATACCCCTGGATTTAATAAACTCCGTGCAGGAATAGTGTTATGTCAGTGTAGGCACAGCAGCATGCCTTCATGAAGGCATGCTGGTGTTAAGGCTAAATGGACAGGAACCCTGAACGAATGCAGGGGGCATGTTAAAGTAGTGCACAGACTATGAACATGCCTCCTGCACTCAGAAAGTGATGTACGGCACTTTCTAAAACAAATGCGGCATAATATTAGATAATTTCTTTAATATTCTGCCAGTATTTCAGTGTCCACAGACACTGAAATGAAATAAATTATTATTTCAGGATCTGTGGACACAGAAATAAATAGGGGAGCATGAAAGCAATGCGTGACAGGTTCTGTGACACACCCTTGGCATTGTAAAATTGTCATACGACAACTCGCAACCTGTTAAAGCAGAAAATGTGGACAAAGGCACAAATAATGGGGAGGCACTACAAATAGGGGCACTACTTAAATATTGCCCTCACAAACTTAGAAAGTTGATAGAAAACAGGTCATGCATTAGCATGAATTTCAGAAGGATAGAAGCCTGCAAATCAAATGTATGCCATTATTCCCTGTCAGCAGTCCATGTGGACAAAGGCAAAAATTATGGGGAGACAAAGCAATAAAAATAGAGACACTTCTTAAATATTGCCCTCACAAACTTAGAAAGTTGATAGAAAACAGGATATGCATTAGCATGAATTTCGAAGGCTAGAAGTCTGAAAGTTAAATGTATGCCATTATTTCCTGACTGCAGTCCTCAATGACTTGTCAGAAAACCACAGTACTCACTATATAACATAATAATATAATAATAATAATAATAATAATAATAATAATAATAAATATAATAATATAGTAATTTTTTTTAAATGCTAAGGAATGTTTAAGTGTAGCTAAGCAGGTGTGTGCATTATGGTCCTCTGCTTATCATTGCTTAAACATCCTATAGAAGATAAATAAAAATATACAGCTGAAATCCCTAAACTGAGATTGTGTAGTGGTTAGATTCCTGGCTTTACATGCATGCGTTCACTGTTTGAGTACCAAGACAGACAAGTTATTTTTATATGGGAAAGCAGTGTTAAAATTATTTTTTTCAACTTAAATTATGCAGTAACTGTTTTTTATCAACCAGGGTAGTGCAGATGGTGTAAAATGGAAGTGTGAGTGCATATAACATGTGAAATCACCCATGTATTCGCAAGTGTCCCATACAGTATAGTCACACCCCTTGCTAATTTAATGAAAGCACATAGAGGGATGCCATGTAAATCATATACACCTACTAAATTAAGTAATTAGTCTGATATTTTTTTTTAATTAAAACTGAGCAATGGTCAGCAATGCTCAGCTATGCTTTTTTGTATTACTGTATTGCCTTTCTATATTTTGAATACTGTAGTTTGTTTTCTTTACCTTTTGTTTTGCTTGCATTCTGTTTTAACAGTATATTAAAACTTCAAAAGAGACCACAGCTTTCTAAGTTCTGAGTCAGGCAGAATTTTTTCCCGCCCTCCCACTCATTTAAGTTGCCTTGTTAAATACCACTGTCTTTCTAGTTGCCCGCCTCTTATGTTAATCTGACCATATATCTCATTTCTCTCTACTTTCACTGGCTTATGTGAGTAATCACAAAATCATTTTTGAAATCCCACCCCTTCAATTATTTAAATTTAGTGGCCATCCTACAGTATTTCATAGTACCAAAATACAAAAGTGACCACCCCTTTCAATCCATCTTGCAGTTTTAAAAATAGTAACTCTCCACTAAACCTTAACTTTTAAACAGGTAAAACTCAAGTTACCTACTTTCACATCTAACTTCTCTAGTGCACACTGCAGAGTGCATTCTTTTCAATCTTACCTTTAAGCATCCCTGTGACTAGCACTTTCTCTAATACCTGCTGGAAAGCACTAGGAAGCCTTAAACTCATACAAACACTGAACTCTCCTTGTTAACAAGGAGAAATTAATAGTAGGCACTAAACAGCCTATAATTGCAAAGTACCTTGCTAAGGAAACAGCTCCTATACTTTACAAAGAAAAAAAAGCCCTAAACCAGGCATGTCCAAGGGTCAGCTTCCGTGATTTCTCCTATCCACCTGGTGAATCTGGGCATACTGGGGCAATGCAGCAATTGCCTCATGTACACAGACAACCCTCTCCTCCTACCACCCAACACTACAACCTGTGAGAGATGCACTTACATAGCCAAAATGGAAGCAAAGCTCTCTCCACCCAAGATTGTGCTAAACAGTCAAGAGGAGAAGGTTAACACCCACACTACACCTCAAGCAACACATAGCCCTTCTAAACCCACACCACCAACACCCACATATAGCAACACTAAATCCACATATGCAGAGGCCCTTAACTGTAACCTGCCCAAGCAACAAAGACCTCTGAAGCTGAAACGCAAACAAACACCAATCACAACCAATGTGTCACATAGTTCACAACACCAGTGTGCCACCCAGCAACAGCCCCTAAGGCAAGACAATGTACCTAACACTTTAGTCATAGGTGACTCTATAGTCCAGCACACTGATGTCCCTCTCACCAGGTTGAATAAGGAGAAAATTACAGTCAGCTGCATGTCGGGTGCCAGGATCCGCCACATAATGCATGCACTCAAGTCACTCCACAACAAGTACAAATATGACTCTGTCATTGTCCATGTTGGAGTGAATGACTTGAGACATACCTCCCTGGACTACATGAAAAGAGACATGGAAGAGCTCTCGGATCATGTGGCCCAGGCAGGTATGACCCTAGCCCTGAGTAGCATCCTGCCTTCGCCCAGAATAATACCACAATATAAAAATAAAATGATTGACTTCAACAATTGGCTAAGCTTATGGTGTCATTCAAAGGGGATCCAGTATCTGTCTGCCTGGGATGACATGATTGACAGACCACGATGCTTTGCCAGAGATGGTCTGCACCTGTCGCCCCTGGGATTCAGGTTACTGGCTAAGGCTCTTGCCACCCCTATAGTGCCTTTTTTAGGCAAACTTCAAAGGACAAAACCACCACCGTAACAGGTACAAGCATGCAAAATCTGAAGGTAATGCTACTCAATGCTAGAAGTCTAAACCTCAAAATGTACTCTCTCGAGGCACTCCTAAAAATGGAGAACATTGATATCTGTGCAGTAACTGAGACCTGGTTCAAGGCTCCAGAGAGCACCCCTGCAATACCAGGCTACAACTCTTACCACACCTTTCAGCCACCAAACCAGGACCGAAACACTAAAGGTGGAGGAGTGTCAATATTCACCAAGGATATTCACACCACCAGGCTAGTTGGCCAACACAATGTGTCTGAAATTCTCCAAGTGCAACTAACACTAGGTAAGACTGCAATCCAAATTGTAGCTTGCTACAGATCGCCCCACCATACCCCAAGATTCTCACTACACCTTTCTAAACATACTGGAAAATATTAAGATAGAACCAAACACCCTAATACTGGGTGATTTTAACTACCCTGCCATTAACTGGGAAAACTACTCATGTCCCAACACCTTTGCTAACGGTTCTTGGAATTCATAAATTCCAATGCCCTGAATCAACTAATCCATAGTCCCACCAGGGGCTCCAATATCCTAGACCTGGTCATTACCAACATGGGAAATCAATGCTCCATACCTATGGTCACCAACCTCGTTAGTCAGGTCTGACCATAAGCTAATCACCCTTAGCATCCACATCCCACCCCCCCCCCCCGTAAAGAAACCACCAAAAAAACTTCTCCAAAGCCAACTTCATGTTACTCAAATCAGAAGTGACAAACTTCATGTCACCCATGCAGACGGGAACTGAAAGTTCAACTGCTGAATCCTACACTAAGGCACTGTACGAGCACATCCACTCATGCATGAATCGTGCCATCCCAAATAGAACCAAAATGGTCTCATCCAAAAAAAGGAAGCCAATCTGGTGGTCCCCTGCCATAAACAAACTTTACAACAAAAGGAAGAAACTTTTGCAGAAAAGAGGAAAATCCCAGGATGCAAAAAACTCCCTTACTAGCCTCAGTAAGAAACTGAGATGCCTCATAAAATCCTCCAAAGCTAGTTAAGAAAATAAAATTGCCAAAGATTCCAAAGACAATCACAAAGCATTCTATAACTATGCCAATAATCTAAATGGCAATGCTCAGATCTGCTCTGAGCTAAAACAGAATGGCATTAAATATACTGATCCAAAGGATATTGCCAATATCCTGGCAGATCGATTCAGTGCCAACTTCACCGCCCTCTCACCCCCTAAATGGCCCATCTCAATACCAGAAGATTGCCAAATTCCAGTAATAACGGCCACACAGGTACAAAACGCACTCTCTAAAGCCAAGAATACAGCATCCATGGGACCAGATGACATCCCGGGCTGTGTACTACATGAACTACAATATGAACTGGCACCTCACTTAAGTGTCATGTTTAATCATAGCCTCACCTCAGGTTTCATGCCCACTGAGTGGCGCAGAGCTACAGTTATCCCAATCCACAAGGGTGATCCACCTTGGATCCCGGAAACTACTGTCCCATCAGTCTGACAAGCCTTATCTGCAAGGCCATGGAGCGTATTATCATGGAACTTATAAACAAAGACATTGGCAACCTTCAAACACTGGACCCCACCCAGTTTGGGTTTGTGAAGGGCCGATCTTGTCTCCTGAACCTGATTGACTTCTTTGAATCAGTCTCCAGAGCCATGGACAAGGGTAAGGTGGTCCACACAGCCTATATAGACCTTGCCAAGGCCTTTGACACCATCCTCCACTCTGGAATCATAGATAAACTTACTAAGTTGGGCATTAATCCCTATGTCACCCAATGGGTTGCTAAATGGCTTACTGATAGAACCCACACTGTAAAAGTAGCCGACTCCAAATCCAGCTCCAGACAAGTGACAAGTGGAGTACCTCAGGGTTCAGTCCTGGGGCTGCTCTTGTTTGGCATCTACTTCTCTGAAGTACAGGTCAACACTAAGGGACTCTGGCTAACAATGTTTGCAGATGACTGCAAACTGGGAGCCATTACTGAATCCCCAAATGATGTGGATACTCTACAAAAGGGCCTTACAGAAACAGATGCTTGGTGCCAGAGCCATGGGCTCAAGCTCAATGCCAAGAAATGTATTGTTATCCCTTTGGGAAAAAACATGTATCCATGAATTACCATATAGGTGGCAGTACACTAAACACAGAAAGTGTGATAAGAGACTTAGGGACACAGGTGGACAGTGGTCTCACCTTCGATAACCACATCGCCACAACAGTCAGGAAATCCTTCTATGTGGCACACCTCATCACAAAGGGCTTTTCATCCAGAAAGAAGGAGGTCATTGTCCCACTGTACTCATCCCTCATTAGACCCATTATAGAATACAACGCCCCATTTGGTATGTACCTCTCAAGACATCTTCAACAAATGGAAAGGCCTCAGAAATACCTCACTAAAAGAATCACAGGCCTAAAGCAGATGCCCTATGCTGACCGCCTTAAAAAACTCCAGCTATACTCTGTTGCATATCGTCTACTCAGAGGCGATCACTGCTTAACATACAAGGCCATGTCAAACCCAGAGCTGTTGGACATGCTACACTTAAAGAAATCACAATCCCTCAGAGCTACACACTCCAGGGATCTAAACCTTGTCATTACAATAAACAAAACATGCTGGAGGGATAGGTTCCTGACCCAGAGACTCCCCAGACTCTGGAATAGATTGCCCATACATGTCAAGCAGAGTGCCTCTTTGGACCTCTTCAAGAGGAACCTTGACGATTGGATGGGAGAAAGAAAATTCACCCCAGGGATCACGTCAGTCCCCCTGCTAGACAGGGGTCCAGGAAAGTAAATAATGTGGGAAGAAATAGCCAGGGAATTGTTATGGCTAGGCTTGTATAAGCCCTAGGGCTGATAGCCTAGTACCAACCTATGAACCTATGAATCAATGAACCTTAGAGGTGATTGCTAAGCAGCAGGTAGCTCAGCTGAGTGGATTTGTGCACTGTTAAGCAGTGCTCAGCAATTACCCCTTTAAGCACTGTTCTACTCAGCTTAGTGGATTTGCGTGCTGCTAAGCTGTGGTCAGCATTTTCAAAATGGTCCAATGATGGCAAAGGGTGGGAATATGGGCTTATTTAAACCATGCAGGCAGGAATACAGTTATAACCTTTTTAGTTTAATCTCTGCAGGAACATGTCTTGTGTTGGAGAGGGAGCACGCTTTAGGGCGCAGCACTGGAGCATTCAGGAGTCCTGGGTCATGGCTGGACTCCTTGCAGAAAACCATAATGAGAGACTGCTGCAAGGCTCACAATACAAAGCGGAGGCCTGAGACCATCTTGCATATGATCTCACCAGTGCTACTGGCATCCCCCGGACTGGTGAGCAGGTACGGCACCACTATGCTAACCTAAAGCAGAGGGAGGAGGCAGTCTTGGCCCATTGGATCCAAGATGCACTGGCATGAAATGCTCCAGTAATGAGTAAGCATCACTACCAAGTAGTTTTTAGCAAATACTAGCCTGAGAATGTGATAGACAGGTATGCATAATGTTTGTTTTTCTCCTCTACAGCTGCAGCAGAGAGGGCTATGAACATAGAAGCGCATGTCAACAGACTGCTGAGGCTGCGCTGACAGGCTGGTGAGTACAAATCTATTTTGCTTTATATTGTTCAAATAGCTAAGAAGGAGTACACTGCTTACAGCTAGTAGGTATACTGTTACTGTGTAAACTGAATAAATAAAAAAGTGTGACTGACTAATATTGATGTACAATAAAGATTCATACAAAAAACTGTTGTGTTTATTCTGGTATGTTGTAAACATATAGAATGTACACAGGTTCTTCACAGTAAATGTGTCTGTAACAGCATACATTAACTGAGCTTCTTCTGTGAACCAGCTGTAAGAAAAACTGTAGATGGTGAAGCTATAAAACAAGTTATAACTGAAATATGAAATATATACTCCACTAAGCTCTGAACCCTGAATAGTAACGTGTAAAGTTTCAAAGAGTGTTCCATTCAGCATAGCCTTGTGTTAATCTTTGCTTTCCAGACTGTAGTAATCCAACGGATTAATGCACAGTACAATAACTATCTGTCATGCATGCATCACAGGATTACAAGTTCAGACTGTCAAACCAAAAGAGTATTAGGCAGAAACCAGTGAAACAAGAAACAGTAGCTCAGTGTGATGAGAAATAGTTAGTTGTTAATTTTGCATACCCAGACATGGTTCGAATCCAGGGCGAGGTACTAAGATGTGTGCATATCTACACACAAAGAATCAGGAATAAATGTAAAAGCAGTCAGGTAGTATTAACAGATATTTTCAACACACGTTGTACAGGTAAAAAAATGTTGGTAGTAGCTGTATGAAGGGTATACTAATAAACTGTGTACAACTGTTCAACTGTCCCACCACATGCCTGCAAATGACAGCAGGATAGGTACATACAACATGCACTTTTCCTAATACATGTCTTTCAGGTGTCATGCTATCATGGCTAGTGGTCACTGCTGCCAATAACCCTGGACACAGATAGGGAAGCAGTTAAAGTATGCCAGTAGCACACTCACATAACAGCACTTCAGTGTACCCCTCCTATGCCAGATATGTAACCCTGACATGTATGAGTCCCCTCTAGTCATGTACCCAGAGTTGTCACAGTTTACCCCATACTATTCCAAGCTGACAGTTTAAGAGGTAGGTTTGTGCTAAAGAAGCTATGGGCTATAGGCAGATGTAAAGTGAGAGCAGACCCATAGAGTAATGAGGAGTACTATTGTGGAAAACAGAAGCATAAACAGATGTTAATGGACTTTTTGTCCCCGCCCCCTCATCTGGATCAATACATTAATTCAAATACTATGGGTATGTTTTACTCCAAACCTAATGTTGGGACTTGTGTTCTATTATTGTTCATATATTTGATTGGATGCATGTTAACATACCTTGTTCAAATACCACTATTGGTGGCCTGTTGCTGTCAATGTTACTGGCTTGCTGTTATGATGCATACTGTTGTTCCATTTATGCGTGTCTTTGTTCTGCTATGCAACAGTTCCAAATCTGTTTTATGGGGTTAATTGGAACACTCATGCATGTTTTTATAACTAATCTGGAAATGTGTTGTTCATGACTAACCGACATATTTTTAAAACCTCAACACCATAGCACATTTGGGAAGGCAGATCCCAGCGGATCCTCTGGTCCCACCTCATCTGTCTGTGGCATTGGGCTACAGCACGTCTGGGACCCACCCTGGGACTTCCACATCTGCTGGTCCTGCACAACCTTTGGGTGGAATCGCCTCAGGGGATGGGCCCCCCTGGGAGCTGGCACGGACAGGAGCCTGTCACCCGCAGTCAGTTCTGTGGTTTAGTGTGCAGCACCATCCGAGCTGAGTTGGGTGGGCAACTGCACCAGATTGAGGGCCACCTGTCACACCTGGAGGGGCAGGCCACCCCTTCTGTACAGGCCCCAGAACCACCTTCAGGGCAGTAAAGGAGCAGTGGTGACTGCCCATGGGTGGGGATCTCAGTCCCATTGTATCCATTTGGGGGCTCATGGGCTTCTGATTCCCGACCACCCTCCCTGTCAAAGGTGTTTACCACCCTCATGTATCATATACTGCCCCTGTCTGCTGTCTTGTCTGTGTGCAAATGCAACCTGTCCCACACAACCTACCTCCCCAAACATACCTATAGCCCTTCCCCAACATCCCACTCTCACCTTAAAAAAGGGGCATCTGTCCCACAAATAAATATAGCCCCATACATAGCTCTACATTTTGCCCCCATGTACAGTGAAACTAATCAATCAACTAACAGACTACTTATGCAAATGTCTGTCACCAACACCCCTCCCAGTGGGGTGTGAGGCTGCAAATTCCAAATTCTACACATGTAATTCACAGCTGTTGCTGCCAAAGAAATGTAGAGCTATGGTCCTTTGCTATACCCACCCTGCACATCCCTAGCTGCTTTTCATAATGTTTTACCCTCTGCTTGCCCCCATTTCACCACTTTCCTATCACCCTTTGTTCTTTCATTTAAAGAAAATTAGTATGGGTAAAAGCAGGAGTAAGAGGTGCTAAGTGAAGCTAAGAGGGTTTATTTAACCATCTTTTAGCAATGCTTAACACCATGCAAAACTACACAAACCAGCTTAAAAATGCCTTAATCACTCTGTTTCCATCAGCCCTTGTTCTGTTTGGCAACAAAATAATCAGCGCTGCCAAGTCTCAAACCTAGGATGCTGTGCATTCCAATCACAGTAGAGTATCACTAGACCATCTGAGCTGTGTTAATCTGCAATGATTTTGGAAATATATCATTCATTCTGGTCATTTAACATTAATGAAAAAAAGTAATCACTTACTAGTCTGGAGCCCAAGACCCTACATACAACAATCACAGTAACATACCTCTACACCATCTGATTTGTAAGAATTACTACTGCTTTTACAAACATATCATATATATATATATATATATATATATATATATATATATATATGTATATATATATATATATATATATATATATATATATATATATATATATATATATATATTTTTTTAATACAGAGATATACAGACAGATAACCAACCTCTTATGGCAACATATCTGCAAAATGCCTGACAAATGGGGGGGATAAAGGGCCAAACAATAGTGACATTTTTGAACTATGGCTGTCATACATGTAGAAGTCTGCTAGAGTGGCATGGTGTGCTTTTATATAAAATGCCAGACAGATTCCAGGTCTGAAACACAAATGAATATTAAAATTTACTGATGTCAGTGCTCAAATCATCCCAGTGATTTATCAGAAACGCACAACTGTAACAGACAAAACATATGAGACACATATCAGGACAGTGTCTAGACATCTGCACAATGGAGAGGTATGACTGCAGTCATGTGACAGAATGGAAAAACGTGTGACAGTCGCCAACCATATCACCCAGCACCTTCTGAACCACAGTAAGACCAACACAACACTAACCCAAATCAGCTCTGAGCAATTATCCATGTATATCCAAATATTTCATGCACTACAGGGATGGAACTGTAGGGAAAAGCAGATAGTGATGCAAAAATGTCCACCCACAGACATCTGCACCACAGTCACAGCAACATGCCAGTACCCCAAATTAACTCTAGAGTAGAACGACTGTTTGAATGAACATATCCTGATTCCCAGTCTCACAATACACTGACATATACTGGTCCAACTCACAGTTTACTGGGAATCCTAAGGTGTTACAGGACCTTTTTCAGTCAGCCCTAACAAATATACATACCTGGTAGACCATCAGCAGCTGTAGCAGCATGCACAGTCAGATAGAAAATGGATCTGTGACACTCACATCTGCTACTCTCCCTACCCAACCAAACAAGCATCTATACACAACACTACTACACAATCTTGGCAGTCGCTTCACAATGGCTAGACATGCATAACTCTCATATGTACAAATTTGTACAGAATGTCCAGAGTGTGAGACCATATTCATGGCCACTGCCGCAAACCACTTCTAGGAGTCTGCTAAGTCAATGGGATGATATTTTGAGTGCAGTCAATAAATAACAATATCACATACCTCTGACCCTCTTACTGCAAAACATCTGGACAAAGCATGACATACTTGGGGACAGGGGGCCAGAAAGAAGGACATATCTCACATAATGGTGTTACAAACTAAAATAGCTGACAGTGTCACAGGCCTTGCTGTAACATAACATCCCTGAAGGATATGATGTCCGAAACACCAATGGATGTCAACAGTTACTCTGACTACAATCCTCACATCATCCTACTGCTTCCACAAAAACAGACGTTATCTAAGGAACACACCAACAGGTGAACCCCTGGGCAGTCTGTAGACATCAGGACAGTGAGAGGTTTGTCAGAGACATACCTTCCAACTGTACTGAATTACTCGGTAAAAAACGAGTTTTGGGGTTAAATAATGGGGTGCCACGATTCACGAGTGGCACCCCTTCATTTCTGATTTATTTTTAAAGATTTATTTAAAAATTCACGGTGTCACTGATGTCATCACGTACGTGATGACATCAGCAACGTCAGCTCTGCCAACCAGTCGGAATTCAGCTTGAGCCACACAGGGCACGTATTTCTGGCAAACGTCAGCGGGAACTTTTTGGATTTATTTTTTCTGCTGCTGTTGGCTTCTCTTTAGCGTGGAGACCAGAGCTGCTCTGCTTGGATTTAAAGTAAACGCGAGTGGGAACTGTTTGGACGGCTTATGTTTAGCGTGCCATGGAGAACTACTGCTTGGATGCATTTATTCTGCTGCTTAGCATGGACATGGAGATTTATTCTGTCATGATCATGAGCAGATTATGCTGGCTGGAACTGGAGGTAAGGTGTGTGTGTGTGTGTGTGTGTGTGTGTGTGTGTGTGTGTGTGTGTGTATTTGTTTGTGTGTGTGAGTGCAGAGTCTAGGGCAAAAAAAGACTGTAAGGGTTATTTATTGTCTTATGCATGTGCGAGAGCTCAGAGAAACTTTTAAGATGAAAAGAGAAATGGCACGGCAGTCTGCAGACATGTATGTAATGTATTGCTCTTATGTTAAGCTTCTAATTCTGCAGTTTCAGAAAGTGTACTGGGTATTTGTGTTTTTTCTGTTTAAGGCAAGCTGAAATGAGAAATGGGCCAATGTGGCAGTTATGTGCGAAAATGGCAGAGTGCAGAAGTGTTTATTTTATTTTGGGTCAGTACAATGTATTATGAGAAAAATCAACAAGCAACAAAATCGAAACTAGAGAAGAGAAAGAAGCCTAACCCTATGGACAAAACTATGGACAAATCCACTTTATAAACCAACAGGAAGTGTGCAAAGAAAATAAACATACATCGTCGCTTTCTTCTTTACTTTTACAGCTTGCAACTTCCTCAGAAGAAGTTAGTAGTATTAGTAGTAAATAAAAAAGGTAAATGCAGTAAGTAATTAGTTAATTAGTTGGGTCTGAAATAAAAAAAAAAAAAAAAAATTTAAAAAAAAAAAAAAACAAGGATGTGTGAATTTTACATACATGTAATTATTTTTTACGCCAAACTACCAAGGGAATCAATTATTTCAAGCACAATATATTGAATGTATTAATAATAATAATAGGTATCAAGTGTCCCCGTCATAAATCCATGCTAGTGTACACAAATAGCGAGTTTAATGACTGAGACAAGAATATATTAAAAATGTGTTATAAATATGTTAAATCATTTATATAATATAATACTATACTATGGTACTATGTATGTATATAATACTATACATTTATTGCATATTATTAACATCATGTAATTATAATATCGTATAAAGTATATAAATAATATATATTATAATTTATATTTTATTATATAAAATACAAATACTTAATAATAATAATAATAATTTGTGTATGTCAGCATGTTGATGTTATGTTTCTATTGTGTATAGTCTTATTTTAGTCTTTTCTTGATTTTTGATATCCTCATTGATATTGTTGATTCAGGGTTGGTTTGGGTTTGTTTGCAGTTGGTTTAAGTTGCCAAATTAATTCTTTTTTTTCAAGTTAGTGGTTCACATAGGGGGTCAGAGGGGTCTTGGTCGATGATTCGATGATCTTAAATTTAAAATTCAATTTTCATTCAGGTTCAGCCCACCCAGCCATCCATATTAATAATATATATTATTTTCATATATTCTCGTTCATATATCCTGTCTTTTAGTTTATGTAGAAGGCTTTACTTTTTTTTGTACACTTTTCATTCACACACACTGCACCTTTACTATTTTTACTACAATATTGAATTTAATTGTTATTTTATAATTTTGATTTGATATTTTAAAAGTAAAAGTTCTTTCTCTAAAAAAAATAATTTTTGATGTTGCACACATGGATGCCTCCATTAGGGCCTTTTTTAGTTAAAATACATCTCCTACATTGTTGTAAAAAAATTCTTTCTAATTTCTCCAAACTAATTTTTATCTGGTAGTAGGTCCCTGAAACTACTATCTGAAACCAAGAGATGCCAATTTTAATTTTTAAAATATTATTAATGTCAAATGTCCAAATTAAAAAACAAGTAATGAAACTAAGTAAGGGGTCAATCTCTTTTCTTTTCCTTACCATTTGACTGGAATTACCATTACTTTCATTGACATTGTACCTAATATTGGAAAATGCCCCTTCCCACCTATTATTCTTAACTTCAATAAATATATTAGCAATAAATTTCAGGGGGTAGCCCTCTGTAGGAAAAACTTTTCAAGAAGATTGCATTCATCTAAAAATGAGAAAAAGACCTTCGGTTGCTTAACTTGCTTTATTGTTTTGTACTTACTAAGTGATTTTTTTTTTAAAGTCATGCAATTATAGAACGACTGCAAATGGGGCTAGCTGAAAGCTGGGTCACTGTTCTATTAAGATTCAGTTCTAATTGAGAAACTGCAGTCTGCAGAAGTGTATTGCTTTTTCTGTTAAGCTTCTGATTTTTTTGTGTGGTATTGCTTAATGCAGGAGTCAATTGCTTGTGTGTGGTATTGCTAACTGCAAAAGTCAATTGTTTTGTGGTATTATTGCTTACTGCAATTAAGATAGCTCCTACTTGTGGTCTGTTCCTCTTAAAATTTGTAGTTTCTGGCAAATCAGTGAGAACTGAATTCATTAAATGATGGCCATTTAAGTTTCAGTCATCCTATCTTTCAGGAAGTGCATGGTAACACAAAACATTTTATTCTAGCAACTTTTCTAGGATCATACAAGCAATGTTTAAAGTGTCCCTGATTTGGGGCCTTTGCCCCCCCTCCCATACATTTTGGCTTTTTCCAGATGTCTTGTGCTGCATAGTTTTCAGGGGGATCAAACTTTAGTGCTGCTTATGTGATGTCTGTTTGTGTTAGTAGCACAACAGGTAAAATGCTTGCTTTTAATGTAGAAGGCTGTGGCTTCTACTCCCACATTATGTAGCTAGATTGCTGATACTGCACTGTGTACTTTTGGGGTTTTGATACTGTAGTACTAAGAATGTCTTTGGCGGAGAATGGAGATACCTAGTAACTATGAACCTATCAGTTTGCCATCCATTCCCTATTGAAATATTAATAGCTTACCATTTTTAATGCAATATAGGCAATTTATTCCTCAAGGGCAACAGGCACTTTATTTTTTAAATGAAGCAATGAAATATAAAGTTGTTTGCTAGCAACAAGCTCTTTGTTACTTACAGATCTCTTTAACGTGAATTATTTAGATGACTTTTCCTTTTGCAGATATTGTGCATATTTATGGATACTGGTGGATTGTAGAAGTTTGACTAAGGCTGTTATGATGGAAATGTTCTGAATTGGGGTACTGGGCAGTTTTGTTATTATTGGTTTGTGCATTTTGTTTCACTGCTTAGTGGGAAAATGTTCAAAACAAATTTAAAAAGCGCTGTAACAAGTGTGCTGTATTCAAGAAATATAGTTTATAAGAATACAAGGAATACAATTTAATACAATCAGGAAGGTGCATAAAAAATCACATGTATGACAGCCCAAAGGTAATCTTTATCCACCACTGACCAGATGCATTTTGTTTGGATGTGGTTTGGGTTTCAATGCTGTTTCAATGAATGTGACTTTCAAGGGCAGAGAAGCTTTAATGCCAAATCTATTTTCATAGTGAGACAGTATTGTTTTGTTTAGCATATGGTTGTTAGTGTTTGTGCATTACTGTGCTGCAAAATGTAAAAATAAAATCCAAATAATCATTGTAGAAGTAAAGCAGTATACACATATTAGTGTTTATGGTAAATGGGGTGAAATAGCCAAGTAATGGAACATTGGAATAGCTGCAGGGGAACTCTGGTGTGGTGCCATATTTTGGTTGTCTGTTCTTTAGTTTGGGTTTGAAAGTTGGTATCCCACAATTCCACTGGAGTGGGTGGGGTTACATAATTATGCATGCAAATTAGATGTTAATCAGCGTACAGATTTGTACCTATTTTTCATGGGCCTTGTCCAGATTTTTGATGTTTCCAGTTTGAAAGGTATGGTCAGAGACATATCACTGTCAGACATCATTTCACACAGAAAATGCATGTCCAGATGAACCCTGTTAAACTAGCAACCCTCTAGGTGTATAACAGCACTACTGACTTAAATTTGTACCCACTTCGGAGCTTTGTTCTCCATGTTGCTCGGCTGTCTCCGCATGTCCTCTCCTGAGAGGTATTCCCACCTACTGTCTGTGAATCTGTAGTACCCACACCTCCATAATGTCCTCCAGACAGGAAAGGAAAAGGAGCAAAGCACACATAAAGGTCATAATTATAGCACTGTGTTGCTATGGCATTGGCAAATGGAAAGACAACACATTTGATCTGGATGAAAGTAACAAGTGGGAGACACCAATTGGTACACAGGCCATCACCTGTTCATGAGCCGTACATACAAAAGGCAAGCTGCTGCCTATGCAACACAGGTCTCAACCCATCTACACAAAGACAGATTGTGACTACACAAACCTAACGATTTGCATTGTTGTGAACAATCCCCTGAGCATTATAACAGGTATGTCAATCATGTAATCACGTAATGGAATGCAGAAGGAGGGATGCAATGATGTCAAATGGGACATTAAACACTAGGCTGCAACAACACCTGCTGAACTCACACACTGCTGTCTAGCACCTATGACCATTGCTGCCTGCCCTCCCTGCATTGACATGGAGCACATCTCTGTCCCCTGAATCACTCCAGCAAAGTTCAGCTCATGTATGACTACTAATCGAGTCTCTGTTGTCCTATACTGAGTGTGTCACTGGTAGGCTAGCTACCTGGGATGTTGTAATTATTCATATGTCACCTGTGAATGCTACTCTGATACATATGTTTGTCTTACAAATGAGGTGCAGATGTTTGTGTTGAGCTGTATGTGATATACTGAGCCCATACCTGGCAAATAAGTGTGTTTCAGCTAGATTCATAAAGTGACACTATTTACTCACCTTTGCCCACCGCTGATGTGTGCCTTTGTGCAGATGTCTTGTTCTAACAGGAGCTAGGTGCCTTACCATTACACCCATGTCAATGTAAGTGTACCTTGTCCTGTAGGATGCTGACATTTGTGCAGTAACTGACACGTGCTTTTTAGCTGTGGTGAGAACACCAACCTTGCCAGGTCACTCATCCCATCATATGTTTAGATCCCAAAAATGAGGCCTGCAAAGCCACAGGAGGTGGAGTGTTGAACATCAGCATACACATACGCACTTCCAGGCTGGCCAAACAGTATGTCACACAGATGACATCCCAAGTGCAGTTAACAGTGACAAAACACCTACTCAAATCATAGATAACTACAGGCCTCCACCCATGACTATGAACACCCATCACACCTATTGGGACCTGTTAGAATCTGTCAGGATTCAATCATCTACCCTGCTCCTGGGTGACTTCCAATACCCAACCATAGTGTGCCTGACCTATGCCATCTGAACATGAATGCATATAAATTCCTCGGCTTTGTCAATGGCAATGCAGTGGATCAGTCAGTCAACTCTCCTACGGCAGGTGAGACTGTCATGTACGTGGCCCTAACCATCATGAGTAGCCACTGTAGCACTCATACAGTGCCATCCCCATTGGTAATATCTGACCACATAGCCATCACTGTTCAGGTCACCATCTCCCCTGCTCCCCACCCCACCTTTACAGTGTCAAGTGGAATGAACTGTACACAAATGACTATAAATCCCCTCAGAGTAGGTAGAAGTAGCTGTACAGCCAATGTCCCATTTGTTGGAAATAGCAGCACTATCCAGTCCCACACCACAATACTATGTGTGCACCCACATAGCTGTAAGGACTTAGAAGTACCTCACAGGACATCATCTCCCTCAAGGTAGGGTAAATGCCTGTGGTGGACAGCAGCAATACATAAATACCAGAATAGATGGAAACAATTGCTGGAATGGCCAAGAAGGAACAAGTGCCTCACTGAAAGCAATGTCACCTTGGTTTGTACAAGCAAATATGGGCACAGTTGATGTACCTTATGGTTGTCTTTGAGTGCAATTTGGACACATCCACCAAGGCAAATTGCTAGGCCTTCCACACATGTCTGCAATTTCAGAGGCAACACACAAATCTGTTCTGTAGTGGTGGTCAATAACACCACATGTACATATGGCATAGATATGGGCAACCAGCTGCAGACAGGTGAAGTGTAAACACCACCCCCTGTTCCCCCCAGTGGTACACATGTGCATGTGCAGCACCTGCCCCCCTCCCTTCATCATCAGGAAGCAGGTCCGTAATGCCCTCACAAAGGCAACACACAGAGGTCTCCATTGTCATGATACCATCCCTGGCTGCATCCCACATGAACACAAGTATAGGCTCTCAGATCCATTTCGCACTGTAGTCAACCATGGCTTGAGCATCGGTGTCACCCCATCTGCACAGAGGACAGCCACTGTCATCCCTATACACAAAGGTGAAGCAATCCACCAACCCAGCCAATATGATGCATATCAGCCTAACTAGCCTGATCTGCAAGGGCATGGGAGGCAAGATCAAGGACATTATGAACAGGGACATCAGCAACATCAGAATGGCTGGGCCCGCACACCATGGTATTGTCAAAGGGAGATCAGGCCTGTGAAACCTGATTGACCTCTCTGCAGTGGTCAACAAACACAGGGATGAGTGGAAGATGGTGAACAATGCCTTTCTTCACCTAGCCCAATCCTCTAATACTAATCCCCAGGTGGACAGGATACATAAGCCTACACAGTTAAACCCCAACCTGTAGGTTACCAGATGGATAGCTAACTGGCCCAATGTTAGTAGCCACTCAGTCAAAGTAGTAGAACCCACCTCTAATAGCAGATTTACCCATAAACCCAAGGATCGGTCTGGGGGCCTTTACTGTTTCAGATATATGTATCTGTGTTATAGGACAATAGCAGTGGTCTGTGGCTGACCAGGTATATGGATGCTTGCAAGGTGCCCACTGTCCTACATCCCTCGTACTGATGTGGCCATCCCCCAAGAGGCTCTCACCCAATTACTGACCTGTAGAAAAAGCATTAACGCAAACGGAATGCAAGAAGAGCCATCACTCCCCCTACTGTGGCAGTTGTCACCCACACTAAGTATGACAGTAATAATGTACTGAGCATGCAATCAGGTGTAATGCAACTTGTGCACTGAGGTCAGTAGCAATCTGAAAGTTTCCCACCGTGTCGGCACCATTGTACAGAAGGCTGTCTATATGGCCCACTTCACAAATATGGGTATGTCATAGGTAGGCTATAGGAAGTTGTAAAGTGAGGGCAGACCTCTAGAGTATTGAGCAGTACTGTTGTAAAATTAGAGGCCTATACAGTTGTTAATGGACTTTTCTTCTCTCCCCCCACCGCTCATCTGCATCACTAATTATTATTCATATACTATGGGTATGTTGTTATCAAACCTAATGTTGGGACATGTACTACATTATTGTTCATATAATAAATTGGTTACATGTTAACATACCTTGTTCAAATACTATTGTTGGCAGCCTGTTGCCGTCATTGTTACTGGCATGCTGTTACAATGCTTACTGTTGTTCCAGTTATGCATGTGTTCTGTTTGCTATGCAACTTTTTCACATCTGTTGGTTTGGGTTATTTGAACACCCATGCATGCCTTTAAATATAATATTAAAATGTTTAGTTCATGACTAACCAGTATATCTTGGAAAACCTCAACACCATAGCATGTTTGGGAGGGCCAATCACAGTGGATCCACCTGTCCTGCCCCATCTGGCCATGGCACCAGGACCCACCATGGAACTTCATCTCTTGAAGGCCCTGCAACACCTGGGGCCGAGCACGGAGATGAGCCCGTTATCCACCGTCAGTTCTGCGGTATGGTGCGCAGTGTCATCCGCTCTGAGTTGGATGGCCATCTATGCCAGATGGAGGGCCCCCTGGTGCACCTTCAGTAGCAGGAGGCCCTTCCTATCCAGCCTCCAGCATAACCACTGTTGGGGCTGTGAAGGTGCAGTTGTGACTGCCTGTAGGTGGAGATGTCAGTCCCACCATATCCATACGAAGGCTCATGGGCCTCTGATTCCCAAACACCCTCCCCATCCAAGGTGTTTACCCCCCACATATGTCATACACCACCCCTGTCTGCTGTCCTGTCTGTCTTGTCTATCTCCCTACCCAATCTGCCTCACCAGACGTATCTACAATCTTTCCCCAGAATCCCACCCTCACCTTAACAAAAAAAAAGGGCATCTGTCCCCAAAACAATCATTGCCCCATACATAGCTGTCCATTTCGCACAGGTGTCCACTGGAGACATGTAATCTGGTCCAACTGGCTCAACAACACATTTCTGTTGTCCTCTCCCCTCTCCCTGGGGTATGAGTGTCCAAATTCACCTCCAGATTCCATACAAATGCACAGCTATTGCTGTATTACAAATGGACGGCTATGGACCTTCCCTATTCCCATCCTGCACATCCCTAGCTACCTTTCATATTGTTTTTCTCTCTGCATGCCCCTTTCTCACCACTTTCCTATAACCCCTTTTTCTTTTCTTTTTTAAAGGAATTAGCATGGGTGTAAGTGGGAGTAATAGGGAGTAAATGAGTTTACGTGATGCTAAGAGAAGCCAAAGCGGATTAGGCATCCTTATAGTTAATTGTATGCTGGCATTGCTTAGCATCCTGCAAACCCATGTAAACCCACTTCAAACTGCTTTAATCACTCTGTCTCCATTAGCCACTGTTCTGCCTAGCAACAAAATAATCAGCCCTGTCAAATCTCAGACCCAGTAACCTGTACACTATAGTCAGAGCAAAGTACCATTACACGATTTGAGCTATAGCACTTTTCAATACTTTTTCAAGCATATCATGCAGTAGAGTCATTCAACAGTAGGGAACAAAATCTGTGGAATCACTCAGGCTTTGTATATATATATATATATATATATATATATATATATATATATATATATATATATATTTATATTCTGGGCAAAGGCAGTAAAAATGGGGGAACAATGGGCAACAACTAGGGACGTATTTCAAATATTGCTCTTAGAAATGCAGAAAGTTGCTCGAGTAACAGGGTTTGTTTCAGTTCTGAAGGTTATGAGATCTGGAACTGAAATTATGTTATCATTTACTGACAGAAATCCTCAGATCATCACACTGATTTACCAAAGAAATTAGAATAATTGGTGGAACGGAGACAAAATATGAGCAATAAACCTGGATGTTCTGCAACAATCTAGCCAGTTGAGAGGTATGCTCAGAACCCCTTAGTGTAATGAATTTGAACCAAGCTTGACAAAGTGAGGGGAGAAAGCCATGAAAATAGGGACATATCTGAAATACTTGACTAGATAAGCTGAGATAGTTGCTACAATAACACTGTCTGTTCTAAGATATGACTGAAATATCACAACTCCAAGAATCAATTGTTTCTCATTAGTTGGTGCCTGAAATCCTCACATCATCCCACTAATTTGTCAGACATATACAACACTTATGGGGACCAGACCAAAGATATAAGCCAGACAACTGGACATCTTTCTAATATCTGGACATAACATGACATTAAGGAAAGTACACTGAGCTGGTTAGCATGTCACCAAGCACCATCCAAACTACAGTCAGACTGACACAAAACTACTCCAAGTCAGCTATGGGGAATTACACATGCATTTGCAAATATGTCAGGCACTATAGGGATGTAACAGTAGTGAAAAACAGACACCAGTGTGAGCCTGCATACCCACAACCAATTCCACCACAGTCACAGTGACATACTGGTAAGTCAAAGGAACAGTAGAATATAATGACTGTGTGAACATAAATATCATGTTTGACACTCACACACTACCCCTACATGTACTGCCCCAAGCCACAGTGTAGTCAGATAGAAAAGGAGCTACAACACTTAAATGTACCCCCCTCCCTACACAGAGCAACAAACATTTGCACACTACACTGCTACATAATCCTGACAGTCTGTTAACAATTGCTACACATACACAGACCCCTCAACTGTGCAGATTCCCATAGAATGTCCAGGCTCTGTCCTCATATATATGGCCTCTTCCTTATAACATGTCTGGCATTCTGCTATATCACTGGGATGATATCAGGAAGGAAGGGCCTAACTAATGATATACCATACCTATCAACCTCTTACTGCATGACATCTGGGCAAAGTCTGACATAATTGGGAGACAGAGGCCCAAACACAGAGGCATAATTGAAATATTGCTGTTATAAACTGAGAAACTTACTGGTGTAACAGGGTTTGTTTTGATATATCTTAATTGAGGGATATGAAGTCAGAAACACAAATTGAAGTTAGCATTTACTGACTGCAATACCCAGGGTATGCTACCGATTTGCCAAAGACAAGTATCGGAGGAACAGACCAAACATAAGAGTCAAACCTCTGGCCATTCTGTGGATAGCACTACATTTGAGAGTTATGTCAACCACATAACACTGTCAGACTGAGACCCACACAGAATATCTGTGTCCACACAAACCCTGTTAAACTAGCTTGAATCCAAATGCATAACAGCAATACTCAGATTTTGTCCCTAATTCTGGGACCTTCTTCCCCATATTGTTGAGCTGTTGCCACATGTTTTGTTGTAAAAAGTATTTTCAAATACCCTCTGTGATGCTGTTATTCATACACCTCCATGATGTCCTCCTCACAGGCAAGGAAAAGGGGCAACGCCCACATGAAGTACTCAATTATAGCAGTGTGTTACCATGCCATTGGTTATAGGAATAACAACACAGCTGTTCTGCATGCAGTTAACAAGTGGGGGACACCAATTGGTGCACAGGCCATCACTTGCTCATGAGCAATGCTAGAAAAGGCAAGCTGCTGCCTATGAGAAACAGGTCTATACCTCTACATGAGTAGACAGAGAGAGAGAGACAGAGACAGAGACAGTTATTGGAATCCAAACAAACAATACTTGGGGAATAAAGGTATGTCAAACAAGTAAGCATGTAATAGAATGCAGTAGGGGTATGCAATAATGGGATATAGAATGTTAAAAAATATGTCTCAACAAGACTTGCTGTACTGATGTATTGCTGATCAGCACCTATGACCATAGCATCTGGGTCTGTCTGCAGTGATATCACCCCAGGAAGGAATGGCTCACATATAACTACTACTGGAGTGTCTGTTGAACAATACTGACTGTGACACTGCAAGGCCAGTTACTGGAATGTCGTAGATATCTATATGTTACTTGTGAATACAACTATGATATACATGTTTGTCTCACAAATCTAAGAGACCTATACAGGGTATGTGCATAGTAAACTTGTTAACCCTGATTAACCTTCTGCTTCACTACTGATATTTCCTCCTCCAGAACCAGAACCTTAATGCACACTCCTTGGAAGCAGGACTGTAACTGCTGAACACAATTCAACATACTGGTGTAATCTATGCTGTCTGATGTTCTGAAAGTCCACATGAATCATACTGTATAATAATTTATCCTGTACTTATTGTCACCTTTACTATTGTAAATACCTACTTTATTTTATTATTACTTCTTGTATTTTTAGTATTCTTTTTTACTGAAATCCTTCAATTTACTATGTAATAACATTGATTTTTAATTTTTTAATTTCAATTTCTATTTGTTACTACTGGAGCTTTTCTCCCCGGACCTCTACTGAAAATGGAAATATATGCAGTTGGACTAGCCCGGTTAACAAATGTAAAATAAAATAAAAAATAAATAAACTACTGTCACAGACATGTGTGTTGAACTGCATGTGATATATTGAGATCATACCATTAAACTGTCCAGTGTTATGCACACTGACCATATGTGTGCCTCACATTTGAAGTCATTTACTCATAGAATTCTGTTATGTCTGGCAAATCATTGATAAATCTGTGAAGACTGACATTAGAACATACTAGCATACATATGAGTGTTGGACATCCTCCAGGGTATATCTGTGAATGCAAAGGTTACTGTGCTATCAAATGACTTGTGTGTTACAGCAATATTAAGAAAGTGTCACTAATTTTGGGCCATTGTCCCCTATGTATGTGTGGCATCATCCAGATGTCCTGCTCTAACATGTTGAGAGGTATGACTCAGCAGCAAGAATGTAAAAATAGTGTGTCATACTGACATAGAACAGAAATGTATTTCAGGTATTACCTGTGCACATGTATGTATGTGTAGGTGCACCTGGAAGCCTCACAACAACAGACATGGGATGCAAAATGTCAGGTAAATAAGCTGTATATGTCGTACATGTGCATAATCTTAGTTTCCGTGCATCCAACAGACATAAATTTCTACAGCTACTGGTTGCTGCATTGCCCTGACACAGACATGGGTAGTAGAATAAGCATGATTATCAAGTTGAAATTGGAGATGTGTCCATCTGTGTTATGACATTCTGTCCATGCCTACTACAAACAGCTATATGAGCACCTACACAGCTGTATGGACTCAGCAATACCTCACTTGTAAAACCTGCCTCCACCAAGGTAGAGTAATCCCCTTTGCTGGACAGCAGCAATACACAAACCACATAACTGGTCGCTATATTGGCTGTACAGGACCAAGTAGGAGCAGACACTAACTTGGAAGCAAGTCAACCTTTATCTGAACGAGCATATAAGGTCACAGGTGAATTGCTGTAAGGCTAACTATGAGTACAAATTGAAAACATCCACCAAGGCCAATCACAAGGCCGTTGTCACATACGTCTTCAATCTCAGAGGCAACAACCCACCCCACTCTGTAATGGTGGTCAATCACACTACACACAAACACACACACACACACACACACACACACACACACACACACACACACACACACACACACACACACACACACACACACACACACACCATAGCTATAGCCAAACCACTGCAGACAGGTGAAGGGCAAATATCATCCCCTTGTCCCACCATTATTATAGTAGTATAGGTAGATATGCACAGCACCCACACCCCTCCCCTCAACATCAGGGAGCAGGTGCATGATGCCTGTTCTAAGTCAACAAAAGTAAGTCTCCATGGGACCTGATAACATTCCTGTCTGAATCCTACATGAACTCAGGCATATGCTCCCAGCTCCATTAAACACTGTGCACAAGCAAAGCCTGAGCACCATTGACATCCCATCTGCAAGGCAGATGGCCACTGTCATCTCTCTACACAAATGTGAATAATGAATGGTGGGTTATGCAATGTACTTGCTCTCATCGGGGGGAACATGACACATCAGGACCAGGAGTGCAATGCAGGTTCATATTGTGCTGATAGATGACAAGGATATGATGTGGTTGTAAGTGTTGGCTAATGATAGTCAAAGTTGATGTACAGGTTCTGTAAATAGCATTGAACAATGTATAAGATCCTGTGATGTGTTTTCCTGTTTATGTCTTCCAGGTGACATGCGGAGGCAAAGACAACCACCATATACTGCAGCCAAAAATGTAGCCATCATGGATGCCGTCATCCAGCACCACTGGGTGATTTTTGGTCGTGGCCAACACAATCTGCGGGAGCAGACCACCTTGTGGGATGACCTTGTCCACAGAGTTAACAACTTGGGTCACCATGCATGCACATACAATCAGGTCAGCCATCGGGCAACTGGCCTGATATGTCTTGCCTGGCAAAGGGCTGCTGCCATGGCCAGGGACTGTACCACTACAGGTGGGGGGGGGGTCCTGCCACACAGGCCCCACTTACATCAACAGAGGAGCTCCTTGCCAACCTTCTGGCAGCCCCCACACACCAGCCAAGCCAAGAAACACAAGTCATGGAGGTGTGTGGCACCCAAGCAACAGGCGAAAAGTGCCCAAGTAAGGCCCCAGTGCACATCAATTGAACACTGTAGCAGTCATACTGGATTCTGTATCTAGATGCATATGTCAGGTCAAACTGCATTTGTAGGTGGGTTTTTTTAATGCACACAAGTGCACATCTATGGTGAAGAACAGCAAATTGTGCACTATAAGAGCTTGTACTGTACATGTGCAGAAAAGTAGCATTCATCTTGTACCAATGCCATATGTGAGTCTACTGACAATACTTCTCCCCCAGAACTACATAGGTCCCTCTGGTCTGGATGTAAGAAAGCAGCCTGAAGCTAGTGAGTATGGGATTGTCCTGTTGTGGCTCACCAGTACCAGCATGTTAATGTCATGCAAGCTACCATGCACATAACTGTTACTCTAAGCTATATTGTGATATGTGCATGTTCACTTGTGGTGGGATTAACTGAATTGCATCACAGTGGTCATCACAGGGACCTATTTTCAGGAGATTTAACATATCTGTAGCATACCTCACAACCTATCATTGCAAGAAATCTGGACAAAGACTGACAAAATGGGGGGACAGAGGCCTAAAACTAGGGACATGTTTGAAAAATTAGTCTTACACAGTGCATATAAAAGGTACACACACACCTGTTAAAATGCTAGGTATATATGATATACAAAAATAAGACCACTATAAAACATTTCCAAACTCTTCCAACCTTTAATGTGACCTATAACCTGTAGAATCCAATTGTAAAACAAACTGATCTGTTTGGGGAACAATTATGACAAATAAAAAACTTACAATAAGCTAGATGCATAAGTGTGCATGGACTGAAGCTAATACTGTGTTGAAGAAGCTTTTGATATAATTACAGCATTACATCTTCTTGGATACACACCTGCTATCAATTACAGAGACTCTTTTGTTAACACAAAATAACAGTCAGCTGTCCTACTATGATTTTTCTGACATTTACCCTGTTGCGGTGAAAAAAACGGGCCATAAGTGATATTGCAAAGAAGTGGACATCCCTTCAAATGTGTTAAAAGACAAGACATAAAGTGGTCAGGGAGGCTGCCAGGAGACCTACAGCAACATTTAATGTGTTGCAGGCATCACTGGCAGGTACTGGATGTGTACTACACGTGACAACAATCTCCCGTATTCTCCACATGACTGGCCTATGGGGCAGTGTTGGAAGATGGAAGCCTTTTCACACATAGAACAACATTCAGGTCTGGCTGAATTCTCATGAACAATACATCAGGTCTCCCTAAAGCTTGTGGTAAAATGTGTTATGGTGTAGTGAGACCAAGGTTGCACTGTTTGGCCACAATTCCAAAAGGATTGTTTGGTGCAATAACAACATGTGCATCACCAAAAGGACACTATCCCCACAGTGGGGGTTACGAACAGTTCCAAATACCAGTCCCTTTTTGACCATAATCTTCAGGTATCTGCTAGAAAGCTATAGATGAAGAGGAATCTCACCTTCCCACATGACAATGACCAAAACCATACATCCAAATCAGAAAAAGAATGGCTTCACCAGAAGACTATCAACATTTTGGAATGGTTCAGCCAGAGTCAATTCCTAGATCCAATAGGAAATTTGTGGGGTGCCCTGAAGAGGGCTGTGCACAAGAGATGCCCTCTCAATCTGATAGAGCTTGAGAGCTTCTGCAAAGGAGTGTGCAAATATTGCTAAGTCAAGATGTGCCATGCTGATAGATACCTTCCCAAGAGGACTGACTGTTGTAATTAAATCAAAACATGCTTTAACAAAGTATTAGTTTAAGGGTGTGCACACTCATGCAACTAGCCTATTGTATGTATTTCATTTTCTGTTACCCCTAACTGATATGTTTGTTCTTCAATTGGATTACATAGGTTATAGGTCATATTAAAGGTGGGAAATGTTATGACATGATTTATGTGGTCTCGTTATTTATCAGACAAAAATGGCATATTAACAGGGGTGTGTACACTTATTATATCCACTGTAAGCTTAGAAGGTTGTTAGAGTAACCGGTTTTGTTTTATAGGTTCATAGGTTCATAGGTAGGTACTAGGCTATTGGCCCTAGGGCCTATATAAGCCCAGCCAAAATTGTACCCTGGCTTTCACCACCCAAGAAAATTATTTTCCTGTGCCCCTGTTGAGCAGAGCCACTGAAGTGATCCCTGGAGGGAATTTCCTATTTCCCACCCAATCATCAAGATTTTTCTTGAAGAGTGCTAATGAGCTCTGTTTGACATAGATAGGTAGTCTGTTCCAGAGTATGGGAAGTCTCTGGGACAGGAATCTATCCCTCCAGCATATTCTGTTTATTGTGGTCACAAGGTTTAGGTCCCAAGAGCATGTAGCTAGGAGGGATTGGGATTTCTTTAAGTGGAGCATGTCCAACAGCTCTGGGTTTGACATAGCTTTGTATGTTAGGCAGAGATCACCTCTGAGTAGGCGATATGCGACGGAGTAAAGCTGGAGTTTTTTTGAGACGGTCAGCGTAGGGCATCTGTTTGAGGCCAGTAATCCTCTTTGTGAGGTATTTCTGTGGCTTTAACATAATTTACTGCAGGTTTTGAAGTTTGAAACTCAAATGATGTGATTAATTAGTGATTTCAGTCCTCAGATCATCCTAGTAATGTGTCAGACAAATACAGGATGTATGAGGAACAGACCAAAAATATGAGCCACACATCTAGGCATTCAGTCTAACTCTGTACAGTTGAGAGGTATGTTCTGTAGGAGGTGCCACTGTGCTATTCAGGTGAACAGCAATAATGTGTACATGGCTGCATTGTGTGCTAGGTGAAGGCCAATCACCTACTAACACCACTCACATATCCCAGAGAGGTATATTAATAGTGACATTAAGTGGAAATGGCTGCACTGCATGATGATGAGGGTCTGTCCAGAGTGTGTATGTTGTAGTCTGACTGTGTCTTCAATGTCACCAGTTGACTATTGTGAGGTCTGTATAATGCCTTTGTGCCACCTCACCTGTTTGTGTGTGTGTGTGTGTGTGTGTGTGTGTGTGTGTGTGTGTGTGTGTGTGTGTGTGTGTGTGTGTACCAGCAAACCTTATAGTGCAGGTATTAATTTACATATGTTGTCTTCCCCTCACAGGTGGACATGGTGGTTTGGTGGTTGTGGTCCGTCCCGCTCAGAATCTGATGTCAGTGTCTCTGCAGATTCTGACAATGATGGTGGTCATAGTGGGGCACAGGTGGGGTTGTCAGGTGCTGAATCTGTGCCATTGGTTGGCATCCCATAATCATCCACTATGTCTCCACACACAGTCACAATGCCCACACATATCCCATCCCCAGCAGCTACAGATAATGGACAGTTGGCAGGTGGTGGTATGGAATAGGCTAGTGTGGTGACTATGGCAAGTATGAGTGTAGCCACTAGCGATAGCCAGAGTGCAGGTGAGGTGCCATATAAGCAAATGGACAGGGGTGTTCAAAGGAGGACTGCTGTCTGTTAAGCCGCTGTCACAAGTGCCACAGCAGGTATCACCAGGTGCATGTTTTGGGCTGTCATGTAT
>NC_056725.1:892424634-892562134 GCF_019279795.1 Protopterus annectens
CAGTAGGATACAACAGCCATGAGAAGTTGCTGGCCACATCCTGACAGTATTCCCCACACATACGCATATCTCATTGACCCTTGGATATTGTGGACATGCAACAAGTTATCCATGTTGATTGGGACAGCCCTGGCTATGTGTGCTCTGTTGCTATTACCATACAAACTTATATGTTACTGCATTTCTATGTAAATATGGGTGTGGGGTTCACACCTGTCAACAGTACACATTTGCATGACTGTGCTCATATTGGCTTTACAGTTTGGTTCCATTTAACATAGTATTCTGTCCTGTCTTGTTGAATAGAAGCATATCACTAGAGACCACAAGTTAGATTGTACTGGCATGCAATTGAGTTTCAGACTTCTTACCCTTCAGAGTCTTACTGCAAATGCAAGCCCTGCTGTGATATCACTGTGTAAGTCTGTAGGGGGGTATTCCATCATTGTCACCATTTGTGTGCTTTTGACAGACATTCTTTTATGGTTTTCTATGGCAGACTTGTTGTGTGAGTCTGAGGGTGAGTATGAGATCCCCACAGTGACATCCATGCATGAGACCTATGACCCCCCCTTAGTTGGCCCCCATATACTGCAGTGGGATTTGTCACCTTAAATGATACTGCATAGTGTGGGGAAGCCAGTATTGTGCAGACATTTCCTGGTGTCCCATTTGGCTGTCAGTTGTCTGTTGCTATCCCAGTAGGCCACCCCAGTCCCTTGCATGCGTCAAGTATTACCATAAATATGCTACCAAAAAATAGTAATCCATTCATTTCTTGTTAAGAAGACTGACTAACCTTGTGCCAGCAGCAGTTGTAAAGACTGTACTTGAGGGCTGCCTATGTTGGATGCACACAGTACCACTGCCTATACATGGTAAGTTACAGGTAATGTGATGTGTGTGTCATCCATTTTACTGTGTGTGCGAGTCAGAGAGAGGTGTCAGTCCCTGGGTCCCTACAATTTCAGTGTGTGTGCTATGTATTGCCTCTTTGCCAAGGCCTGGGCATACTGGGCATGCCTCTGTCTGCCTACTGGAGCAGGCTCAGGGCTTGCTCTTCTGAGTTCCTCTATGCCTGTCTGAGTTCCTCTGTGCCTGTGGGGACCTTGGCAATGGTGGGGGGTGTGGTCCTTCCCTGTGCTGTTTCTGCTGCAGCTGTTTCCACAGGATCATATTGTGTAGCATGGCACATACTATGAACATGTGTGCACATGTGGCTGGAGAGTACTGCAAGGTTCCACCAAATATGTCAAGGCAGTGGAACCATGACTTGAGCATCCAAACACATGCCCTATAATGATCTTGGTGTGTGTGTGTGTGTGTGTGTGCCTCATTATGGCATTCTTGAATGGATGTGTGTGCATTTCTGATGGGTGTCATCATCCACAGCTCCAGTGCATAGCCAACATCCCCCACCAGATGGCCATATAGGTTGTCTCCACTGGCAAATGCCTGGTACAGCTGTGATGACTGCCAGATATGGGAATTGTGATAGTTTCCAGGTTTGCCAGCACACACACACATTCATGATACTGCCCTGGGCATTGCACACAACCTAGCAGGTGATGGAGGGGAGCCCTTGTGGTTTATGTAGACCCTACCCTGTTCACTGGTTGGTGCTTTGATGTGGATGTGCATGCAGTCTTTCGCACACAGTACCCCCGGGTATTCTGCTACATGGTGGAAGAGACACATATTGCTGGTTCTCTCCTCATGGGTATTGTGGAAGTAAATGTGCTCACTGGCATGTGGTAGGATGGCATCCAGGAACTGGTGGAGTACACTGGATGTGAATAGCTGTGAGACCCCCATGATGTCCCCAGTAGGTCTTTGGAAAGTATCTGTAGCTAGTATTCTTAAGGCTACACATACCTTGGTATCCACTGGAACTGGTTCTTCTCTGTTGACTCTGGGTCTGAGTTAAGGCCGGCACAGCTCGATGATTTGCTGCAGTAAGTCTCTGTCCACCCTGTAGCACCTAGAATGTTACCCTGGGTCTGAACACTCTTCTCCTCCTCCAAAGTCTGTAGCAGTTGTCAGCATTATCGTCCTCACCACCCACAGCCTCAAGCACATACAGATGGATCAAAGCAATGGCAGCCCCTAACATGTTTTTGGTTAAAATTCCCCCACATGTGTACACCAATTGTGCAGAGTTTGAGGAAAAAAACAACCACCACCTCAGAACACAACACCTGCAACACATAGACCTCACAGTCAGAGTGTCAAACAGTCACAGCCCTTAAGGCCAAACACAATGCCAGACACACTAGTCATTGGTGACTCCATAGTCAGACACACTGACGTCCCGCTCACCAGACTGAGTAAGGAGAAGGTCACAGTAAGCTGCCTGTCGGGCGCTAGAATCCGCCACATAACGCAAGCACTCAGGTCTCTCAACAGCAGGTACAAATACGACTCAGTCATTGTCCACGCTGGTGTAAACGACCTGAGACGTACCTCCTTGGACTACATGAAAAGAGACATTGAGGAGCTCTCCGATTATGTAGCCCAGGCAGGTATGACCCTGACCTTGAGCAGTATCCTACCTTCACCAAGAATGATGCCACAATACAGAGATAAGATGATCAGCTTTAACAATTGGCTTAAACTCTGGTGTCATTCAAAGGGGATCTTGTCTGTCTGCCTGGGATGACATGCTGGACAAGCCACGCTGCTTCGCAAGGGATGGCTTGCACCTGTCACCCTGGGATTCGGATGTTGGCAAAGGCTCTTGCCACCCCATAGTGCCTTTTTAGGCAAGGCTCAAATTCTAAACCTACCACCCTAGAACACAAAAAGGAAAAAACTAAGGGTAATGCTGCTCAATGCCAGAAGTCTAAATCTCAAAATGCACGACTCGAGGCCCTTCTCAGTATGGAGAACGTCGATGTCTGTGCAGTGACAGAAACCTGGTTCAAGGCTCCTGAGAGCACCCCAGCACTATCAGGTTTTACCTCTTATCATGCGTTCCGGCCCCAAAATCGGGACGATACCAAGAAAGGAGGTGGGGTATCCATATTCATCAAAGACACCCACACCTCAAGACTGGTGGCAACGCACGATGCATCAGAGACCATCCAGGTGCAATTAACCATAGGCAAGACTGCTCTACAAATTGTAGCATGTTACAGGCCACCCTCACAAACTCAGGAACCTCACATGGCCTTCCTGAAAACACTAGAGGGATAAATGTATCACCAAACACCATCATACTAGGTGACTTCAATTACCCTAATATAGACTGGGAACACTACTCAAGCCCAAACACCCTAGCCCAAAACTTCCTGGAATTCATAAACTCAAATGCCATGGAACAACTAGTCACCATCCCCACAAGAGGAGAAAACATACTTGATCTCATCATCACGAACATGGGAGCACAATGTTCAACACCGAAGTATACCCCTCACTGGTGAGATCAGATCACAAACTAATCTCGCTGGAGGTCCTCATCCCACCCCACCTGAAATAAAAAGACCACAGTAAAGAACTTCTCAAAAGCCGACTTCACACTTCTAAAGACTAGTGTGGTCTCCTTTACGGCCCCGAGCCAGAAAACAGTACTCAAGCCGCTGAATCACTTACAAATGCCTTCTACCAGCACCTGCAGGACTGCATGGATAAGGCAATCCCAAGCAAAACAAAGACTCTTTGTACCAAAGGCAAGCGTCCAGTCTGGTGGACCCCAGCCATAAACAAACTCTACAACAAAAGGAGGAAGCTACTACAAGATAGAGCAAAATCCTTAAAAGGTAAGACACCCTTGATCACTATAAGTAAAAAACTAAGAGCTCTCATAAAATCATCCAAAGCAAATTTTGAGAGAAAAATAGCTAAAGACTCAAAAGACAATCATAAGGCCTTCTTTAGCTATGTTAGAAACCTGGGAGGAAACTCCCAGATATGCTCAGAACTAGTTCAAAATGATGTGAAGATTACTGATCCTACAGACATTGCCAACATACTGGCTGACAGGTTCAGTGCAAACTTCTCCCCCCCCAAAAGGAGAGATATCTATACCAAGCGATTGCAGCCCCAAACATCTCCAACGCCCAAGTGAGAACTGCTCTCTCAAAGCAAAAACACAGCATCCATGGGACCTGATGGTGTCCCCGGCTGTGTGCTCCACGAACTCAACGAGGAATTAAACCCACAGCTAGGACAGCTGTTTAATCATAGTCTTACCTCTGGATACGTACCCAGGAGTGGCGCACTGCAACTGTGGTCCCACTTCACAAAGGCGGTGCCTCCACCGACCCTGGAAATTACCGCCCATTAGCTTGACAAGCCTTATCTGCAAAGCCATGGAGAGGATCATAATGGACCTCATAAATAAAGACATAGGGAATTTGCAGACTTTGGATCCATCCCAGTTTGGCTTTGTCAAAGGCAGATCATGCCTTCTAAACTTGGTTGACTTTTGAAACAGTCACCAAAGCCATTGATGAGGAAAGGCAGTCCATACAGCCTACCTCGATCTGGCGAAGGCCTTGATACAATACCCCACTCGGGTATCATTGAAAAACTCATCAGCTTAAATGTTAACCCATACATCACAAGATGGGTTGCAAACTGGCTGAGTGACAGAACCCACAGGGTCAGAGTTGCTGGCGCCATGTCAGACTCAAAGCCTGTCACAAGTGGTGTACCACAGGGCTCAGTCCTGGGCCCACTCTTGTTTGGCATCTACTTTTCCAAGTACAAGCAAACACAGGAGGGTTATGGCTGACAAAGTTTGCAGATGACTGCAAACTGGGTGCCATAGTAGAAAACACATCTGACACAGATATCCTTCAGAAGGGTCTCACAGAAACGGATAACTGGTGCCAGAGCCATGGCCTAAAGTTAAATGCCAAAAATGCATAGTCATACCCTTCGGAAAAACAAGGTTACCCCTAGCTACCAAATAGGTGGCAATCCACTGAGCACAGAAGAAGTTATCAGGGACCTGGGGACCCAGGTTGATAGTAGTCTGTCATTCGACACCCATGTAGCTAAAGTAGTTAGGAAGACCTTCTACATTGCCCACCTTATCATGAAGGGATTCTCATCTAGATCAAGGGAGGTCATAGTCTCCTATACTCATCACTCATCAGACCAATGATTGAGTACAATGCCCCATTCGAATGTATCTGACCCGACACTTGCAGCAGCTGGAGAGGCCACAAAAGTTCCTCACCAAAAGGATAAAGGGTCTCAAACATCTGTCCTATGCTGCCCGACTGAAAGAACTCCAGCTCTATTCAGTAAACACCTTGCTCAGAGGTGACCTTTGCCTAACATACAAGGCCATGTCAAACCCAGATTTGATGAATATGCTTCACCTCAAAAATCTAGATCTGTCAGAGTCACAAGGCGGGAGACTTAAACCTCGACACGGCTATTAATAGGGCGTGCTGGAGGGATAGATTCATCACCCAAAGCCTCCCTATGCTGTGGAATAAAATCCCGGTATATGTGAGGCAGAGCACCTCGCTGGCCTTGTTCAAGATAAATCTTGACCAATGGATGGGAGATCGCAGATATACCCCAGGGATTACCTCAGTGTCACTGCTCAACAGAGGCACAGCAAAATAATGGGTATAGTTCCCCATACTAAAGGGGTGGCGTAAGCCACAAAACTATGGGCTAGGCTTGTAAATGCCCTCGGGCAGATAGCCTAGTATGAACCTATGAACCTATGAACCTATGTAAGGTGTTTGTATAGTTTATACTGTTGTGCTGCAGATGCTGCCTATATGATTGGCTGACTATGATGCATTCTACCCACCAGCTATGCTATTTGTACTTGATTGCTTGTATTCTGCTATTCCCCCCCCCTTTTTTTCCTTCCCATTTCCACCTCTTTTAAGCCCCGAGGCGCGCTGTGCAAACCCATTGCCCAAATATAAACAGTCCTGCTATTTCCATTTTTTTTTTGTTTGTTTGTTTTAGACCTGATGCATGCCATGCAAACCTGTTTAACTAAAGTAAACAATGAGAAATGGCCCTTCCCTGGACACAAACACACTCTTCTTTTCATGGAATAAGTCAATACAGCCTCAGACACACACCATTGCTTAGCTGTGCCTAGTTAAGCTAATCTGGAAGCCGTGGAGCTCCAATTTGCTTACAGCAAACATGACACACCCCCTTTTCATGTCTGCTGCTCCTCCTGCTTACACCACTGCCTTATAGCACCTACACGATTAGGTGCAGTTCGGCACTTTGCTTCTTTTTGTGATTCAGTAAATTTCCCTCATTAGCATACCCCACTGCTTAGCCCTTAGTTACAGCACTATCCCAGAGCCTTTCCCCTTAGCAACCACTATTTCCTGGTATTGTTTTGATTCTGCATGCCATAGACTATAATGGCAAAATGCACATTTCACTTAAAATTGCCTTTTCACATTTTTTTTATTTTCGCATGATCCCGTTTGTGCACCGCTGCCCTAAGCTTAAACAGCAAAGATCAGCCAAAAAAAGAAAAAAAACTTTTATTTTTATAATTTTGCAACATTTTTCCATGCCAATAGCTATATATTTGGTCACTGGCATGGCTAAGGAATGGAATACATGTTTTTTGTGCAGAAATGTATTTGGCTAGTATCCGAATATATTTCTGCATGCTACATTATTCTGCCACGGATGCCTGCCTCCTTACTGGATCGCTAATTGACCTCATTTGCATGGTTTTCAACAGCAAATGAGGTTCTTAGCATAACCCAGTCGTGTCCGTGGCACAATAGTGTTACCAGGCTCGTGCACGTCCCCAGGCTTGTTTACTGGATCGCTTGGTGGCATATTCCATGCAGGAATGGCTACACTATTCCTGCATGGAAATTTTGGCTTATTGAATCCTGGGGATAATCAAATTCCTATGAAAATTACCAAGGCTAGACATTTTAGGATTATTCTGAAAATACTAATTAGTGACATATATATATTTTTCAAAACTACATGTTGTTAAAATATTCATTCAGGGTAGCTTAAAAGTTGATCCCTAAATATTCATTCAGGGTAGCTTAAAAGTTGATCCCTTCTAATTAAAGAAGGAAGATGTATCAGCTAGCAGGAATAAATCTTAGAAATCATTTTCTTTCCTAAAAAGAAGCCAGAAAAAAACCTTAAAAGTGTAAAAAATGTCTTGGGTCTATGATTTAAAGGATATGGGTTAGCATTGAATATTAACATATTAGTAAGAAAGAAGCTATAATCCATACCCAGAAACTTAAAGGTCAAGGAATGAAGGAGCAGGTTGACTGTCTCAGACACTGGTAATCAGTTTGCTCATTGAAGTAATAATGGTTGATATGTCCTTTGATTTGATAGAGGAATAAATCAACATATTTTTGGGTTGCCTGATAAAGATTTGTAGCACAAATGTATGTCAATAAAAATTGTGCAAATCAAACTGCAAACCAGTAACATGAAAGAAAATATGAATCTCACTTGAAATATAAAAAGGGATTTTATTTGTGTAACATCCTTCTGCCACATATGCATTTTGACTCAGATTTCAGAACACTGAAGCATTGAGAATTTTCCTCAATATATTAACATGAGAGTTAGTATATATTAAAGGAAAATCATGCACCTGTTTTTTCACATTAGAATGTTGACCATATATGCTCAGAAATACTGCCTTGCTCTGGTATTGTTTAATGTGGCTTGGAGTAAAGCTGTACTGTAGGAAGAGTTAAGTGATGTAATTGGTAAGGTACACTTAAACTTGGGAATCTAGTTTCACAGAGTAACATCAGGAATGAGGGGATTTGCTAAGTTGCTAATAAGATGAAGCTTTTTCATTAGCTTTCAGGTGGTTTCAACGCAAGACATACAGAAAATTGACTGGTCTAGCAACACTGCAAGTATCTGCTCAGAATTACATGATAAACTGGATTACCTGGAGTAATGTAGTGGTCATGTATCTGCAGCAGTACTGTTCTTTTAAATGTTTGCATGGTTCCAATGGCCAATTCGACATACTTGTTTGAAGTCATTAACAGTGTGTAATGATACAACCATGAAAAATAAAACTGCTAACCATTGTTTGCAGGTGTTCGTGATCTCTAAAGAATCCCAGATTTGAAGTTTCCCAGTTCAGAGACTGCAGATCCAGGGATATTTCAGAAGTGTACAGTTCATAAAGTAGTCAGGAAACCATTTCAAGACTCATTTGCCAAACTCTGGAATATTAAGTTTATTAATCTTTAGGGAGTGGTTTGGAGATTTAGAATCTCTCTCTGTATATTTACAAAATATTCTGACCAATAAACGTCTTTCCATATTATGTTTAGATAGCATAAGTAACATTATAAATGACAATTAGTTTAATAAACTCCTTTCTGAAACCATTATAGATAAAGGCTATAGTCTAATAATCTGTACTTCTGACCACCAAATTAATATGAGACATGACAGGCCTTAACAGTGTACAGCAAATACTCACTACTGCCTTACATTAGAACTAATGCTTGACACTTCCAAATAACATTTACACTGAACAGCTGCAAAGCTGCTTTAAATCACATTTTCTTCCAAGATTTTACTCATACTCTTCTCAGCTCAGTGCCCTCCAGTGCTATTTTAAAACTTGGTCAAGGTAGTTTTGTGCACACACACACACGCACACACACACACACACACATACACACACACACACACACACACACACACACACACACACACACACACACACACACACACGTATACATGCACATCTCTCTATCCCTCTCTGTCATACCCACACATGCACATGCACACACACACACACACACACACACACACACACACACACACACACACACACACACACACACACACACACACACACACATATTGGTTTGTATGACTTAATTGAGTTTTTGGAAACTCAAAATTCATACGGTTGAAACCATTTCACCGAGTCTCTAAAAACTCAAAAACAAAATTTGCGTTTTTGCAGGGGCTACCCTATGCCAAAGGATTCTATATTCTCAAAAAAGTAGCAGTCATTGGGTCTTTCTTTCCACTGTATTATATTCAATAAAAATTGTCCCTTACTAACTTGTAGTATTAACTAAACTGTATCATTTAGCCTGACTGAATTAACCATGCACTATGTCAGGTTTCCCAACACAGTTGCATGACAATATAAAGCATTATGATAGACGATTTAATTCTGAATTGTCCTAACAATAAATCTTGCAAAGCTCATAAGTAATTAGTTCTGAAAGATTTGAGAATATGCAAATAAGGCCCATATCCCGAGAGTATTTTACATCTCAAAGTTTAAAGACTGTAAAAAGGTAAACATCCTGATGGACTGTCCACATTTCTGTATAAAGTTCCCTTTCATTCTTAACGTCCTGCAATAAAAGAGATGTTTGAAATCTCTCCAATTTACCAAGTATTCCAGATATAAAGCACTGCATGACACTTCAGATTTGGAGGAAAAAAAAATACCTTTACCAAGATTTGCTGCATAAACATTACATAAGGTTATTGTTGCTTCAGGTGTTGTGTACCACCATATAAACCACTAACCTTAAATAATGGACTTTTCTTTTAAAGCAACCATCTCAGGAAACATTCAGTCAGGATCATTACACATCATTAGTGACTCACTGTGTGACTTCAGCCACTAACCTTCAGCTACTGTTATTTTTTTTTCTCTGCATCGACAAACTTGTTTATTTATTTGTTTTAATCCATTGTTGACTGTGATGGACCCACTAAGCCAATGGCCATCAGGGAAGACCTCTTTTGTTATTTCTACTACTAGGTAAAATTTATTCATGGCATGAAGTAAGTTTCCCTACTCATTTTGATGGGCACTGTGGGATCTTTTACATTTACCTGAGCTGCTACCAACTCAAGCAGGTGGGGCATCAGTTTAACATCTCAGCTGAAGGACAACATATTCAACAGTGCAGACCACCTTTATGATGCACTGTTATGTCAGATATCCAATTACCTGGAGGGAGAGGAATTAGAACCAATAGTCTTCTGGTCTTCCAGCACCAAACATGACTGCACTGTCTGTTACTTGCAAAAACACTGCTGCATCATCATCAGAATCACTCTTCAGAATCATAATCATCATCATCATCATCAACAACCACGTTTTTTCCATTTTCTACATGAGTTCAGGGTATCATGTCAACTGTTGCTTTCTCTCTTGATTCAGTGCCACTTTCCTATCTTCTTCTACAGTCATATCTGACTGTCACAGGTTTTCTCTCACACGATCCACCCATCTCTTTGCTGAATGCCCTCATTTCCTTTTGCATTCTTCCTATCTGCTCCAAATCTTTTTCACCAGATTGTCTTCTGATTTTCAGCCTTTCTGGACATGTGCCCAAACCACCATAATCTGTTCTCTTAGACCTTCTCTCATTTAGAGCTACTTGGTCTTCTGCTGTGATGTCTTCATTTCAACATTGGTCTCACAGTGTGCATCCTACTACCCATCTCAGGAATTTCATTGCCATCGCTTCTAGCTTCCTCAACTGCTCTACCTTCATTGCTCAAGAGTTTGTGCCATACAGTAGAACTGGTTGCACCAGTGTTTTGTAGACTTTACTTTTCAGCTTTTTTATGACATTCTTCTGTCGTACACTACCCTAAAACTCTGTGCCAGCTGGCTGTAACTCCTCTGATTTTAGCTTTGACCTGCTCGTTCAGACTTTCCTTTCTCCTTAACCACCTCTCCAGGAACCTGAACCTGTTAATTTGTTCCACTACTTCCCTTATATCTTAATTCTCAACTTCTTGTGATCGCCTCCATTTGCTGCAATTGCAACTGCCTTATCTGTACTCAGTTTTATCCTGCGTGCTTTCAGTTTTGCATTTTATTTCTTTTGCTGAAGTTCTTGTTCAGAGGCTGCCTGTAATGCCACATCATCAACATACAGCAGCTTTGTTGATCTGTCGTCTCTAACCTGTTTGCTAATGTAGTCCATCACCAGCATAAGCGTATGAACAGCAGTGGGCTCACAGATGAACACTTATTCTCACTCACTGGGAAGCCCTATGTGAGTCCAAACACTTTTCTTCCTTGTGTCTTTGCTTCTTTGTACATAACCTGCACTAATTCTACAACTATTTGTGGGAGTTCAAACTATCTCAGGATTGACTAAATCAACTTTCTTTGGACCTTGTTATATGCTTTCTCCAAGTCTGGGAATGCCTAGTTGGAGCCTTGTTTTATCTGTATCTTCTTCTCAACTATCTGCCTCCCTGAAAACACTGGGCCAGTTGTGTTATATCCTGATATGAATCTGAACTGCTCATCTCCCATCTTTCTTTCTACTTCCTGCATATTTGTTTATCAGTCAGCCTTTCCTTAACTTCCTGTATGTTGTCCAGAGTTGTGAATGTCCCCTATAGTTTGAACACTTGCATTATGATGCTTATTCTCCAGTCATGTGGGATATGTCTTTCTCCCCATACTGGTTTAAGGACCCACAGGAAACAGTTCTTCCCTAACTCATACAACATCTCAATCATATCTGTCATGTCTTTATCTGAGCCTGCTGCTTACCCTGACCTCATTTTCCTTAGTGGTATTCTTACTTCTTCTATGGTGGGCTCCTCCTCTTCTTTCATCATAGGCTGTGTCTGGTTCACTACAACTTCTCTGTTTTTTTTTTTTCATTCAAAAGCTGATGGCAGTACTCCATCCATTTGCTTTTGATGTCCTGTGGACTGGTGTTCAAGTTGCTACTGGCATCTATTATGAAATGTGTCTGATGACAATCTTCTTCATCTTTCTGTTTTTGCCTTCAACCTGATAGACATTCTTTGTTCTATCTACTGACTCATCCTCCAGAAGTGGGTACCCCTGATACCTTGTTTTTCACTATTGCAACTGTTCTCTTAGCCTCTTTGTTAGCTGACCAGTATTCTTTCCTGGCCTGGTCTGTCTTTTCTATCTCCCACTTTTTCCAGCACTAATTCTTTCTTTTGATGACATCTTGGACGTTTGAATTCCATCACCAGCTTTCCTTAAGTATCTTATTCCCATACTGGGCTTGGCCAAATATCTGTTCTTTAGGCCTCACACATGCTGTTTGAAGCAATGTCATTCTTCTTCATCTGCACCTATTTGGTGCCAGAGCACTGAGTATTACCTTGAACTCTTGTGCTTTGACTCCATTCAACCTCTATGCCTTAAGCCTCTGTCGACCTTAGAGCCGTCTTTGACTAGTGCTTCCAGCTGATTATGAAAACCAGTGGTTTATGCTGTGGGATTTGCTATCATTGATTCTACCACAATGCCCTTTCCATACTAGGATGAAGTCTACCTGACCACTAGGGTATGTGATCTTGTAACTGTCTTGCTTGCTGAACCATGTTTTGGACACCAAAAGCCAGTTACCAGACAGAAGTCTCTCCTTCTTTATTTATTTTGTCCCACCTATGTGAACCCAGACAATCCTCATATCCTATTCTGTCTGTCCTGATATGTGCATTCAGGTTATGCATTATCAACGCCAACCCTTTTTTGTCCTTCTTTGAGTAAGTCATGCAACTGCTGCCTGAATTCATTATTTATTTTCCTTACTAGTACAACTCTGTTGTGTGGCGTAGGCTGAGATCATGAAGACTGCCCTATCTTACACTGGTCTTTGATTGCCACGAGTCTGTCACTAATATTCATGACATCCCTTACTATCTTTTGAAGTCTCTCAGTCACCACAGTTTACAAACCACTTCCTGTCTATCCACCTTCTGAGTAGTAGGCCTCTTCCATCTTGGATCCCAGATATGCAGGTTGTCCAGCCTCCTTCTTATCATCATGCCATCCACTTTCAGTCTTCATCCTGACAGTCAACCTATACTGATTGTAGTAATCCTTAGTCCATATTTGGCAGGTTGATCAGTTTTAGGGCCAGTTTCACTCAACAGAACTATCCCAGGTAACCCAAGCTGAGCAAATGGACACTAGATGGCCAGTAGCTTATTGACCCAGGGCTGCTGGGCTTTATTTTCAATATGGGAATATAGCTCCCTCTGACCATTAGCATGGATCCCTGGCTTAGGTCAGAGTAGACCAGGTCCTCAACCCACCAGCAAATGCCTATGTCAATTTTTGGCACCTTTAGTCAAAGTGACCCATTAACCTATAGCCAGATTTTACTCCATTGAATGGCTAGCTCTGACATGGTATGCAGTCTGTGAACCACATTTTTCTATCTAGAGGATACTACACACCACAGTTTATTCCCAAATTTGTTAGTCTGTACATCTCATTCTTAATATGTACTCTCTAGAGTCTGCACTGTTGACCACAACTCCATTATTTGGGATAATTTGAGGTGAAAACACTCAGCATGTTTTTTTGGACGTAGGGGAATCCCACAGTGAGACGCAGAGAGAGAACATGCAAACTCCATACAGGCATTGGCCAGAGATCAGGACTGAACCTTGTATCCTGTTTGTGAGAGGCAAAGACCTGTATCATTATGGCACCATTTGCTTGTCGTCTCATAATGTTGTAGATTTTTTTTCCTTTAGTGCTGTTTCCTAACCTTTCACAATCAAAGGCATTTTTTAAATATAATCATTGAAGTAATTTCTGAAAACCTCTTTCTTTCTCCACCTTATCCACTGGACAGTGTCATTGCTGTCCTCACAGAACTGAAGATAATAAGATTATAGTGCTGTCTCATGGGATTTGTAGTTCCTAGACTCACATGTGCATCCTTGCATTTACTGGCAGAGCATAATGCATTCAATTAAAGTGTTCCTTTGATAAAATGTAGAGAATGCAGTGCCACAGATTATAGGATCATAGGAAGTTACTAGGCTATTGGCCCTGAGGCCCTTATAAGCCTAGTCAAGAGTTTAGCCCATGTTTAAAAAAGTCAGTACCCAAAGTTCTTGTCCAGCAGGGATGCTGGTGGAATCCCAGGGGTGTATTTTCTGTTTCCCATCCATTTATCCAGGTTGTGCTTAAAAAGGGATAGTGAGGTACTCTGATGTGGAGAGGGAGTCCCATTCCACAGATGGGGGAGTCTCTGGGTCACAAATTTGTCCCGCCAGCAAGTCCTATTGATGTCACAGACCAGGTTGAGGTCATGCATGCAAGTTACTCGAGTTGAGCTTGACTTGCAGATATGCAGCAGTCCCATCAAGGTGGGGTCTGAGATTGCTTTGTATGCCAGACAAAGATCGCCTCTGAGGAGTCTGTATGAAACTGAGTAGAGGGACAGGGTTTTTAACCTATCTGTGTAGGGTAGATGTTTAAGGCCCAGGTTTCTCCTGATGAGGAACTTCTGTGGTCTCTCCAGCTGCTGCATGTGCTTTGCAAGGTACATGCCAAAGTGGGTGTTGTACTCAATAATTGGCCTTATAAGGGAAAAATACAGGGATGTTATGACTTCTTTGTCTCTGGATGAGATAACCTTACTTATGAGGTGGGCCACGTAGAAAGCTATCCGTACAATGGAAGCAACATGGTGGACAAAAGTCAGGGTGCTATCAACCTGGGTTCCCAAATCCCTCATGAATGATTGACGCTTAGGACGTTTTTAGTAATGTGATAATATTCATCTTGAGGCCATGTTTCTGGCACCAGTCATTTGTTTGGGTGAGACCTTCTTGGAGGACGTCCACATCACTTGTGGAATTAATGACCGCCCCCAACTTGCAGTCATCTGCAAACTTGGTCAGCCATAGCCCACTGGTTTTGGTCTGCACCTCAGAGAAGTATATCCCGAATAACTGAGGGCCTAAGACCAATCCCTAATCTACACTGCTCATTACAGGTCTACTGCTTGAGGTGCTTCCTCTATTTTGATTAGGTGGGTTCTATCAGTGAGCCAGTTTGCTACCTATCTGGTAACATATGGATTGATGCCTAACTCATTCCTAATAGCACAATCATTTTAAGCTGCAATTCACAAGTACTCAGACTTCATTATTAACCTTCCTTATCACTTTTTATGAAATACATGCAAAGCAAACTTGCCTCCAATAGGTAGCAGTACACAAACTTAAAGCACCTAACATTCCATTGTTATACTTGTTAGTAAAAAAATATTTTTTTATTTTGATTTAAAGAAGAAGAATGGAGTATTTAACCATAACAAAAGTTTGTTGCTTTATTTATTTCTTAGAAAAAAGAATTAAAAAAATAAACAAACTGCACCGTATATAAAGAAACCCATACAAACAATCAAAATGCATAGGCCCTTTATTTCATATATTGCCAAATTCTGAGTCTGGACCAAAATAATTTATTCAATTCTTTGCTGCCTGTACCTTTTTCACAAGCTAATTTCTCCCTTGATGAAGCAGTTGGACCTACTTTCAGGTGCTCTTTTAGGGGGCAAGGGTATTTCCAACTTGGATTTTCAGAGCTGTTTACAATCATACTAACTTGCATTGTAGGCAGTACTGGGTTGGCTTTCTCTAGAGAATAAAAAGTGAAAGGATGCACATATTTTGTTACTCACAAAGCTGAAAGAATTAGAGCTGTACTCGTAAACCCAGAATTTTAAAATCTAATACAGCAGGAAGTAATTTCTTTCACCTGTTAACTATATGGTAACATTATTGCAGAATGTAAATCATGTGGTTACCTGGTTTCATACTGACCTTATTTTGCTTTGTTACATTTAGCATTTTATTTCTTCGTCTTTAGTGTTCAGCAATATGAAGCTTAAATAGTTAGCTTTTCTAGACCTGAGCGACATCTTGGTTTTAAACTGCGCTCTCTATTCTCCTTGAAGATGCATGATTTGTCCATTAAGGTTTGGAAGTGACATTCAAGAAATTTAAGAGAATTAATGCTTGCTACCATATCTGGTGGTCTGACTATGCAAAACTGTTCCCACACTTCCAGTTCAACTGCTTGTCAACATTTCCTGTGAATATCCTTTGCTATACTATCGTGCTCTTTAAATGGTCTGCAAAAGGGCCTCATAGAAACAGACAACTGGTGCCAGAGCCATGGCCTCAAGCTAAATGCCAAAAAGTGTAGTCATCCCCTTTGGCAAAAACAAAGTGCCCACAAATTACTACATAGGTGGTAATCCATTAAGTACAGAAGAAGTAATTAGGGACCTGGGGACCCAAGTTGATAGCAATCTCTCATTTGACAACCACGTGGCCAAAGTGGTTAGAAAAACATTTTATATAGCCCACCTAATCATGAAGGGATTCACATCTAGATCAGGGGAGGTCATCGTGCCTCTTTACTCATCCCTCATCAGGCCCATAATTGAGTACAATGCCCCTTTTGGGATGTACCTTACCAGACACCTGCAGCAACTGGAAAGACCCCAAAAGTACCTCACCAAGAGGATCAAAGGGCTCAAACAGATGCCATATGCTGCCCGGTTAAAGAAACTCCAGCTCTACTCAGTGGCATACCACCTGTTCAGAGGCGATCTGTGCCTGACGTATAAAGCCATGTCCAACCCGGAATTAATGGAGATGCTGCACCTCAGAAAATCCAAATCCCATCAAGCTACGTGCTTGAGAGACTTGAACCTCAGCACTGAAATAAATAGGACATGCTGGAGGGACAGATTCATAACCCAGAGGCTCCCTTCACTCTGGAATAAAATCCCAGTACAGGTTAGGCAGAGTCCCTCATTGACTCTCTTCAAGAGGAATCTTGATGAGTGGATGGGAGATCGTAGGTTTACCCCGGGTATCACTTCTGTGTCACTGTTAGACAGAGGCACAGTATACTAACCTCGAAAAAGGGCATAGCAAAATAAATTTAAAATGGGTGGCGAAAGCCAAACACATTCTGGCTAGGCTTATAAATGCCCTAGGGCAGATAGCCTAGTATGAACCTATGAACCTATGTTTGTCATGTCATCATAATACAGTATAGAAATGTTGTAATATGATGTGTTACATTTCTAGCTACTTTTGATTTGTGAAATATCTTTGAGCCCTTGTGGTACCAATACTGTTAAGCTCATCAGCATCTCAGTCACATTTGTATAACACAGTTGTAACTCGATTTCACCATGCATGAGTTTATATATATATATAATTCCTGTTGATCGACATAGTGATTATTTGGCTGTAGTGCATAACAGTGACAACAGCAAACTTGTTGTTCACCAGATTGTTGAGTTTTACCCATCAATTGGATTGACTCTTAATTAGGAAATAAGTCAGGATGCCATATTTCAACTTCATATCTGAGGCATAGAAAAAAATTAAAAATAGACATTTCTACAGGGGTCAAACCCTCTGCACCCCAGGTGAAGGACTACGTACATCATACCCCTGCTACATTCAACTGCTCTTCCATAATCTTTATAAAATAAATATTTAGTTCAGTGTGTCTGTGGTGCTGTAGCCACTGCTGGTAGAGTATACTGCCATAATCCACAGTCATTCTGTTTAGCACCATGACCCATATCTATCTATCTTTCTTTCTTTCTTTCTTTCTTTCTTTCTTTCATGTATAATAACACTTAGTCTAATATGTGGCAGTCTCTCTTTCTCTTCTATTGCTTGCAGCACCCTGTTGATCCCTCATGGCCATTCTGGGTTTTCACAAATGCATACTGAAATGTGCACACATTCCTGTTGTTTACAGTTGAGAGGAATCCTTGTTTGATGATGTTGAGATGTGAGGTTGCACTACCTATCACAGCTGTGGTGACATGCAGCCCTGAGTTTCTTGTCATTGAGGAAAAATGAAAACTTGACACATGCATTTATATTTCTAGGCTGTAGTGTAGTTTATTAATTATTTTTGTCATTCAGTGATTACATGAAATGTTACGATATGGAATGGAACTATCAAATTCATAAATTATGGTTCTGATTAAAGAAGTCACTACTTCTCATGGAACATCTTTTCTTATTATTACCATTATTATCATATGCTAGAGAGCCAGGACAATGCTGTACATCAGTCAGAATACTATTAACCAAAGAACATTTCAGTGTTTCAACTGCACTGCACAGCTTCTTAATTTGTATGACATTTTACTTTTTAAATCTTTATGGATACATTTAGGCCAGTAAAGTCAAACCCATCCTCTAGAGGTCATTTGCATTTAGCCCATGTACCTACAGTACAGGAGGTTTAAGGTGTTACACATTGAAGATTCTTACTTGGCTGTGTATTTATTGCAGTTTTTACTGATTTTTCTTTTATCTATGTGATCTTTTTACCCTTTGGTATGGATGTTATTTGGGATATTTTTCAGGCACCCAAGTGTTCATGGGTATCAGGTATGGTTTTAACCTCTAGGTTTCCAAGAAATGGCTATATCATTCACTCATGCTGTCATAATGAAGTTAGAACAAGTATGAAAAAAAATGTCATGTCTGAAGCTAGTGTTGTTTGGCTTTAATGTCTGAAACGTACTCATAAAGGAATAATTTGCATATATCTCCTTGGCTCTGCTGCCCAAACTTTAGTGTATTATACTGTAGAGATTTTATCTCGGTTGGGGTTTTCTTACAGTGTATATGTCTGTATATAGATTCATAGCTTTTCCAAGGCTGTTGAGTCTTATGACTACGTACACCTTGCCAGTACCCTCCCTCAGGCTGCACCTCCTTTTTCCATGAAATCCATAGCAATTAACTCCACAGTAAATATCTGGATACTGATCTAGTCATCTAAGTGATGTTTAAAGGATGATAGTGAGTTGCACTACTTAACATGTTGGGGAAGTTTATTCCAGAGGTTTGCGAGGTTTTATGTTGTAAACCTGTTCCTCCACCATGTTTTATTTATTTGTTAGAAAAAAATGTAAGTAAACATTTAAGTCCCTGGTTCTAGTTCTGGTAAAGTTATTGAACTTACAGAGATGCAAGACATCCAGGATCCAATAATAGTAAACAAGACAGAGATCTCCCCTCAAAAGTCTAAATGACACTAAATAAGGGACTAAAGGTTCCAGCCTTTCTTGATAACTAAGGGGCTTCAGGTCTGTCACTATTTTTTTGAACATTTGGTCTGATCAATCCTGAGTATAAGAGAGTGATTACATATTTAGACCTTGACATAATTCCCATGGCAATTAACTGTGGTATATACAAGGATTTTCTGAAAATTGTTGTCATATGAAGACCAAAGAGGAAGTTATCATACCAAGTTCCAAGGTCACTGTCTGCATTTTTATTTTGTAGTGATGTGTTATCTATACAGTATGAAGAGTTGACAGTATGTCTACTAAAAGTGATAATACTACAATTTTTAGCATTTAATTTGAATATATTTTTAGTAGACCAAGAGTTTACTAGGAAATGTGCATTCTGAAGGGCTTGTGTATCAAGGGATGATATAATAAAATAACAACCTATGGTTTACAGTTACCTGTAACCTTTGTTAGGCAGAGGTACTTTCTCTCTGTTTGGAGGTCTTAGAAGTAAAGACCAAAAAAGAGACATCCCAGCAGCAGGTCCCAAGGGATACCACTGACCACTGGCTAACTTTATGATGAGGTGCCTGCAACTCATTATTGGCTCCATTTTACCATATATGGGTCAGTTTTTAAAGCATTTAGCTTCTGTTGATCCCAGTATGGAGAATGGTATCAAAGGCCTTGGCCAGGAAAAGATACAACATATGTAGTACATGGCCAGTGTCTACAATCTCTGTAATCCTGTCAAAGAAGTTTGCTCGATTTGGAAGATAGGCCCCCACCCCTCCCAAAGCCAAACTGTTGGGTGGCGAAAGCCAGGGTACCTTTTCGGCTAGGCTTATATAGGCCCTAGGTCCAATAGCCTAGTACCTACCTATGAACCTATGAACCTATGTTGGACATCAAGTCTAATAATATTCTTGATGTTGCAATTTATGAGACCAGTTATAAAATATTCCATGACATTGCAGATGACTTTTGTTAGACTGATAGGTCTGAAATTCAGTTGCAAGGCTACCCTTTTGGTGTTATCACTGCAGTGTGCCACTCATCAGGAACAAAACCAGTAGCTAAATGAGATCAGTTATAAAATATTCCATGACATTGCAGATTACTTTTGTTAGACTGATTGGTCTGAAATCCAGTTGCAAGGCTACCCTTTTGGTGTTATCACTGCAGTGTATCACTCATCAGGAACATAACCAGTAGCTAAATGAAGTTTTAACAGTTTTAGTGATGGGTTTTATTAATATTTATGAGATAATGATACTGGTTATACAGGTTATCTACCCTGCTTGCAAACCATTAGATATTTCATTTTTTTGCATATTGTCTTTGCCCTGCAGATGCAATGTGATGTGCCTGCATATGCATGCAAGCCAACATAAAAATATCCTGTTTATCTACCGTGGCCCACACATATGCTGGCCATTATAAGGTACATGCAATACAATGCATTTATGCTGATGAGAAGCATATTTCCTTCCAAACGTTTGATTGCTATGATTCATCTCACTAAAGCAAGTATTGTTAGCTCCTGTAAATTTATCAAAAACAGTCTTTTCAAAAGAAGACTTGTTTTGTAAGTAAGTTGACAGAACTTTCTTTCAGGTACAGAGCCCTGCCACTGCACAGCCCACTTTATATAAGCAATATAAAAAACATTTGCATCTTAAATGCCTCTTCCTTCAATGGAGTGGGCTTGCTCTCAGGCGCACACACTGATATGAAAATACACACTCACACACACACACACACACACACACACACACACACACACACACACACACACACACACACACACACACACACACACACACACACACACACACAACACAGGTACTAACATATACAAATAAAAACTATATATTTAAATATTTTACAAACTAGTATACAAACCTTTCCTCCAGTAATTGAAAGCAGCCCTAGGTCAGGAGTTGTTCTTTTGTTAAACCTCCTTCGTCAAAGCAAGTATCAGTGAACCTCTTTCAGACAAGAAAAACAATCCTCATAACACTGTTTTAATTCAGTCAGGAACAGCAAATATTAAGGACTTTTTTGCACAAAATAAGATCATTAATTAAGATCACTAATTTTAACTCATTATTTACATTGATTTACTCTTAGCTGCACATTTCTTTGTGCATTCCTAGATAAAAACTCTAACAGTATTACACTATAATTTTTAAGAAATAACCTTACCACAGTAAAGTTATAACAGCAGACAACAACCATGTGTGATGTACCACCATGCTGTAATTTTGTTTTTATTTATTTTATTTGTTTAGTTAAGTAGAATGGACAAATTGTTACAATATGGTATATATATATATATATATATATATATATATATATATATATATATATATATATATATATGAATATATAAAATAAATTTACAATAGAACAGTATAGATTTACATTCATCAATAAGAACATGCAGAGACTGAAATGTTTTCCTGAATGAAGCCAACAAATTATAGTCATTACATAACTGTAGTAAGAAGTACATCTATATCAGTTCAAAATATAATCAACCAAGAGATTACTACCTGAAGGAAATTCCCAGAAGTGCACCTCCTATAATTGTTTATGCACTGAGTGAGATCAAAGTTGCATGACAGACCCCAGGATTCAATAAAATCCCTGTAGGCTCCATGAAGAGCCTACATAGAATGTACTCATGTACATGGCCACAGTTCCTCCTCAGCATACATATTATGGCATGCTGCTGAGGGAGAGCACAGTAACACAGATGTTGAATCCATACAAGCAACACTGTAGAAGTTGTGCCATACTTGCGGGCTGTCTAGAAAACTTCTGCAAAGTTGGTAAGCACAGCACATTACCTTTCAGCCTGTTAACCTGACTGAAAGGTGAACAACAGATATTACTTCATGAAATTGCAATTTTATTTTTTTTTTACGTGTAAGTAATTGTTTGCATGGTCTGGCCCATTGCACAGCTATGCTTAGCATTGCCCACATATACAGTAGACATCTGCTAGACAACTAAAAATAGAAACTGGATGTATTCAATTTTAATTTTTTTTTCATGTGCTTGTTTGCACTGTGTGGTGCTTGCTTAGCTATGCTTAGCTGTGCTCATATATACAGCAGACATCCTCTAGCCATCTAAAAATTTAAACCAGATGTATTCAGTTCTTGTAGTTCTGCAATGCTTAGCAACCATAAACCTGCACAGCAAAGATGTGCTATGCTTACAAGAACCTTTGTAGTGTATGTGTAGATATATGAGTTCCTTTCACTATCCCAGTGGCTAGATAGGTTGAGTCATGACCTACATTGTAGCAGATCCTGGGCTCGCATTCTGAGCAGTCAAACATTTTACATTTATCACTGTGAAAATGTGTCAGGTGACTGAAACATTGGTTTAGTTTAAAATTAAAAAAAATGTTACATTTGGAAAAGCTGCGCAATGCTAAGCAATGCTTAAACATGGTCAATGGTCTCTTCCCATTTGCATATTGTTAAGCTGTACTTACACATGGTTTGTCTGAGTTTGTGCAATGCTAAACAGTACAGCACTTTTCTGAAAGTTACAGCATGATGTGCAAGGGAGAGAATGCAGCCTATTTAAAGGCCAATAGGTGGGAATTTCACACCATTCATTGGAGTCTTAACTTGGCTCTGGATATGCCTGGTGCTATTGGTGAAGGGGTGTGCTTGCATGTGCAGAAGTGGGGAGTGCAGGAGTCCAAATTTTTTTGACTCCTGGTTAAGAATTATAAACTCCGGCTGCTGCAGAGTGACTACTAGGGCTCATAGTGTAAGTCTGAGACCTGGGATCGGTTGGCCAGGGAACTTACCAGTGCTACTGCTATCCTCTGCACTGGTGATCCAAGTCATCATCACCACTACGATGATCTGAGGCATATGAAGAGGGGACATTGGCCACTTGAGCCCATAAAGCTAGGGCTGGGCAAACCCCACAGATATGTAAGTATGTTTGTCAGTAATTTAGAAATATAAAAGCTGAATCTGTGCAAAATTGGTATTCATAATGGTTTACTTCTCTTACCACTGCTGTAGAAGAGAGAGCTCACAATCTTCAGTTCCATGCAGGGTGCCTGGCCAGGATGAGGCAATCATGTAGTTAGTAGGAAAACATCAAACTAATAATGTAATTCTTCTTCTCTTTTGGCTGTTCCCATTAGGGGTCACCACAGACGATCATCTGCCTCCATTTCTTCCTCTGCAGATTGCTCTGTCACACCAACCACCTGCATGTCCTCTCTCACCACATCCATAAACCTTATCTTAGGCCTTCCTCTTTTCCACTTACCTGGCAGCTCCATCCTTAGCATCCTTTTCCCAATATACCCAGCATCTCTCCTCAGCACATGTTCAAACCAATGCAATCTCACCTCTCTGACTTTGTTTCCAAACCATCCAACCTGAGCTGACCCTCTAATATATTGATTCCTAATCCTGCCCATCCTTGTCACACCCAGTGCAAATCTTAGCATCTTTAACTCTGACACTTCCAGCTCTGACTCCTGCCTTTTTGTCAATGCCACCATCTCCAACCTATACAACATTGCTGGTCTCACTATCCTCTTGTAGATCTTCCCTTTCACTCTTACTGATACCCGTCTGTCACAAATCACTCCTGACACTCTTCTACACCCATTCCACCACACCTGTACTCTCTTCTTCACCGCTCTTCCACACTCACCATTACTCTGAACTGTTGATCCCAAGTACTTAAACTCATCCACCTTCTCCAACTCTACTGCCTGCATCCTCACCATTCCTCTATCCTTCCTCTCATTCACACACACATATTCTGCCTTAGTCCTGCTGACCTTCATTTATGTCCTCTCTAGAGCATATCCCCACCTCTCCAGGGTCTCATCAACCAGGTCCCTACTCTCAATACAGATCACAATGTTATCTGCAAACATCATAGTCCATGGGGCCTCCTGTCTGATCTTGTCTGTCAACCTATCCATCACCATTGCAACTAAGAAAGGGCTCAGAGCTGATCCTTGATGTAATCCCACCACCACATTAAACACATCTGTCACTCCCACTGCAGACTTCACCACTGGCACACTACCTTCGTACATATCCTGTACCACTCTTACATACTTCTCTGCCACTCCTGACTTCCAAATACAATAACACAGCTCCTATCTAGGCATCCTATCATATGCTTTCTCCAAGTCCACAAAGACACAATGCAACTCCTTCTGACCTTCTCTATATTTCTCCATCAACACCCTCAGAGTAAACACTGCATCTGTGGTGCTCTTTCCCAGCATTAAACCCTACCGCTGATCACTAATCATCACCTCACTTCTTAACCTAGCTTCCACTACTCTTTCACATAACTTCAAGCTGTATGCATAATGTAATTATACAATAAATGAATTACAGACTTTGCAGTCTTAATAATTAGGTATGACATACCTGGGGCATCTTCTTTATTAATGTGTCACTGCCTACCTGAAATAGTAAAGCAGGTTAAAGCAAGTAAGCATGCAATACTGTTTAGTATCGCTTCCAAACATCATTTAATGTTGGGGTCTACTCAGATTCTAAGTTACTGCTCTTGTCTGCTCATTGTCTGAAATATGCTATAGGTTTCACTCAATAAATGAACAGGCTATATGGGTTAGTTAACAGAAATCCTACATAGTTATCCATGGTCTAAGTGCCATACTTGAAGCAAGATTAATCAGTGAATTTTAAGGGGTGATGATGCTTTGATAAGCAATACTTTCAAATAAAGTGTTCTCTATTCCTATATTCACTGCATGTGTGTTCTGATCTGACACCAGTCAAGTGTTACATGTAACTGAATAAAGAATGCAGCAAAACATGTCATAAATAAATGTAGTGCATTACCCAGAGTAAGACTGAAGCCTGTGTTCTGCTCATTTTGTCTGAAATAATGCTTTATATTCCACTCAGTCAATGAGCATGGTATATGGATAAGTTAACTGAAGTCCTGGAGAGATATCCATGTGTCTAACTGCCAGAGTTTAAGCAACATTATCAATAAAGTTTAAAAGGAGATGGTGTTTTGATAACTACTCTTTTAAAAAAAAGTGTTCACTGTGCCTGTATTCATGGCATGTGTGTTCTAATCTGACACCAGTCAACTGTTAAATGTAAATGAATAAAGAAAGCAGGAACAAATGTCTGAAATGAATATAGTGTAATAGCCAGAGTAAGGTTCAAGCCTCTGTTCTGCTCATTTTGACTAAAATAATGCTGTATATTCCACTCAGTAATTGAACATGGTATATGAGTAAGTTAACTGAAGTCATGAACAGCTATCCATGTGTCAGAATGCTAGATTTTATGAAACATTATCAATAAAGTTTAAAATGAGATTGTGCTTTGATAAGTAATCTTTTCAAATAATTGTTCATTATTCCTGTATTCATTGCATGTGTGTTCTAATCTGACACCAGTCAACTGTTACATATTATCTAATGAATAATGCAGCAACAAATTTCATAAATAAATGTACTGCAATACCCAGATTAAGTGTCAAGCTTTAGTTCTGATATTTTTTCCCGAAATATGCTGTAGATAGCACTCAGCAAATGAACGGGGTATATGGTTAGGTTAATAGATGTCCTACACAGCCATACATGTGTGTAACTGCCAGATTTCATGTGACATTAAGCATTACAGTGTAAAAGGAAATAGTGCTTTGATAACTAATCTTTTAAAATAAAGTTATCATTATTCATGTGGTCACTGCTTTTGGTTTCCAGTCTGATACCACACACAACTATGCATGTGTGTAAATGTATCATTTCACACAAAATGTTGCAATAAAAGTCTTAAAGTATATGGTGTTTTGAGAATTTATTATATTTAAATAAAGTGCACATTATTCCTGTAGTCACTACTTGTGGATTCTAATCTCATAGCAGCCAAATGAGAAATGACCAGATGTCTAGTGTAATTAGTATACATGAATGCACCTCTCAACTGTCACAACTTTTGCATAATGTAATCACTATGGCCCCATATGTCTGGTCCTTGATTAGCAGATACATGACATTACTTGGAATAAAATTTATTGGCAAATCTGTTATTAGAACTCCTTGCTACTAATGTATGAGCACACTATGTAACAATGTTCCCTGGAGTTGTGCCTTTGCACCACCATTTAGTAGAGCTTGGCCCATAAAGTCCCATGCTAACAGGTTGAGAGCTATGTATATGCAACATCATCTATGAAATATTTGCAGCAACTATACTCACAACTGAAATCTTAGATGTGTATGTACTAGTAGTCTGCGTAGTAATATTACCTGTGAAGTTACTAATAATCTTTTTCTGTCTCACCCCACCCCTTCTCTTCTTTAATTTATCTATTATGGTTTGATATTAATATATTATTTATAACTACCTCTTATTTTGGCCTTATGTACAATTTCATATTGCTTTGCTGTTAATATACTTTCATTTACATTATTTATTGTTGTGTTCCTCATTATATTCCTTTCTATTTCTTTTTATTAATCATTATTATCGTCTATTATGTTAATACTAACATTTGTTTGGTAATGTTTATTTTTACCTAATGTTTATATTTAATTTACTACAGCATGACAAGGTAGGCCAGTTCCAGGTGATCCACCTATCTTGGTTACCCCAGCTGTAACACTGGGACCTAGCACATCTGGGCTGAAGCCTGGTGGTGCCCCCTCTGTTGACCCTTGACTACTTGTCTGTCGGGTAGTTCTGCCTCACAGGCTGGGGTTGGTCCCCTCTCTTGGAGTGGAAGTGGAGGGGTGATTTTGTCGCCCATGAGGAACTGCCAGCCATGGTCCATGGGCTGCTGCACTGAACATGCTGTCCATCCTGGTAGGGCAGCCTCACACTGTACTCCAGCATCAACCACTGCCTCCACAGAAGCAGTGAAGGTATAGTGCTCACAGTCGCATGGGTGAGGACTTGAGTCACACTGCTACTGTGTCTGACATCCATGGGACTGGGATTCCATAGCACCCTCCCCAACCACGGTGTTCACCCCCTCTTGTGTCACACACCAACCCTGTCAACTGTTTTGTCTGTCTTGCCCATCTGCAAAAACTTCTTCACCTTCCCAACTTACCTCCCCTACACTTACCTATGTCCCTTCCTCAAAATTCCACTCTCAACTTAAAAAAAAAAGGGCACCTGTTCCAAAAACAAATGTCCATAGATAGCTCACCATTTCAGATATGTGTCCACTGGACACACTTAATTTGGTACAATTGGCTTGACAACACACTTATGTTGTCCTCACCCTTCTCTCTGGGGATGACAATCCAAATTCAACTAAAATATCTATTAAAGTGCACAGTTGTTGCTGTACAAGAAATGGGATAGCTATGTTTCCTTCCTACACTCTTCTTGCAAATATCTACCTGCCTTTCACTATGTTTTTCCCCTGCTTACACCCCATTCACCACTGTCCTATCTCCCCATTTTTCATTTCTTTAATGAGTTTTTGCATGATGATGTGTGACATATAGTGTCGCTAAGCAGTATATTGGTATATGTGTGTGAAATATTATTAATCTCATAAAAAAGTTCACCTCCACTCTATTTTGAACCCAGGACCATCACACCTGCAGACCATTGGTTCATAGGTTCATAGGTTTGTACTAGGCTATCGGCCCTAGGGCCTAACAAGCTTAGCCATAACAATTCCCTGGCTATTACTTCCCTGCTCCCCTGTCTAATAGGGTGATTGATGTGATCCCTGGGGTAAATTTCCTTTCTCCCATCCAATCGTCAAGGTTCTTTTTGAAGAGGGCCAAAGAGATGCTCAGCTTGACATGTACGGGCAGTCTATCCCAGAGTATGGGGAGTCTCTGGGTCTGGAACCTATCCCTTCAGCATATCTTGCTCATTGTGATGACCAGGTTTAGATCCCTAGAGCATGTGGCTCTGGGGGATTGGGATTTCTTTAAGTGTAGCATGTCCAACAGCTCTGGGTTTGACATGGCCTTGTATGTTAAGCAGAGATCGCATCTGAGCAGGTGATATGCGACAGAGTATAGCTGGAGTTTTTTTAGATGGTCAGCATAGGGCATCTGCTTTAGGCTTGTGATTCTTTTAGTGATGTATTTCTGTGGCCGTTCCAGTTGTTGCAGATATCTTGTGCGGTACATACCAAATGGGTCGTTGGACTCTATAATGGGTCTAATGAGGGATGACTACAGTGGGACAATGACCTCCTTTTTTCTGGATGAAAAGCCCTTAATGATGAGGTGTGCCACATAGAAGGATTTCCTGACTGTTGCGGCGATGTGGTTATCGAAGGTGAGACCACTGTCCACTTGTGTCCATAAGTCCCTTATCACACTTTCAGTGTTTAGTGTACTGCCACTTATGTGATAATTCATGGGTACATGCTTTTTCCCAAAGGGGATAACTATACATTTCTTGGCATTGAGCTTGAGCCCATGGCTCTGGAACCAAGCATCTGTCTCTGTAAGGCCTTTTTGTAGAATATCCACATAATTTGTGGATTCAATAATGGCTCCCAGTTTGCAGTCATCTGCAAACTTGGTTAGCTAGAGTCCCCTAGTGCTGGCCTGTACTTCAGAGAAGTAGATGCCAAACAAGAGCGGTCCCAGGACTGAATCCTGAGGTACTCCACTTGTCACTTGTCTGGAGCTGGATTTTGAGTCAGCTATTTTTACAGTGTGGGTTCTGTCAGTAAGCCAGTTGGCAACCCATCTAGTGACATAGGGATTAAAGTCCAGCTTAGTATGTTTATCTATGATTCCAAAGTGGGGGATGGTGTAGAAGGCCTTGGCAAGGCCCAACTAGGCTGTGTAGACCACCTTGCCCTTATGCATTGCTCTGGATACTGATTCAAAGAAGTCAATCAGGTTGAGGAGACAAGATCGGCCCTTTACAAAACCAAACTGGGTGGAACCCAGTGTTTGAAGGTTGCCAATATCTTTGTTTATAAGTTCCATGATAATGCATTCAATAGCTTTGCAGATCAGGCTCATCAGACTGATGAGACGATAGTTCCTGGGATCCAAGGTGGATCCCCCCTTGTGGAGTGGGATAACTCTAGCTGTGTGCCACTCATTGGGCACAAAGCCTGAGGTGAGGCTATGATTAAACATGACACTTAGGTAAGGTGCCAGTTCATTTTGTAGATCATGTAGTACACAGCCCGGGATGTCATCTGGTCCCATGGATGCTGTATGCTTAGCTTTGGAGAGTGCATTTTTTACCTGTGTGGCTGTGATTACCAGAATTTGGCAATCTTTTGGTATTGAGCTGGGCCCTTTAGAGGGCTGAGAATGGGGTGAAGTTGGCACTGAATCGATCTGCCAGGATATTGGCAATTTCCTTGGGATCAGTATATTTAATGCCATTCTGTTGTAGCTCAGAACAGATCTGAGCATTGCCATTTAGATTATTGACATAACTCTAGAATGCCTTGTGGTTGTCCTTGGAATCTTTGGCAATTTTATTTTTGTAACTAGCTTTGGAGGATTTTATAAAGGATCTCAGCTTCTTACTGAGGCTTGTAAGGAAGTATTTTGCATCCTGGGATTTTCCTCTTTTCTGCAACAGTTTCTTCCTTCTGTTGTATAGTTTGTTTATGGCAGGGGACCACCAGATTGGCTTCTTTTTTTGGAGGATAGCATCTTGGTTCTATTTGGAATGGCACGATTCATGCATGAGTGCTTGTGCTCGTACAGTGCCTTAGTGTAGGATTCAGCAGTCGAACCTTCAGTTCCCGTCTGCATGGGTGTCATGAAGTTTGCCACTTCTGACTTGAGTAGCATGATATTAGCTTTGGAGAAGTTTTTTTTATGCAGGTTTCCCTCCTGGGGGGTGGGGGTGGGATGTGGATGTCAAGGGTGATTAGCTTATGGTCAGATCTGACCAACGAGAGGGTGACCACTGGCATGGATCATCGATCTTCAATGTTGGTAATGACCAGATCTAGGATATTTCAGCCCCTGGTGGGACTATGGATTAGTTGATCCAGGGCATTGGAATTTAAGAATTCTAAGAACAGTTGAGCTAAGGTGTTGGTACCTGAATAGTTTTCCCAATTAATGGCAGGGTAGTTGAAATCACCCAGTATTAGGGTTTCTGGTTGTATCTTAATATTTTCTAGTGTGTTTAGAAAGGTGTAGTTAAAATCTTGGGGCATGGTGGGGGATCTGTAGCAAGCTACAGTTTAGATTGCAGTCTTACCTAGTATTAGTTATACCTGTAGAATTTTAGATGCATTGTGTTGGACAGCTAGCCTGGAGGTGTGAATATCCTTGGTGAATATGGACAATCCTCCGTCTTTAGTGTTTCTGTCCTGGTTTGGTGGCCGAAAAGTGTGGCAAGAGTTGTAGCCTGGTATTGCAGGGGTGCTCTCTGGAGCCTTGAACCAGGTCTCAGTTAGTGCACAGATATCAATGTTCTCCATTTTTAGAAGTGCCTCGAGAGAGTGCATTTTGAAGTTTAGACTTCTAGCATTGAGTAGCATTACCTTCAGATTTTGCATGCTTATATCTGTTATGGTGGGGGTTTTGTCCTTTGAGCCTTGCCTAAAAATGGCACTATAGGGGTGGCAAGAGCCTTAGCCAGTAACCTGAATCCTAGGGGCAACAGGTACAGACCATCTTTGGCAAAGCATCGTGGTCTGTCGATTATGTCATCCCAGACAGACAGATACTGGATCCCCTTTGAATGACACCAGAAACTTAGCTAATTGTTGAAGTCAATCATTTTGTCCTTATACTGCGGTATCATTCTGGGTGAAGGCAGGGTGCTACTCAGGGCTAGGGTCATACCTGCCTGGGCCACATGATCTGAGGGCTCTTCCATGTCTTTTTTCATGTAGTCCAGGGAGGTATGTCTCAAGTCATTCACTCCAACATGGACAATGACAGAGTCATATTTGTGCTTGCTGTGGAGTGACTTGAGTGCATGTGTGATGTGGCGGATCCTGGCACCCGACAGGCAGTTGACTGTAATTTTCTCCTTGTTCAGCCTGGTGAGTGGGACATCAGTGTGCCTGACTATAGAGTCACCTAAGACTTAAGTGTTGGGCACATTGTCTTGCCTAAGGGGCTGTTGTTGGGTGGCACACTGGTGTTGTGAGCTATGTGACACTTTGGTTGTGATTGGTGTTTGTTTGTGTTTTAGCTTCGTATGTCCTTGTTGCTTGGGCAGGTTAATGTTAAGGGCCTCCGCATAATTGGGTTTAGTGTTACTATGTCTGAATGTTGGAGGCATGTGTTTTGAAGGGCTATGTGTTGCTTGAGGTGTAGTGCAGGTGTTAACCTTCTCCTCTTGACTGACTAGTGCAATCTTGGGTGGAGAGAGCTTTGCTTCCAGTTTGGCTATGTAAGTGCATCTCTCACAGGTTGTAGTGTTGGGTGGTAGAAGGAGAGGGTTGTCTGTGTACATGAGGCAATTGCTGCATTGCCCCAGTATGCCCAGATTCACCAGTGCATCAACCCGCCAATTGCACAACTATCAACTAACACAGGTGTGTTAAGCAAAACATAATAACTGCTATCTCTCCATCATTATGTGCATTTAAGCAATGCTGTATATTGCACCACATCACATACATTTGATAAAAGGGTAATAGAAAAATGGAATGTAACTTGAACTCTGGTATAGGAATACATCACTAAAAATTCAGACACATAATAATGGATGTAAGTGAGGTCTCTAACAGCAGATAACTGCAATTATATCTGCAACATTTAAAAATACACCTGCTAAAACATTAGTGGAAAAATCGGTGTTTAACTGGGACTCTGGCAGAGAACTACATCCCTATAAAGCCAAACACAGAATAATGTATGTAAATGAGGCATGTAACAGCATGTGTGCAATTATATATTGAAAAATACATCAGCTTTAATAGTAGCTCAGTCTGTTAAATGCTTTGAAAATGTTACTTTCTGTACATGTGGTCCTGGGTTCAAATCCAGTGGTGTCTAGCATTTCAGATCCATGTATGTGTACATCACCATTGTGAACTCTGATATGAATGACTGTTTCATCACCTATTTATCCACCCAAAGCATTTCAAATGGACTGGCTGCTTTTTAATGATGGTAGTCAAAGGCTTGACGAAAGGAACACAGTTAACATATCCCTATTACAACACTTGAAAGTGCATAGAGTGTCAGGTCATGCATTACTATGCATTCACAGAGGATTTTAGGTTTTCAGAGGAGGCCCAGTAATATCAGACTGCAGCACTCAATCATCTGCTACTGATATTACAGTTTAGCGCAGCTGCACAAGTAACAAACCCATACGGAGGTCATGCTAGCAACAAGGGTTGCCAGCACACACATTTCAGAAGATTACCATAACATAACACATGGCTTGGCAGTTGTCCAAATGGTTGACATAATAGTTTCATAGTTTCATAGATTAGTACTAGGCTATCTGCCCTGGGGCATTTCTAAGCCTAGCCCTAGAGATGTGGATTTCGCCACCCCATGTAGTGGTACTAAGGTGTACAAAATAAATTTAGAATACTGTGCCTTTGTCTAGTAGTGACACATTGAAGACCCCCTTACTTATTAAAATTAGTTTACTGTGCCTCTGTCAAGTAGCGGCACAGGGGTGACCCCCGGGGTAAACCTACGATCTCCCATCCACTCGTCAAGATTTCTCTTGAAGAGAGTCAGTGAGGGGCTCTGCCTAACATGAACTGGGATTCTGTTACATAGTATGGGAAGCCTCTGAGTTATGAATCTGTCCCTCCAGCATGTTCTATTCATATTTGTACTGAGGTTTTAATCTTTGTCTCTCGTGGTTCTAATGGATTTGGATTTTTTGAGGTGGAGCATGTCCATCAATTCCTGGTTGAGGTGGAGCATGTCCATCAATTCCTGGCTGGACATGGCCTTGTATGTCAGGCACAGATCCCCTCTGAACAGGCGGTATGCTACTGAATAGAGCTGGAGTTTCTTTAGCCTGGTAGCATATGACATATGTTGGAGACCCTTGATCCTCTTGGTGAGGTACTTCTGGGGTCTCTCCAGCTGTTGTAAGTGCCAGGTGAGGTACATACCAAATGGGGCATTGTACTCAATCATGGGCCTGATAAGGGAGGAGTATAGGGGTATGATGACCTCCTTTGATCTGGATGTGAACCCCTTCATGATAAGGTGGGCAAGGTAGAAAGTCTTTCTAACCACTTTGGCAACATGGGTGTCAAATGAGAGGTCACTATCAACTTGGGTCCCCAGGTCTCTGATTACTTTTTCTGTACTCAGTGGGTTACTGTCTATGTGATAATTTGTGGGCACTTTGTTTTTCCTAAAGGGGATGACTATATATTTCTTGGCATTCAGTTTAAGGCCATGATTCCGGCACCAGTTGTCCGTTTCGGTGAGGCCTTTCTGTAGGATGTATGTGTCAGCTGGTGTATCGACTATGGTGCCTAGTTTGCAGTCATCTGCGAACTTTGTCAGCTACAACCCTCTCATGTTTGCTTTCACATCTGAAAAGTAAATGCTGAACAAGAGGGGTCCCAGGACAGAGCCCTGTGGGACACTGCTTGTGACTGGCTTTGAGTCTGACATGGCTCCCACAATTTTGACTTTATGTGTTTTGTTCTTTAGCCAGTTTGCAACTCATCTTGTGACATATGGATTTATATTTAAGCTGTTTAGCTTGTCTATGATGCCTGAGTGGGGTATTGTGTTGAAGGCTTTAGCCAAGTCCAGGTAGGCTGTATGGACTGCCTTGCCCTCATCAATGGCTCTAGTGACCAGGTTCAAAAGGCAGGATCTGCCCTTTACAAAGCCAAACTGGGTGGGATCAAGTGTCTGTAGGTCCCCAATGTCGTTGTTTATGAGTTCCATAATAATTCTTTCCATAGCTTTGCAGACCAGGCTAGTTAAGCTTATGGGGTGGTAGTTCCCAGGGTCTATAGTGGAGCCTCCCTTGTGGAGTGGGACCACTGTTGCTGTACGCCAGTGTTCAGGTACATATCCTGTAGTAAGGCTAAGGTTAAATAGCATTTTTATATGCGGGTTTAGCTCCTCTTGGAGTTCACGTATCACGCAGCCGGGGATACCATCAGGTCCCATTGATCCCGTGTTTTTTGCTTTGCTGAGGGAGGTTCTCACCTGGACATCAGAGATGACAGGGAGATTACATTCAGCTGGAATAAGTATTTCTTCTTTTGGAGGTGAGGGAGGGGAGAAATTTGCACTGAACCTGTCTGCCAGAATGTTGACAATATCTGTGGGTTCGGTAAATTTTTTGTCATTGTGTACTAACTCTGAGCATATCTGAGGGTTTCCATGCAGGTTTCTAACATAACTGAAGAATGCCTTGTGGTTATCTTTAGTGTCCTTGGCAATTTTTCTCTCAAAGTTGGCCTTGGATGTTTTTATGAGAGAATGTAGCTTTCTACTAGTGCTGATCAGAGATGCCTTCCCTTTATGGGATTTTGCTCTGTCTTGCAGTAGCTTCCTTCTTTTGTTATACAATTTGTTTATGGCTGGGGTCCACCAGACAGGATGCTTTCCTTTGGTGGAGAGGGTCTTGGTTTTATTTGGGATTGCACGATCCATGCATTCTTGGAGATGTCCGTAGAAAGCTTTTGTGTAGGATTCAGCATTGTGGGATGTGATTTCCATTGGCCCTGTGGGCTTAAATGACACCATCTCAGTCTTAAGAAGTGTAAAGTCGGCTTTTGAGAAGTTTCTCACTTTAGTCTTTTGTGCTGGGAGTGGAGGTGGTAAATGTATATCCAGGGTGATTAGTTTGTGGTCAGATCTCACCAGTGAGGGGAATACTTCCGGTGTGGAGCATTTTGTCCCCATGTTTGTGATGATCAGGTCTAGTATATTATCCCCCCTTGTGGGAGAGGTGACTAGCTGTTCCATTGCATTTGAGTTTATGAATTCCAGGAACCTTTGGGCTAGGGTGTTAGGGCTAGAATAGTGCACCCAGTCTATGTTAGGACAGTTGAAGTCTCCCAGTATGATGGTATTTGGTGAGACATTCATATCTTCCAATGTCTTCAGGAAGGCTGAGTGGGGTTCTTGAGATTGGGAGGGTGGTCTGTAACATGCAACCAGTTGTATAGCAGTTTTGCCTACGGTTAGCTGCACCTGGATGGTCTCTGATGCTTCATGAGTTGCCACTAACCTGGAGGTGTGGGTATCCTTGATGACTATGGACATTCCCCCGCCCTTTGTGATTCGGCCCAGGTTTTGGGGCCGAAAAGCATGATACGAGGTAAAGCCTGGTAGTGCTGGGGTGCTCTCAAGAGCCTTGAACCAGGTCTCAGGTACTGCGCAGACATCGATGTTCTCCATACTGAGGAGTGCTTTGAGAGCCTGCATCTTGAGATTTAGACTTCTGGCGTTGAGCAGCATTACCCTTAATTTTTTTCCATTTTTGTTTTCTAAGGAGGTGGGTTCATCTTTTGAGCCTTGCCTAAAAAAGGCACTATGGGGTGGCAAGAGCCTTAGCCAATATCCGGAAGCCCAGTGGTGACAGGTGCAAGCCATCCCTTGCGAAGCAGCATGGCTTGTCCAGCATGTCATCCCAAGCAGACAGACATTGGATCCCCCTAGAATGACACCAGTAATTGAGCCAATTATTAAAGCTGATCATCTTGTCTTTGTATTGTGGCATCATTCTTGGTGAGGGCAAGATGCTGCTCTGGGTCAGGGTCATACCAGCCTGGGTTACATAATCAGAGAGCTCCTCTATGTCTCTTTTCATGCAGTCCAAGGAGGTATGTCTCAGGTCATTCATGCCGGTATGGACAATGAAGGAGTCATATTTGTACTTGCTTTTGAGTGACCTGAGTGCGTGTGTTATATGGCGGATCCTAGCCCCCCATAGGCAGCTTATCATTACCCTCTCCTTGCTCAGCCTGGTAAGTGGGACATCAGTGTGTCTGACTATAGAGTCACCTATCACTAGTGTATCAGGCATAGTGTTTGGCCTTAAGGGCTGTGATTTATTGACACACCGATTTATTGAAGTATGTGTTGCATGTGTTATGTTTTGAGGTGGTGGATTTTTGGGTGTCTGCTTTGGGAGCCTCTGTTGTTTTGGTAAGTTTTTTAATAGAGCCTCCAAGTATGTTTTTGTGTTATTATGTGTTTGATTTGCAGTTGGGGGTAGGTCTATGTGTGACTGGGTTTGTTGTGTGTGTGGTCACCTTCTCCTCCTGTCTGGTCTTGCCAGTCCTGAGTTGAGAGAGTTCAGCCTCCAGTTTGGCTATATAGTTGCATTTCTCACATGTATTTGTGTTTGTTGGGAGGAGGAGAGGGTTGTCTGTGTACATGAGACAATTATAGCATTGTCTCAAGATTCCCAGATTAACCAGCTGAACAGGAGAAGATGCTAGCAATCTACCACTCGACATGCTAGAATATTATAAGAGAGTGCTGTGCCTTTAAGGGAAGTGGTTGGGGTGGTAGGTGGATGTAGTGCTACTTAAGTTTGAGAGTGCTTACTTAGAAGAGAAACTTTGAGAACAAGTGCTAGGCTTATAATATAACAAGTAGACTGGTTATTCTAAGAGTAGAGCTTTCTAAGGGAAAATTTGAAGAGCAGACTTGTCGGAGCCAGAAAAAGTTTAACCCTGTTTAACTGGCGCTATGCACAATCGCGCAAAGCCACGCAAATGTGGATTTTAAACAGGGAACTTCAAAAGAGCTAGAAATGGTCCAAAACAACCAATTACTACAGCTCTTGTGCTGAGGTCACTCCTTCAGGGACAGATAGGCTGCTCAAGGCTCCCCACTCCCACTGGTGAGCAAAGAAACTTCCTTCTATCCAAGTAAGGTAATGGACAACACAGGAACTACACCACAGCCCAGAATACAGCAGAGTCTGTAAACTGGTCTAAACTAGTCGAGGAGAGGCGGGAAAACAAGGATTATTTTTTTGTTTTTTTGTTTTTCAGATAGAAAGCACACAGAAATACAGAAGACAGTAATAAATCAGTTACACAGGCTAGCACACTTTAGTGAGCAGCCTCAACATTTAAATTAAACAAACAAACAACAAATTTTCGACCAATTTTCGACCAGGTAAAATTTTAAGTGCAGATACTATATAATGCAGCAAACAGTTAAAAAAACAGTATAAGTGTGTTCAAAATAAGCAAGAGAAGGTATATCAAGTAAAAAAAAAACAGAAAAAATACTTAAATCAGGAAAGTAGTCGTTTTACTCAGTTCTCTGTAGCTAGGACCACTCTGCAGGACCACATGGAGCTGTCTCTGAGTAGTATAGCCAGAAAAAAATGCTCTGAGGTGGATTTTAAACAGGGAACTTCAAAAGAGCTAGAAATGGTCCAAAACAACCAGTTACTACAGCTCTTGTGCTGAGGTCACTCCTTCAGGGACAGATAGGCTGCTCAAGGCTCCCCACTCCCACTGGTGAGCAAAGAAACTTCCTTCTATCCAAGTAAGGTAATGGACAACACAGGAACTACACCACAGCCCAGAATACAGCAGAGCCTGTAAACTGGTCTAAACTAGTCGAGGAGAGGTGGGAAAACAAGGATTATTTTTTTGTTTTTTTTTGTTTTTAGATAGAAAGCACACAGAAATACAGAAAACAGTAATAAATCAGTTACACAGGCTAGCACACTTTAGTGGGCAGCCTCAACAGTTAAATTAAACAAACAAACAACACATTTTCGACCAATTTTCGACCAGACAGAATGTAAATGTACCGCCTACCTTGTTCAAGGACACAACAAATATTTTAGCTTTTCTCTGTTAATGATACCTATGGCTAACATACTTACCTTAAACACATACCTCAATTTTCTGCGGAATGGGTTCCCTCAATCAGGCTCTGGCTGTACACTAGGGCTGCCATTGGTCACACTGTTACTTATAAGTGTTACTGTCCTCCACATTCTGCAGCCTCTGTCACTATGCTTATTGCTTGAAACAGCAGCAGCAGCTGAAGCCTGTACACACACACACATGCATGTAATAAGTAAGTACTACAAACATCCTCTCTGTGCTGATGTAGAATCTCTACCCCATTATTTCTACCCCATCATATGAGAAAGAGAATGGAGTCTAAACTGAGGCCCTATATCTCCTTCAATAGTTGCAGGAGATTGCCTGATTACACTGCAAATCACCTGTGTATTTTTCAATTAGCATTCCTTAACCATAGACTGATTCAGAGGCAATCACTTGCTAATGAGAATCTTCTTAAAAAGGCAAACTCCCAGCAAGGGAAACCATTGTGTATGATAGTTACTTTCTATGGAGAACTGGTTGTCACAACCCATATATCTTTCAAAAGAGGATTATTGCACTCCATCAGGTATGTAACCATTTTATTTTCAACATGATGCATATATTTTAATATAATTAGGGGGAATGGAGATTACATCAGTAAGTCTTTCTTAGAACTGTACAGGTGATATGCCATTGGTCCACAGCTGTGTAACACCTACAGAGGATGTAGACTGTAGCAAGGGTTTAATGCTGTCTGTTAACTAGGGACAGAGGTCTCCTGGATACTGCCTTTGTTGGCAGTTGTAATTCTACACAGCTATTTTTTGGCATTGTACTATATAAATATGTTGGGGGGGGGCTTTCCTGCTATGGACCACACTATGAATGTTGGGTCCCTGATCATATGTGAGTATCTGTCATGACACAGGCAGGTGTAGGTCACTATTGCCACTATCCTAACTGCTTCCACACCCTTTGTATGATTGTCACATTGTTGCATATGAGAAGTATAACCAAGCGGGGAATACTGATAGCCTTCCTTAATTGCTATATCTGTACATACTGTACACCCATGTATGTGATGCTGACATGTGTTCTCATTATTTTGTATTTCCGTTGATAACATGCATGCCAGACATCGCACAACTTCCAGTGAGGAGGAAATTAATCTCATAACTGAAGCATTAAGACAACACTACCAAGTGCTGCTGTCCAGAGGGAGGGCAAATAGGCAAGAGTGACAAGCCCTGTGGGATGAACTGGTCCATAACATAAATGCTGTGGGGCAGCAGAATCACACATATGAGCAGGTGTGACACCCTGTCACAGACGTGATCCACATGACATGCAGGTAGGCAGCGGACGTGGCCAGGGATCGTCAGGTCACTAGTGGTGGGCCTCCAGTGGAACAACCTGTTAGCCACTGAGGAATTCCTGGTGAATCTTCCAACACAGGACCGCTCTCAGGCTTCCATCACACCATATGTCATGGATGTGGGTGCCACCATTTCCAGCCAAGAGGTCTGTCCAGGTATGTTTAGTTGATTAAGCATTGGAATACTGTAGCATTTAGCATGTCAAAGTGTACGTAGTTTTATATGCGTGTCAGGTGTTTTATGGGGTGGGGGGAGCTAGGTTACTTGCAGTTTTAAGCTCATGCAGAGATTGTGACCCACATACCTGTTAACATAGCAGCTACTGTAAATAGGAGATAGTTGGACGCATTACCAGTGCTGTACTGTAACATCTGGTGCTGTTTACATTACTTCTCCTTCAACTGTTTTTCAGGAGCATCAGGAATAGGAAAAGGCTGTGTTCCTGCTGCTGGTAAGTAGAAAACATTTTTATCACAAATGTAGATTTACTTCAAGGAATTAGCTAAAGTGTCATCCCAGGCCTGCTGACTGGATACAAGTACTGTCTGCATGATTGAGAACTATAGAGATATGTTCTGACTGCACACACTTTAGGGCCATACCTAGGCGTTGTAGGTGTGCCCACAGTGATTGATTTCACAGTATTGACAGGACTTTTCAGATGGCCATACCTATAAACTGTGCAGAGTTCTGTAGAATATCAGCAGTGTATATAATTTATGTATTGCTCAGGAGAGTCCAGTTTAAAGAGCTGTTAATTTCAAAACTTACCAGTTCAGGTTAGAGATTAATGACCTCGAGTCCTACTATCTCACATTGTGGGTTGTACAAGTCTATAACAGTGACAGCAGTGCATACAGCTTAACATATATTGAAACATAGGACTGCAGATCATACTAGTGCAGGTATTAATGTGATACTTTCCCCTTTGTATCACAGGTGACCTGGGAAGTTGGTCATTGTCCCCTTCATAATCTGAAGTCAGTGTATCTTCAGACTCATGATGATGGTGGCCAAATTGAGGCACAGCTGGGGGTTGCAGGGGCTGAATCTATCACAGAGGTTTACATCCCTCATCTGCCATCATTATCACTCTACACAGTCAGTATGTCTACACATATCCAGTCCCCTGAGGCCACAGATATTGGGGAGTCAGAGGGTAGGGACATTGAACAGGGAAGCGGGGCTACTGTGTCTGCAGTGAGTGTCAACACTGGCCATAGCCAAACAGTTGGTGAGGTTCCACACAAGTGGATTGTTAGGGGTGCTCCTAGGAGGCCTGCTGTCCCTCCACCAACTGTTGCAGCTATCTCATCACGTGTCACTTAGCATATGTTTAGGGCCATCATAGTGGCACATGCATGTTCCAAAAGGAACTCCAGAGGAATGTTCAGGGTTATAGATGCAGCACAGTCTGACATCCATGACTGCTTCCACCACATTGCTGATACCCTGAATCAGTTAACTGATGCAGTGGAAAGACATTGGTCTGAGAGAGATCCCACACTATCTGCCTTGGAATGTACATTGACTTTGATGGAATGCCTGGTTGGAGTTGAGTGTTGGACTCATGGACGTAGGTCAGCAGTTACATCTGCTGAGAGTCCATGTGGCCATGCACAATCATGATCCCATAGTCGCAGTACATCTAGTGCTTCAGAGGGGAGTGTACTGTCCACACCAAGATATGGCAGGCCATGGGCTAGTGGTCCTGGGTGGTCCCTTGGAGGACACGGTCCCAGCAGACAGCAGGTATCCTCAGATAGTAGCTTAGCATCTGACATTGGGCATGGAGATGTCAGTGCAACTCCTGGCTGAGCTAGTTCTCATGTTCTGGGTGGAGATGATGAACTGTCAGCTCTACCATGCAAGGCACAAAGCTGTCCAACATACATTCACATAGGGGTAGCACTGAGCTTGGCTGTGTTCACGCAGACACCCACATATCACTGTCACACTCATGTCACCTACAGACACACACCTCACATTTACATGGTCCTTCTTGCCTGCTCCCCTTTCTGCCTCACATATACACTTGCCAACCTATTAGGTCAGCCTAGGCCTCCTGCATCCCCATAAAACACCCTGTATGATACCTGTGCCACATCCCTGTCATCATTGTCATTGATGCAGGGAAATGAAGCTAAGTGTATGATGCACATGGTGATTATCTAAATTAATATTTATTTGCTTCATATATTGTTGCCTTTGACATGCTACTTGTACTGGTCAGTCACACAGTTTGAACGCTGCCATTTGTAATGTGTAAGCCACATTATGTTGTGTTCCTTACACTGGATGCTGTTTTAATGACTGTGTAGTCACACAATGAAATGTATCTTATGGCACTGTTCATGTTTCACTTTTAGAATTGTCAGACACACCTATGGGTTCACATCTACAATAAACTCATCAACATCAGAGCATAGGATGGAATGACAGCACAGAAGAAAAATGTCATCAGAAAGGCAAAACAGTGTAGTTGCATGGGTCCATGGGTTCATATGTGTATAATAGGCTAACAAAAACAAGGGTGTCTTTCATCCTAGCCATGCATCCCTAAACTCTGACAAGGTCAGATACCCTTGATAAGTGTAAGCAGGGTTTTGGGAGCTGATAAATGGACAAACTGGGGTGTGTGAGGTGAATCATCCACAGTTTCCCTGTGCCCATTACATACATTTGTCCTAAAGCAGTTATAATTGTCTTGTTCCCCATCCTGTCATGTAACTTACACATGATTTGCATTAGGGTAGAACTGTGCTTCACATGCATTGGGAGCTTCTTACATATTGGGTGTAGTATCCAGGCTACATACCTGTCCGTCCAGCATGTCCTGTTTATACCACAGTCAAGGTGTAGGTATGTAGGAGTGGTAATTCTCATGCTAGTCCTTTCTTGGATATGCAGGAGGTACACAGTGGGGTCTGACATCTCCCTGCATGGCAGGCATACACCTCCCCTTCAGAGCATGTCAGAGACAGAATACACAGTTATGGGCTTGACATAGTCTGCATAGGACATGTTATGTACACTGTGTATAGGTTTACTGTGGAACCTCTGTGGATGTGACATTTGTCAGATATGCCTGGTTAGTTACATACCAAAGGTGGCATTGCACTCAATGATATGTGTGATGAATGATTAATATAGTGGAACAATGACTTTCTTGGCTATACATGCCATACCTTTGTTTATAGGTTGCATTACATAGAATGCATCCCTAAATCTTACCAACCCATGCCAGTCAGAGGCTAGATCACTATCTATGAGTCTGTAAGTCCCTGAGTACTTGGTCAACTGTTGGAGGTGTGTGGTCAATACTTTAGCTGCCAGGGGTGGATGACTTCCCAAGGGAAAGTATTGTGCATTTCTTGACATTTACTGTTAGTCCCTGGCTCTGACAACAACTGAATGTCTATGTCAGCTCATCCTGGATAACTGTTGAGTTAGAGTGGGATTCAATGACAGCTCCTAATTTGCAATCTTTTGCAGATTAGTCAGTCATCCAATTACAGTGGCTGTGACTGCAGAGAAGTAAATGTCTAGAAGGAGCAAATCCAACCCACCCAAACCCACATCACATATACCTACATGTGTGAAGGTCTTTACTAGATGCATAAGTAAACACCAGACACCTCAGAAACCCAAACGCAAGCTTGCTACACATAATCATACCTCTGCAGAACATGATACACATAATAGCTCATGCACCACTGTCTCACCAGTGAAACACCTAAGGCAAAACACACAAACATATTACTCATAGGTGATTACATCATCAGACATATTGATGTGCCTCTAACCAGGCTACATAAGGCAAACAGCATGGTCAGCTTTCTGTGAGGTGCTAGGATACACCATATCACACATGCACTGAAGTCTGTCAACATCAGTTACTGTTATGCTTATATCATAGTTCTTGTTGGTGTGTACAATGTGAGACATACTTCTCTAGACTGTATGCAGAGACATGACTGGGCTGACAGACTGTGTCTCAGGCAGATATGCCCTTGGCCTTGAACTGCATTTTACTGTCATCTAGGGAGATGGCTCCATGCAAACGGAAAATAATTGGCATCAATAATTGCGGTAATATGTGATATCAGTCTAAGGGGATCCACTATCTCTCAGCCTAGGATTATCTGCTCAACAGACCTCAATGCTTTGCCAGAGGTGGTCTTCATCTGTCACCCCTGAGATTTAGGCAACTGGCCAAGACTGTTGCCACCACCATAGATCACATTTTAGGCAGTGTCACAAGGACAAACGTTCCAATGAGAAAACACCATCTACAAACAACATCATGGTTATGCTGCTAAACATTAGGAATTTCACCCCTAAACTCCACTCAGTGGAAGCTGTCTCCACCTTGGAAGATGCAGACATTTATGCAGTCACAGACACCTGGGTCAAGGCTGCCGAGAGCACCACAGCCATACCAGGCGACACCTTCTTTCACACATTAAGACTTCACACTTAAAGTGTGTAAATTAATGAAGGTGTTATATCCATATTCATTAAGGATAGATTCATATGAAGATTGGTTAGACATTATGGAGAAACTGTAGATGCTATTGACTGCTTGTAGGGTACCTAATCAAGCCATTGCCAGCTACAGGAGCAACTCTATGAATCAGGACACCCAGTGTCCTTAAATGAATCCACTTGAGTCTATCAAGATACATCAAAACAAGATGATTTTGGTTGACTTTAACTACCCACCAACTGTGTAGATTACTCATGCTCAAACTCACTTGTCCAGAGGTTAGTCAACTTCCTTAACTACAATGCCTTGAACTAGTGAGTTGACATCCAGACAAGGGGAGACAATGTACTGGATTGGGTGCTTAACAATATGGGTGACTACTGTAGATCCTCCACTCTGAGGTCCGCCCTGGTGAGATCTGAACACAAATTGGTCTCATTCAAAGTAAGTATCACACCAGAACCCCCCCCCACAGCACATAAAGTAATAAAGTTAAAAAAGCAGCTTATAACCTACTATGGGATGGTATAAATAGCTTGACTGCACCCCAGCCCCCAGATGGAACAGGCAGCTATGCCGAGCTCTATACCACTGCTTTATACAAGCACATGAATAACTACATTAACTCACCTGTACCTGACAGTGAGGAAAACAAGCTCCTCATGGCACAGCAACCCTGCATGGTGGACAACTGCCATTAGCAGACTTTACAATAAGAGGTAGACATTGGTGTCTCACATTAGGAGGAAGGGAGACCTCCTAAAATGATGGCACTCCCTCTTCAGTCTAAACATGCAAATAAGTGTTGTTGTGAAGTCCTGAAAAACAAATTATGGGGCAAAATTAGCCTCCTCCACAAAGGACAACCACAAGGCATTGTGTAGTTACATGTGTAATGTAAAAGGAAAGGCCCACATTGTTGCCAAACTTGTACATAATAATGCCACATATTATAAGCTTGTAGACATAGCTAACCTTTTGCCAGACAGGTTCTGTGACAACTGCACTCCCCTGTCCCCACCACATGCACACCATGACATCCCTACAACCTGTCTCATACCTTGTATCTCTAAAGATTATCTACTAAATGGCCTCTCTAAGGTGACAAACAGAGCATGTATTGCACCTGCTAACATCCCAGGCTGCATCCTACATGGTATCCAGCATGGATTACCAACATCATTGGAAACTCATTGCAGTCATAGTGTGACCACTGGCTGCATCCCACCTGACTGGAAATCATCACTGTTATCCCCTTGCACAGAGGTTGTGCATCCACTGCCCACTGGAACTATAGACCTATTAATCTGACTAGCCATATCTGTAAAGCCATGGGGCAACTCATCATGGACCATATAAACAAAGGTATAGGTAATCTAAAAACACCTGACTCTACACTGCTTGGATCTGTGATAGGAGATCATGCCTTTAAACCTGGTGGACATCTATGAGGCAGTCACCAATGACCTGGATGAGGGGACATCTTCTATACACAACCACCTGGACTTAGCCAAGTCATTTGACACTACCCTCCTCTCAGGCATCATGGATAAACCCACCCAGATAGCCATCAATGGTAATATCATTAGAGGGATCACTAACTGGCTCACTGATAGCACTCATATAGTCAGAACAGGGGTATCCACCTCCAATAGCAGAGCTGTAACCAGTGGTGTGCCACAGGGTTCAGTTCTGGCTCCTCTAAGGTTTTGAATCCATTTATCCAACGTGCAAACACAAAGTAAATGTCTGTAGCTGACAAGGTTTGCTGATGCCTGCAAATTAGAAGCGATCATAGACTTTCCAAATTATGTCAACATCCTACAAGAACTTCATACATAACCAAATGATTGTTGACACAATCATGGTATTAAACTATATGCAAATATATGTAGTATCATTCCTTTCAGTACCAGCAATGTCTCTGCTATGTAGCACATTAATAGCCACACCTTAAGTACATACTCAGGGGTGAGAGACCTGGGCACAGAGGTATACACCAACCTTACCTTAGATCACCATGTCTCCACAGTGGTAAGAAGGGCATTATATCTTGCTCATGTCATAACTGAGGGCACTGTCACCTGAATACAAAGTAGTTGTAACATCCATATACTCTTCCCTCATCAGACAATATGTGAGTGCAATGGCCATTCTGTTATGTATGTTTCCAAGCACCAGTGGCAATTGCAGAGACCACAGAGGTTCCTTTCAAGGGAAATTCAAGTCTTCAGCATCTGTCTTATAGGGATCATCTGAAAGCACTGTAACTTTAGTCTGCATCATACAGCCTTCTCAGAAGTGATCTCTGCCTTGCATACAAGGCAATCTATGACCCTGCTTTACTGGTAATTCTGCATATCTGTAAGTCAAATGGTAAAAGGATTGCTCGCTGTGAGGACCTTAATCAGGTATGTGACATCAATAAAACATGCTGGAGGGAGAGATATTTCTACCAGGGTTTAACAAATCTTTGGAATGGACTCCCACTTAATGTCAAATAGAGCACTTCAATGGCCATCGGTTCTGCCTGTGTCCCCCTTGGTAGGGGCAATAGGTGCTGATCAAGTAAATAAGGGTAAGAACTTGGCTAGAATTATAAGGTCCCTAGGGCTATTAGCCAAGTAAAGTCCAGTGATTCTATGATCCCATAGGCTGACGTAGAATGCTCTGACTGATGCCCACACACACCAGTTTGTCTACAGTGAGTATGGCATAATTACCAGTTAATGTCTACAGGACACAGACAGTTGAGGTTGGCTACAATGAGATTAGAAGCCCTACCTATCTAGTCTTACACACTACAGATCACAGTACATAATACACGCAGTATGCTTCAAGTCTGACATTAACATGTGTTTAGTTACTCATATGCTAGTTGAAATAAGCAGGCCTTGTGGAGGACAGGAATAGTCTTACACATTACAGATCACAGTATGTAATGCACACGGCATGGCTCAAGTCTGACATTAACATGCATTTAGGTACTCTCATTCTAGATGAAATAAGCAAGCCTTGTGGAGGACAGGAATTCTGAGGCCTGTGTCACCTGCTACACCCAAAATAGTGCAAAACCCTGCCTCTTTCTAAGTCAGTGTGGTAGTTATATTTGTTTGCTAAAGAAATTCACATACACACACAAACGCAGCACATGGACTGGAGTGAGATTAGAATGCCTACCTATCTAGTTTTACACACCACAGATCATAGTACTTAATGCATGCTCCACAGTTTAAGTCTGACATTAAGGTGGCTGCTAGTAGTCTTATGGTAGATGACATCTGCAGGCCTTGTGCAAGAAAGAAGTTTGGAGGCCTGCATCAACTGCAAGGGCAAAAATGTGCATATCCATTGCTATTTGGAGGTCAGCGGGGGATCCATACTTGTTTAGTAAGGGGATGAACATACACACACAGACACACCAAGTGGGCTGGAGTGAGATTAGAGCCCTAGTTATCTAGTCCTACACACTACAGATCACAGAACATAATGAATGTGCCACAGATTGTCTGCTTTATAAATGACTGCAGGTCAACTACTTCTAGATGACATAAACAAGGCCTGAGTTGAATAGTATGTGTGGCCTGCAGAGTGACATTGCTTCTTAGTGTCATTTGCATCTACTAGCCTAGCAGTTAGACAACTGTTTTTATCCTAGCTATGTGGCAAGAGTAGCCATTTTGGCCATATATGTCTGTTTGCATTTGGATGAGCAAGTCTGTGGTCAAAAGCAATTTGCCCCGTCAATGGGTGAGTACACATTATCCATTACACAACTTGTTCACTTATTGGTGCATGTGTGGTGACATCCAGCAGGCACTGGGGATTGTAAGTAAGTGCATTATCTACCGTTGAGCCCTTACTTTTGGTCCTTTGACCAACATTATATATGTATCATAGTGCAGCTTTAATTGCCACATGCCACAGTCTGGGTATGTGGGTATGTTGGCAATACAGACATATACACACATATATACATATATGTATTTATGTATATAACAGAGACATATATATATATATATATATATATATATATATATATATATATATATATATATATATATATATATATATATATATATACATACATATATCTATATACATTGTGTTTGTGTGTGTTATCTAGTTATATGGGGAGAGACAGAGATGTATGTATATATACATCTTTCTTTTGACACTCACGTTGCTAAAGTGGTTAGAAAGACCTTCTACACTGCCCACCTGATCATGAAGGGATTCACATCCAGATCTAGTGAGGTCATTGTTCCCCTGTACTCTTCACTTATCAGACCAATGATCGAGTACAATGCCCCATTCGGGATGTATCTCACCCGACATCTGCAGCAATTGGAGAGACCCCAAAAGTTCCTCACCAAAAGGATAAAGGGACTCCAAATTCTGTCATATGCTGCCAGATTGAAGAAACTCCAGCTCTATTCAGTTGCATACCGTCTGCTCAGAGGTGACATGTACCTGACATACAAGGCCATGTCCAACCCAGAATTAATGGACATGCTCCACCTCAAAAAATCCAAATCCACCAAAACCACTAGAGCAAGCTTAAACCTTAGCACGGATATAAATAGGACGTGCTGGAGGGATAGATTTATCACCAGAGACTCCCCTATGCTGTGGAATAAAATCCCGATCCATGTGAGGCAGAGCACCTCACTGGCTCTGTTCAAGGGAAATCTTGACCTGTGGATGGGAGATCATAGGTTTATCCCGGGAATCATCTCTGTGTCACTGCTGGACAGAGGCACAACAAACTAATGGGCACAGTATTTTTTCATATAAGGGTATGAAGTCACAGAAATTTGGGCTAGGCTTATAAATGCCTTAGGGCAGATAGCCAAGTATAAACCTATGAACCTATGAACCTATGAACCTATATATATATATATATATATATATATATATATATATATATATATATATACACACACACAAATCCAAGTGAATGATGCCTCTACACATGACAATGATTTTGACTCATTCAGCTATAAAAATTACATTTTTAATCTAAAAAGAATGCTTAAAGCTTACAAAAATATTGAATATGACATTCACTATCTTGATTCTTGTATTGCACAAAAATCATACCACAAGGCTTACAGTTCTCAAAATTTCCCAACATTGCATCTATGAACAAAAAGATATATGAAAGTTTAAAGATCTTATATAATGAAAGTGGCCTTAAGACATTAATGGTTATTAGTGATGATAATAAAGTGAGACTGCCTATCCTTAAAAACCAGATTATTGACCTTAACGCAGCTATTTTATTACATCAAGACTTTAACATGCATGAACACCTCTATCGAGGTATTAATCAAAGAGTTGACAGGCATGTTATGTCACTAGTAGAAAGAAAAAAGAAAAAAATGAACAGAGATTTGTTTCAGTATAAAAATGACTTTGCATATCCTTTAAGAAAGCCTGATAACTTTTATCAATGAAGGCAACAGTTCCCACATTTTGCAATGGAAAGAAGCAACAACAGGTCTGGTTTCCATGGTTACCAAGCACAGGCTCAGCGCAGTAACCATTTCAGAAATCCTACAACCTATGCCAATGTAGTAAGATCGAATAATAGATATTCAGCACCTAGACCTACAAGATTTTCAGGTTATCAGTTCACTGCTCAACAACATAATACAGAAACACTGACTAATTCTGTCTCATTGCCACATTCAAATTCAGCTAACCTGCCTCATATGCAGTCTCCTGTTCAGTCACAAGTCCAGTCTCTTTCCCATAGCCCTTGTACAGCTAGTAGTGGTTTTTTGTCTTCGACAACTGTCACCAGCAATGACATAGAGCAGCCTGGTCTGACGGATGGGAATTTAACATTCAGAGGGAAAGTGAGAGGAAGAGCCAGGAATATGCTGACCAGCAAAAGTCCGCAAAGGTATCCATCTCTAGGCTCGAGAATCATCACGAGGAGCTCTGCAAAGAACTAAATACTGCTTCTCAGCCTAAGACTACTGACTACATTAAAAATAAAATAGCTGATTTTAATGCAGCTTTAACTCATGTCAATGCAGAAACAGATGCACACTCTCATACTTCTGCCCATACAAATGTTATGCCATTGAATACTTCAACCTCTACTAATGTATCACTACCACACACAGCCACTAACATAAATGTTACTTCAACTAACACTGATTTAGAAGCTGTTTTACAGCAAGTAGATAGAGCAATTTTCAATGTAACTGACAGATGCTTTCCTGACCAACATATAAAAGTATTAAAAAAGGGATTTAATTTCATTCCAGCGCAAAGGGCGCATGTACCTGATCGCTTGACCTTAAGTTGTTTGCTAGAAAATTAAACCTCTGTTTCTTACATGCTAATTGTCATAATGAAAGAAACAAAAATAGGGATATTTCAGATACTACTGATGATGAAAATTATTCAGATCAATGTGCAGATTCTGATTTATCTGATGCTTCTAACAACTACATTCCTAGACATGTCACTACTCCACAGATTAAGAGTACATACAACCCAACTCTTAATAGCTCTATACAGACTTTTTTAAAAGTATGTGAAATGGATATTAGGAAATTATGTGCATCAAACAGCACTAACAAATGGTTTAATTTATCTGAGTTAGAGAAACAAGCGCTGTTACAGTTAAATGATAAAACACTACGCATTATGAGAGCGGACAAGGGTACGGGATTAGTCTTGATGGAACAAGAAGAATATATTCAAAAAATGGAAACTACACTACATAATAATGAGTTTTTCACCCAAGTAGACATACAGACAGTAGACACACACTTTACCAATATTGACAAGACCTTGAAAAGTCTACAGATTACTAATGCCATCTCTTTAGAAGATTACATGTTTTTGTCAGTCCCCTCACCTAATCTAGGGAGATTATTTGATATTTCCAAAATCCATAAGACTGCTTCTAACCCACCGTTTAGACACATCATTTCTAACAAAAAAAACAAAACTGAAAAAATTGCGGAATACTTAGATGCAGTTTTAAACCCTTTAGTACAAAAGACCAACTACTATTTAAGAGATTCATGGGCTTTCTTAGACGAACTATTCCACAAAAAAGTAGGGTTATCTAAATGTATTTTAGTAACTATGGATGTAGAAGGGTTATACTCTAATATACCTCAAAAGAAGGTATGCAACTTTTCAGATTATTTCTTAACAAATACACCACCTTCTCAAAAATTAAAATTAATACACTATGTATTTTAGTTGAAATGGTACTGAATAATAACTTTTTCTTCTTTAATGGACATATATACAAACAAACCAAGGGAATAGCTATGGGTTCCAAGATAGCACCTGCTTTTGCTAATATTGTCATGAGCACATGGGAATTAGGAAAATTAAATACCTTGAAGAACTTTAATCTAGTACACATTTATAAAAGATTTATTGATGATGGGGTTTTTTTTGCGTGGCAGGGTGACCAATCTTCTTTATACCTCTTTATTTCTGATTTGACAGACAGTCGAAGTTTTTTTAACTTGATTTTGTCTGGAATAGGGTCTTCTATTTCCTTTTTAGATACACAGATATACTTACTACCTCCTAATACAGTATGTTCCACTATATATAGAACAGAGACCTATAGAAATAATCTGCTTGATTTTACTAGCTCCTATCCATATTTTATGAAAAGGAACCTTGTCAGATGTCAATTTATTCGCATCTCTAGAATTATCAGTCAAGATTATGACTTTCAAAAGAATGCTGTTCTGTCAAAACACGTTTCTTCGAAGAAATCACCCTCCATCTCTTTTTAACAATATATGTAATAAGATCTCTAATGACAGACACACTAAATATTTACCTATTTTACTACATGGTTTTACACCTAATACTTCAAAACCAAATAACATTAACAGAACCCTTAGTTTCCCATTACCTATCTCTAGGGACATGTCACAAATTAGAAATGTCATCTCGAATAACTGGGATTTATTAACTGAATCACAATTTATGTCAGCTGCTATTGGCACTGCACCTACCTTTTCATTTAAAAGAACCAAAACCATAAGAATGAATTTAGAAAACAGAGATTTACCTTTTCTTATTAATTCTACTTCTATTTCTAAATTTCAAAATGGGATGCATTCATGTAAAAAATGTGTGATATGCTCTAACATTTTTATAGGATCTCAATACACATTCACACATTGTAATTATACTATTAAGTTTTTGAAATATTTCTACTGCCATTCTACAGCAGTAGTATATACAGGTATTTGTGCATCTTGTAAAGCATTTTATGTAGGTAAAACTACAAGAAAACTTTCAGATAGAATTAAGGAGCATCTAGGAGCCATCAGGGCAAAGAACATAAATAAGGGCAGTGCCAGGACTGAACCCTAAGGTACTCCAACTGTTCATTGTCTGTGGCTTGGATTGGTGTCACCTACATTTACAGTGTGGGTTGTGTCAGTACAGCAGTTCAACAACCAAAAGCACAACGAACTCCAAAGACCAAGAAAGTGACAAACGGCAACCACACACTGGAGCAGAAAATTTAATAAGTCCATAAAAGATCCACAAACATGTGAAACCACGATAAAACAGTAAAACCTTTCCTCAAATCTTTCCTTTAAGCACTTTTCGTTTGTTCTGTGAACAAGCTTCTTCAGAAGTAGTAATCACCACCAGCTGCTGTCAATTTAAACAGAAAAAATGCAGGAACAATTTACCTACGTAATTTTTAAAGAACTAGTGAAAATATGTATATATAAATATGTTGTTTTAAAAAAATATATAATGCCTCAAACATATCACAACATCCAAAAACACAGAGAGCATACTTTAAAAGTAAGCCTTAAAAAACTGTTTGACTACAATACGAAACTGACCATACGTAGCATTTGACACCTAAAACTAGCATATATAAAATGCCTATATTAAAGTGCAAAACTGTACCCTAAGGTCACCTTAAAAGATTTTTAAGCTTCAATATACAAGAAATTGAACATGCCTCATTCAAACCAGGATAGTTGAATGCATTTAACTTAATCTGCCACAAAAGTTCTAATTCTTCCAGTTTAAAGGAAGCAGGACCCCCCCCCCGTATGTCAGAAATTAAATTACTGATGACTATGAATTTGAACTTGTGGGAAGGATTTGAATGGACATGTTTGGCAAGGGCATTTTCAGCTTATGAGAGATAGCTTATTGGTGTTCGTATACCCTATCTCTAAGTCTACGTTCTGTTTTGCCTACGTAGAATGCAAAACAGTCAGTACACCTAGCCAAATACACAAGAAATTTGCTATTACAATTAAATCTAGATTTTAACTTGTAACTATTTCCATTGATTGTGAACTGATTTACACAATCAATAAATTTACAATAATTACAACTTTCGCATTTCGACATGCCTGGCAGTCTAGAAGTGGCTCTATTCCTACTCTCCAAGGCGTTTTTCAAATTCCTGCCTTTTTTGAAAACTACATGAGGTTTATGCCCTAAGAAGTCCAGAGCGACTTGGTTAGTTTTGAAAAGGTCCCAATTTTTTGTAATTATACTCACAATGGACTTACTCTGTGAATTAAAGGTAGTTACAAAACTAAATTTAAAGTCTTGTTTAGCAGCAACTACAAGGCCCACTTCCTGTGAGCCTGAAGTGTCCTCAAGTATGCTATCATTGTCAGAAATAATTTGCTGACTACACAAAATTGGTTTAAACCAATTCACATTTCTCTTGTGAGTTACCTCCTCAATTAATGTGTCTAAAAGTAGCTCTGGATAGCCACGATGTTGAAACATCTTTTTCAAAAGTTTACATTCCTCAGTGAAATCTGTATCTAAACTAGAAATGTTGGATGCCCTCACTAGCTGGCCCTTCACCACAGATCTTTTTTGGTGGAATGGGTGGCAGCTAGTGAAGTGAAGGAAAGAGTTAGAATAACTAACCTTCCTATAAATTTGGGCAGTAAAAGATTGGTTCACCTTGCTTTTGTTCAACCTAATATCCAAATAAGGTATGGAGTCGGTTTGAAATGTATATGTGAGTTGTAAAAAGCTAGTAGATGTGTTAAAGTTGTTGACCAAGGTACGTGCTAGCTCATCATCACCCTTCACCAAGATGAAAATATCATCCAAAAAGCGGGTATAATAGATAATAGAATCCAGTAGCGACCCCGTTGGGAAAACAAATTTAGATTCCCACTGGGCCATCACTAAGTTAGCGAAACTTGCTCCGCAAGGGGAGCCCATCGCTAAACCCACTTTTTAGAGGTAAAACAGGTCATCAAAAATGAAATAATTGTTGGACAAAATTAAGTCCAACAATTCTGACACCAAAGAAATGTCAGCAATAGGTGCATTATGCTTTTTCATTACCTCTGCCACCCATTCAACACTGATGTCGTGGGGAATACATGTGTACAGGTCCTTTACGTCAACCGTTAAAAAATTATATTCCCTATTGAACCCAAGTTCATTAATTTTTGACAAAAAGGACCAAGAATCTTTGCAAATTTGTGGCTCCAAAGTGACATATTATTTCAGCATAGAGTCCACAAATTTTGCACATGCATACGTAGGAGACCCCCGTCCATCAAAAAGTGGTCTCATGGGGGGATTTTCTACATCCTTGTGGATTTTAGGAATCCCAAATAAGGATGGATATTTTGGGAATGAGCAACTTATATAGTTAAATACTACTTGATCAATACGACCTTCAATAAAAAGGTCGTACAGACAAGATTTGCTAAGACTATATGCCCTATTCACCTCTGATCTAGAACTAACTTGATACGTGTTAGAATTCAACAACTTTTTCATACATGTCACATAATCAAAGTTGTCAAATACCACCAATCCCCCACCTTTGTCGAGTTTGCAAACCCTGATGTTTTGAGACTGGATGTAACTCAAAAGGTCATGTTCAGAAGTGTACCCTTGTCTTTTAATAGATTTTTTGTTTTTTAAAAGGTTCCGAAGATCTAATTCACTAACCTGCTCAAAAACCTGTAACAAAGGGTGAAGTGGAGGGTTGAAAGTACTAGAAAGGTGTAACCCATTGTTGTGCATATTGTTAGGTACATTCATAAAGATAACCAAACACCAAACTCCTTAACAGGAACAACACCAACTGGTAAAATTCAAGAAGTAAGATATCCAGGTGTCAAACCAAAGTGCAGAAACAAAACTTTTATTTTCAGCTTCACCAGTAAAAGCGTTAAAAACATATAATAAATCCAATATCTCGTCAAGCGCTTTCACCCGGGCCCTCCCAGGCTTTATCAAGACATTTAATTTATTTTCAGCAAATTCTTTTATACTGTCTTTGCCTTACTTAATTACTTAATTAATAATCAATTAATTGTAAATTTGCATTGCATTTAAAGCAAAAGGGGTCATTTTTTGTACTGATACAATCTAATAGTATTAGTTGTTATTATATCTACTGTATCATAACTCATCTTTTGTTCATGTTAGTATTAAATGCATATCTACAAATGAACATTAAATATTCATATAATTATACTTAAAAAATATGTTATGCTAAAAATCGTACATTTTTTAAAAAATCCTGGATTTTAAAACCGTGTTAAACAGTATATGCACAGTGCCTAATGGCGATAATAAATACAATTGTTTCTAAGCCTCCAAGCAATTTCATTCAACAATTGGCAAATTACTCCACATATACAGCACAAAAATATATATATACAAATACTTAATATTTTAATACTCAGTCCATTCTGCATAAATAATATGCCATTTTGTATGTCTGCAAGTTAGTTTTACTGCGAGCCACTTTTAATAAAAATAATGTGAAATATTTACAAAATGTGAATGTATGTATACCCAGAATATAGTGGAAGTATGTATTTTACTACACCTTCTTCCTTTTTTCCATCCTACAAAGGTGGACCTATTCGTTTACCACACTTTGCCATTATGCTGTGTCAGGCTGTGGTTGTTATCATCCTGGTCAACCCCGTCTTTTACTACCCCTAGTATGGCCATGGACCCAACCTTTTTGATTTTTTCTTACCTATTAACCATTTTTTAATATTATAATAATGGTTTTATGGTGTGTTATATTTTTTACCTTTTATTATGTTATAACTTGGCTCTTCTGATTTTTAACAGGCTACCAATACTAATAGCTCCATTTAGACCTGGGGTTTTGGCCGCATCTAATCTTACCTGCCAAAGCAGTTCCTTAAACTCTAATGATGTTTCCCAATCTCCTCCTCTGGGGTTAATATTTACCTGTTCTAATATCATAAATTCTATTTTCATTCTTTTACATACTAAGGAGTGTTTATAGAAGGCATTTGTTTCTTTACTTCTACTAATATCGTAAAGGTGCTCGTATATCCGTTTTGCCAGTGTTCTCTCTGTCTTTCCAATGTAAAAACTATGACAACACTGACATAAACCAAGATATACTACTCCTTTAGCTTTGCAATTGAAGTATCCAGGGGATTTTATATATATTTTCCTTGACTTCAAATAGAACCCTTTTTTATTCATAATATAAGGGCACTGTTTACAACTATTGCATTTAAATGTCCCAGTCCTCTGGGTAGTTTCAATTTGCCCTACATCTATATTTGTTTCCAGCAATTCCTTCAGGTTTCTGTTACGCCTTCTAATAAACTGTGGTTTACCCCCAAGCAGTTTTTTGTATTCTTCGTTCATAGTAATTATAGGCCAGTATTTATTTATCGCCCTTTCTACCTCTACACTTTTGTTGCAATTTGTGTGAACAAAAAGGCATCCACGTTCTTCACCTAATAAAGGAAAGTAGTTTTCTTTTCTTTGGCTTCTCACTTCTTTCGTTACTCCTTCTATTAACTGTTTTGGGTAACCTCTTTCTTGGAATAACTTCATTAGAAACAAGCATTCATCTTCAAACCAGGTTTCCTCACTGCATATTCTTGCTGCTCTAATTACCTGTCCTTTAATAATTCCTTTCCTTTGATATAAAGGATGGTTACTGTTATAGTGTAAAAACATGTTGGAATAACTATCTTTACGGTGAATCCTGGACATGAAACAGTTGTTCTCTATGTTCTTCCACAAATCCACATCTAGGTACTGTAAATTGTCAGTTTTTATGTTACATGTGAATTTTAGAAAGTTGGTACTATTGTTAATGTATTCAATAAATTGCTCGCATTCTTGCTTGCTGCCCTTCCAAAAAATGCATATATCGTCCAAATAACGTCGATAGTGTGTTAGATGTTCTACCCATTTTGTGTTAAATATGTATTTAGATTCCCAATATCCTAGCACAATGTTAGCATACGCAGAGGCACAAGGGGTTCCCATAGCTACTCCCCTTTTTTGCCTAAATATTTCTCCACAAAAATATACAAAGTTATTGTTCAAAATCATTTCCATAAATTCCACAAGTAGTGCTATTATCTTGCCATCTAGCTTGGAATTTTCAGCTAACATTTCGTTGAACCATTCCAAACCTATCTCATGAGGGATGCTTGGAAATAGTTCAACTACATCCACTGTAACCATGAAATTAGTTTCATCGAAAATTCCCAGGAATCTTTACATAGAAATTTTAAAGTAGTTGTATACTTTTTTAGTATTACATCCACAAATTTTCCTAGTGGTTCAGTGACTCCCTTGGCACCAGCTACAATAGGTCTAAATATCAGTGGTTGTAGCCCTTTATGTACCTTGGGAATCCCAAAAATAATGGGGGTAACTGGTTTGGGGACCAACAAATAATTGAACAACTGTTCGTTTATTGCTCCTTGGTATAAATTGTCTTCTAGCCTGTACTTAATTTTAGCGTATGCAACATTTCTTTCGTTAATGGATACCTGGTTGTATTGTTCATTATTGTGTAAATGCGAATGTAGGGCAGCTGTATAGTCATGCTGATACATAAGTACTACCCCCCCCCTTGTCAGTTTTCATCACCCTGATACCTTCACTGTTTAATTTCTTAATCAGCTGATAAGATTCCTTAGAAAAGTTGTTATTTACTAAACTCTTTTCCATACTTATATTCCGAATTTCTGTTTCCACTAGTTCTTCAAATGTTTTAATAACTGGGTGAAGTGGGGGGTTCCACGTGCTTTTTCTATACAACCTATTGTTATCTAGTACTTTACCTTTCAAATTCACTGTTAAATTCAGTCGCCTTGTGTAAAGTTTCAAATCTAATATTGTCTTAGGTACATTAATAGTGGTATGTGGCACAAAGTGAAGTCCTTTAGTAAATACTTCGAAAAACAAACTACTAACCTCACTTTCAGTATAATTAAAAATAGAGAAATTGCCTTCTTTCACTACATTGCAACTTGGGTTATGTGTAACACCATTTTCAGGTGTTACATAATCTAATAAGTCATTTACTACCTCCTTGGGGGATTCCATCTCCTGGTAGGTGCACTCCCTTTTCTGTTCATCTGCCTCCCCTGGCCATATTGAAAATCCTGTTGGCCTGCCCTAATCTGATTGGGTGGTAAATTTTGTTTTTGTGCCAATCTTTCACTTCTTCTGGGTCCCTGATCGTCCCCCCCTTCATTGAACACATTGTCATGTTCATTATCAACATTATTGTTGTGCTTCTGATCTCTACCCCATCTACTTCTTCCATAGAACTTGTATGCCTGTCCTGTGCTGTACTCATGTAAATCACACTCCAACTTTTTTATTTTTCTATTAACAATCCTAACACAGTGATTGTCAATTTCATTAAATGTGGTATCATAATCTTTTTTTACACTGCTAAACATTGAATCTTTAACAATATTGTTATTCAATACATTAACTTCATCCAGCAAAAATGTGGCTTTGGCCTCATAATCCTTAATCATTAACCCTAGCATTTCTAGTCCCGTTCTATTGAACAGGGCTGTTAATTCTTCATGCAATTCACTGCCAGGGGCAGCATTGTTGGGAAATTTTACAATGGGTAGTCCCTTAGGGACTCTTTTAACATTCAAACATTCAGTGAGGTAATCTATTTCAAGTTTAGTTGATTTGTATGAATACAATTTGTTACTAAATTCTTTAAGCCTTGCTTCCAAGTTGTTATTTAAAATTTCACTAGTGCAAACAGTACCTTGTCCAAAGGAAAACCCTTTGTTAGTCCATTTATTGAAATTGAAACCTCCATCAGGTGCAATGGAAGCAGGATGGTTATTTCCTCGTTTACTTCTTACTTGCTGTGCGGTTACACGTTCCGCGTTGATGTTAGTGTCCGTTTCGACATTTAATTCAGTTCCGTTTGTTGTTTTTGGAGAAATTAAGCCACTTGCTGCCAATAGTTGCTCCTGGTTTGCTGGTATTCCTCTAGTACTTTGGGAACCGTTGTTCGTAAGCAGCCCCGTCAGTTGGGAAAGCAGGCACATCACCTGCTTAAATTCGCGTCGCGTTACAGGGACGTCATCCGTTCCTTCCTCATCGGTTTGTAGCAACACTGGTGTATTACCATATTCAGCACTTGCAGTTCTTTCAGCCATGGATCTTACGTAGCACAAAAACGATAACCAAACACCAAACTCCTTAACAGGAACAACACCAACTGGTAAAATTCAAGAAGTAAGATATCCAGGTGTCAAACCAAACAAACTTTTATTTTCAGCTTCACCAGTAAAAGCGTTAAAACATATAATAAATCCAATATCTCGTCAAGCGCTTTCACCCGGCCCAAATTCTTTTATACTGTCTTTGCCTTACTTAATTACTTAATTAATAATCAATTAATTGTAAATTTGCATTGCATTTAAAGCAAAAGGGGTCATTTTTTGTACTGATACAATCTAATAGTATTAGTTGTTATTATATCTACTGTATCATAACTCATCTTTTGTTCATGTTAGTATTAAATGCATATCTACAAATGAACAATAAATATTCATATAATTATACTTAAAAAATATGTTATGCTAAAAATCGTACATTTTTTAAAAAATCCTGTATATGTGGAGTAATTTGCCAATTGTTGAATGAAATTGCTTGGAGGCTTAGAAACAATTGTATTTATTATCGCCATTAGGCACTGTGCATATACTGTTTAACACGGTTTTAAAATCCAGGATTTTTTAAAAAATGTACGATTTTTAGCATAACATATTTTTTAAGTATAATTATATGAATATTTAATGTTCATTTGTAGATATGCATTTAATACTAACATGAACAAAAGATGAGTTATGATACAGTAGATATAATAACAACTAATACTATTAGATTGTATCAGTACAAAAAATAAACTTGGGAGGGCCGGGTGAAAGCGCTTAAATATTGATTTTATGTTGTTTTAACGCTTTTACTGGTGAAGCTGAAAATAAAAGTTTTGTTTCTGCACTTTGGTTTGACACCTGGATATCTTACTTCTTACATTCATAAAGAACAAACCCAAATTTAATTTTCTAGTAAATAATTTCAACTCAACAATCGATTTAGCTAAGTCCATACTGTGCCAAGGAATATAGTCAGGTTTTCGCTTCGCTAAAAAGTCAACAATGTCAGATGAAATAAAACTATCTGAAAAGTTGTACACCCTGAAGTCCTTATCTTTATTAAAAATAATAGAAGGACCAGGGACTCCAGAAAAATTAACAGGTTCCTCTAAAAAAGAAGAACTTGTTGAATCTTGAACTTCAGATGCAACAGTGCTTAAAGAAGTTTCCAACTCCAACTGACTCGGCTTTTCACAAATGAAACCTGGTTGGGGTCCAGTGTTCGCAGGTGGCCAATGCCTTTGTTTTAATTTTCATGATAATACATTCCATGGTGTTGCAGAGCAGGCACATCATACTGCTGGGGCTGTAGTTCCCAGAATCCAAGGTGGATCCCCCCTTGTGGACTGGGATAACTGTAGCTGTGTGCCACACAGTGGGCACAAAGCCTGAGGTGTGGCTATGATTAGACATGGCACGTAAGTGAGGTGCCAGTGCAGTTTGTAGCTCATGTAGTACACAGCCCGGGATGTTGACTGGTTCCATGGCTGCTTTTGTCATAGCTCTGCAGAGTGTGTTTTTTACCTATGTGGCTGTTATTACTGGCATATGGCAATCTATCCATGTTGAGATGGGTCCTTTGGGGGTTGGGAGGGGGGGTGCAGTTGGCACTAAATTGATCAGCCAGGATATTGGAAATATCCCTGGAAAGAGTAGATTTAGTACTATTGTGTTGTAGCTCACAGCAGTTCTAAGTATTGCCATTTAGATTCCTCACATAGTTATGGAACTGCTTTCAGTTGTCTTTGGCATCTGTGGCTATATTATGTTTGTAACTAGCTTTGGCAGATCTTATGTTCTTATGTCCTCTTACTGTAGGTGGTAAGGGAGTATTTTGCATTCTGGAAAGACCCACATTTCTGCAAGAGTTTCCTCCTTTTGCTGTACAGTATGTGTATTGCAGGGGGCTACCACATTAGCATCATTTTCTTGGATGGGGAGCATCTTGGTTCAATATTGGATGGCACGATTCATGCACAAGTGGATGTGCTCATACAGTGCCTTCACGTATGAGTCAGCAGTTATCCTTTCAGTTCTCTTCTTCATGGGTGTCATGCTGTTAGTCACGTCTGACATGTGTAGCATGACATTGGCTTTGGAGATGTGTTTTATGGAGGTGTCCTTACTGGGGTGTGGGGGAAGGATGTTGATGTTAAGGGTCATTAGCTCATGAGCATACCTGACCACCAATGGGGTGACCATAGATGTGGAGCATTGATGTCCCATGTGACATCAGTTGGGAATGACCAGGTCTAGGATATTTGAGCCCCTGGTGGGACTATGGGTTACTTGATCCAGAGCATTGGGAATTATTATGTCCAAGAACCGTTGGGCACACGTATTGGTACACAAGTAGTTTTCCCAGTTAATGGCAGGGTAGTGCAACTCACCCAGTATTATGGTGTTTGCTTGTATCATAATATTTCACAGTATGTTTCAAAGGCTGTAGTGGGGTCATGGGGCATGGCAAGGGCTCTGTAGCAAGCTATACAATTTGGAATGCAGTCTAACCTACTGTTAGTTGCACCGGGGTTATTTCAGACACATTCTGTTGGGCAAGTAGCCTGGTGATGTGAATATCCTTGGTGAATATGGACACTCCTCCACCTTTATTGTTTTGGTCCTGGTTTGGGGGCTAGTAGGTGTGGTGACAGCTGTACCTGGTATTGCAGGGGTGCTCTCTGGAGGCTTGGATCATGTCTCTGTTACTTCACAGTTATCATTGTTCTCCATTTGTAGGTGTGCGTAGTGAGTGTGAATGGCACACACACACACACACACACACACACACACACACACACACACACACACACACACACACACACACACACACACTCTTGCCACGTCTCGGATTAGAACTCCTACCTAACTGGTACATCACACTATGCAGTTATAAGATCCGTCATGGAGATTACTGGGCTACTCCTTCCCCAAAGGTGTATTTCAAAGTGGATGACATCAGCAGGCTTGCCAAAGAAGGGCACTGGAGGTTGTAGCAATTGTGAATGGCCTCAAAAGCATTGCTTCTTACACAGACACACAAACATCCACACTTGCCACGTGTGGGAATAGATCTCCTACCTAAATAGTACATCACACTACAGCATTACACAGTTATAGGATGCACCATGGAAATTACTTGGCTACTACTTTCCCAAAGGTATATTTCAAGGTGAAGACATCAGCATGCTTGCCATAGTAGGGCAATGGGGAGTGCAGTGTGTGTGCATGGGCCATAACCCATTAATCTAGAGACAGGCACACCACACTCAGGCACATACAGGTTTATATTACACAGGTACATGTATACAACTGCTACATGACTACTGACTTGTACGGTCATGTTGCACAGTTAGCACTAGCACCACAGACACTATAATGCTGAGGTATTCCAGAGGCAAATGTCTACAGTGATTGACATTTGCACATCATGTAGTTTTAGCCAATTAGATGTGTGCTGGGCGGCACAGGCCTCATGATGGAAGTGTTTTTGTCACTGTCACTCTCTTCCACACATCTATGTATGTGTATCTTTGGCCTATCATAGTGTGTTGTCCTTGGATATATGTGTGTATTCCAATCCAATGGGTGTGCAAAGCATGACTGGTGTGTACTGAAGAGTGTATGCACTAACATCTGTGATTGCGGATATGTATGGTCCACTGTTGTTACCAGACATGGGCTTCATTTCTTTGTGTGTGAGCATGCCCAGTATGACATTTCAGTATTTTGTTATCTGACTTGGCCTTCTTTTCTCTAAGTGTGGGAGCATGCCCAGTATGACATTTTGTATTAAATGTGTGAATCCATCCAGGTGGGTTGTACTCCGGTGCAGACTTTTGTGTTCTGCACCTACAGCTATCAAACTGTTTCTGCAGGATAATTGTTGTACAGTTGACAATATGGTGTCAAAATGGGCAAATGATATTGGGTTACTGTAGGTAATTGTGTCTGTGCTGCTTCTGCTACATGGTCCAGGTGCTAGCACAGATATTCAGACATATATACTGTTATACACTGTGAAGTTTTATGTCATCAAGTACTGTCAGGTAGACATATTTGCTTGCAGTGATGTCCTGGGGAACACAGGGTGAATGCAGCTGTGTCCAGTATTGTGGTCAGCAGCCTACATATTCTTGCACACTCATGCCATTGTGGAGGGGAAGCTGAAAGCACTTGCTGCTGGGACTGTGTAACTGGTTCAGCACCTTGGTACAGTTGTGCCAGAGGATCCCATGATTATACATCCATCGACGTGACAGTATGGCTATATCTTGTTGTGACCATACCTCACAGCTGTACAGATTCACACAGGTTGTCCAGAGGCAGGGATAATAATTCTGGACATTACCCTACACATTGTGGTTTATGAGCAGGTTTGTAGCCACCCATTCTTGTGTTTGCAGCCAGGGATAGTATGTGCACACGGCTGAGTTTCAGACTTCACACGCACTCAATGCCACCCATGTACCCACCCCCCCTTATTATTCTAACCACTGCCATACATTATGCGAACATTATTTGATAATTTCCCTATAGATATCACCTCATCACAGCAGTAATTTGGTGTTGGTCCACAGTTCATGCAGTAGGACATGGTGGACATGTTACTGTGATTTCTCCACATGGCCTTGCATTTGGGTTCTGTGGACTGTGCTCTGTTGTTATTTGGAAGTCCATGACATAACATACATTAGCAGTACGGGTGGGACACAGGACTTTGGCAAAGGACTGTAGGCCATTTTGTAGTGATGCAGGCCAGCTGTAGCAGACCTTTTCATTCTCTCAGTCCTACAGTCCCAGACTGCGATACACTATATTCCCCTGGGGTGACAGCATAGGTGTGCAAGGTGTTCGTGCCAATACTTTCTGTCAGTATTGATCCAGTGGTGTGTATGCTGGCAGGGTGCTGCTTACAGCTAGGGACACACCTGCATGGGACACCTGCTTTGCATGCTGCATTCTTTTGCTATTGACATACACGAGTTTAGATCACATAATCAAAACACATAACATCGAACTCTCAAAAGAGCGAAAATGCACATAATCAAACATTGTATCCCCCCACACTCCCCGCTAAATATATATTCATACTCTAAGGTCGCACTACAGTGAGTAAAGGGCAGAATTCCCAATCTTCACTGTAGTGTGACGTAAATCCAGGCACTTTGATTATATGCATTTTTGCGCATTTGCGCATTCGATGTCATGTATTTCGATGATGTGATATACATCCACATACACAGGTGGGGGTCATATAGTATTCATTCCCAACAGCAGGGATAAGACAGGAGAGATACCTGTGGGTGGTGGTGAGGTGAGCTGGGTGCATGTGTGCTATGGGCACTACTTGCATCTGACTCGCAGATATGCATGGGGCATTCCACTTATGCTGGCTTGTGCAGGGACATCAGCTGTTTCTCAATACATAATTCCTATGACCTTTGTGGTCTGCCAGTGTTTGGCCAGATGACATCGGTATTCCCTACTACAAGCCCAGATAATGTGCTGCAAACCTGTATGTACAATTCCAAGGGTGTGTCCATTTGACAGTTACATATTATACACTGTCTGTCTGGGGTACTTCCCTGTGTACTGCTTGTATATCTGGTCTGACATTCATGCCATGTCCATCTTTCAAATGGTGATGCATATTACTTCCAAACATTTACTATGGCTTGCTGCTGGAATGTTATACTGGGAAGCATTGTGTTTGGCACTGCAGTTATGAGAACTTGGCCCTGTTATTGGCAGTACTGGGCAATGGCTACCAGGACAAACCTCACCATGCATACATACTGACCACTCTCACACAGTATACAACACATACCAACCTAACACACTCAAACCTGCATATTGTACACATGCTACAATCTATCCTGCTACCTTGGCCAGCTCAGGTAATCTGTGCTCCACTGTTATTACACCTACACATACATGTTATTACATTTCTACATAGGATTGGAGGGGGCACACCTGACTGTTACTACATGTCTACATAGGATTGTGGGGGGGGGCACACCTGACTGTTACTACATCTCTACATAGGATTGGGGGGGGGGCACACCTGACTGTTACTACATGTCTACATAGGATTGTGGGGTTGGGAGCACACCTGACTGTTACTACAGTTCTACATAGGATTGTGGGGGGGCACATCTGACTGTTACTACAGTTCTACATAGGATTGGGGTGGGTGCACACCTGACTGTTACTACATTTGTACATAGGATTCGGGGGGCACACCCAACTGTTACTACATTTGTACATAGGATTGGGGGGGACACCTGACTGTTACTACGTGTTTACATAGGATTGGGGGTACACCTGACTGTTACTACATTTCTACATAGGATTGTGGGGTGGGGACACACCTGACTGTTACTAGAATTTTACATAGGATTGTGGGGTGGGGGGGCACACCTGACTGTTACTACATTTCTACATAGGTTTGTAGGGGGGGGCACACCTGACTGTTACTACATTTCTACATAGAATTGGGGAGCACACCTGACTGCTACTATGTGTCTACATAGGATTGTGAGGGGAGGCACACCTGACTGTTACTACATTTCTACATAGGATTGGGGGGCACACCTGACTGTTACTACATGTCTACATAGGATTGGGGGGGCACACCTGACTGTTACTACATTTCTATGTAAGATTGTGGGGTGGGGGCACACCTGACTGTTACTACAATTCTACATAGGATTGTGGGTGGGGCACACCTCACTGTTACTACATTTCTACATAGGATTGGGGATGGGGCACACCTGACTGTTACTCCATTTGTACATAGGATTGGGGGGCCCACCTGACTGTTACTACATTTGTACATAGGATTGGGGGGGCCCACCTGACTGTTACTATATTTCTACATAGGATTGGGTGGCACACCAGACTGTTACTACATGTCGACATAGGATTAAGGGGGCACATCTGACTGTTACTACATTTTTATGTAGGACTGTGGGGTGGGGACACACCTGACTACAATTCTACATAGGATTGTGGGGGGAACGCCTGACTGTAACTACATTTCTACATAGGATTAGGGGGGCACAGCTGACACTTGTACACATTTGCTATGACTGTACTGGTATGTCAGGTACTCCATTTCATTCTGTATTCTAACCTATCATGCTGACTATTTATTTATTATTTATTTAATTTACATTTGTTGACCGGGCTAGTCTAGCTGGATACATGTCCATTTTCAGTAGAGGCCTGGGGAGAAAAGCTCCACAAACAGAGAAAAAAAGACTAGAAAATTGTACCAAATAAAAAGCACTTCAAAAACAATGCTAGTAGAACAGCCAAAAAAAAAATACATCAAGTGGACAAATTGTAAACAAAGGAATGGAAGTAGAGATAGAAAACATTTGGAGTTCTGATATCACAAGACATAACATGTTGAAAGAATTACAAAGAGGACTATCATTGAATATAAATATAATCATTTTTTTTTAGTAGTTCAGTGGAATTTGTAAAGTTAAAGTAGCCAGATAGTACTGTAGTAAAGTAGTAAAGAAGTTGAGGTCAAAAGAACAGGTGAGTGACTGGAGGCAATAAAAGTTTCAGTCAGGGTTAGTACAAGGGCAGAGCCATTGGGATTTAAGGAAGTTTTTTAGATGCTTCTTGAAAGTGGGTGTAGAGGTAAGTGCTGTAAGTTTGCTTGGAAGCTTGTTCCAAATAGGTCCAATTGAGTTGGAGAACAAACAGTCCCCAGCTTTGTTGTCGGATTTATGGTAGGCTGCTAGGAGCTTTGTGGCTGAGCACAATGAAGAGAGGTTTTTATAAGGGCTAATAAGAGTGCAGAGTATGGTAGTATTTGAAGGTTGAAAGAAGATTTTGTGGGTGATGCTAAGTTGCTGTAGCAGTAGTTGATTTTGTAATTCCAGCCAACCAAGTTGTTTAAGATTTATACAATGGTGGGTACGAAAGGGGGCTCCTGTGACAAATCTGGCAATGTTGTTGTATGAAGTTGCTAGTTTATTGAGATTAGATTTAGATAAGTTTGTAAAAATAGGTGAGGCATAGAGAAGGGTAGATAGCAGGTGCGTCTGTGCGATGGTAGCTCTAGCTGAAGCAGTGAGGAAGGGTTTAAGTCTATATAGAGATCCAAGTTTTCTATTGACTGACTTGATGGTTAAGTTAATATGAGAATCGAAGTTAAGATTATGATCTAATGTGACACCTAGAAGTTTGGTAGTAGGGTCAGAGGATATTATTGTGCCATTATTAGATGTTATATTGAAGTCAAAAGTAGAAGATTTCTGTGTATGTGTAAATAGTAATAATTTAGTTTTTTTGGGATTAAGTAGGAGACAATATTGACAGAACCAATTTTCAGCTGCTGTAAAAACATTTTGGGTAGTAGTCTGGAGCTCAGCTGGGGAAGATTCTGAACATATCAATTTCGAGTCATCTGCTTATTGAATGCAGGTGGTTTGTGGAAGGGACTTATTTTCGATCATTAATAAAGATAGAAAAGACGAGTGGTCCAAGAATAGAACCTTGTGTCCGATTTTGATAGGAAGCAGAGAGGATATGTGATTGTCCCAAAGAACTGCTTGCTGCCTATTTTCTAAGTAGGAATTAAACCACTGGATTGCCTGGAGTCTAATGCCAGAGATTCAAGGATGTTTAGTAAGAGTTTATGATTAACCATATCAAAGGCCTTAGAGAGGTCTAAAAAGAGAGCTGAGGACAGCAAGTTGTTATTACAATTTTTATTAATATGGTCTGTGAATGATAAGAGTGCTGTAGTTGTACTGTGATAAGGTCTAAAACCATGTTGGCAGTCTGCTAGAGGATTATTTTGGAGAAGATGGTCAAGCAATTGCTGATGGACACATCTTTCCATGATTTTAGCTAAAGGAGAAAGTAGGGCTATGGGACAGAAGTTGGAGAGTTCATTAGTGTTATCCCCCTTATGAAGAGGAATGATATGAGAGACTTTCCAGAGGGATGGGATAAAGCCTTCAGTTATGGATTGATTTATTAAAATGGAGACAGGATAGGCAAGTACTCCAGCTGCAATTTGTAGATACTCTGATGGGAGGAGATCAGCTGAGGCAGAACATAGTTTAAGTTTCCTAAGTAGGGTGTGGATGAGATCTGTAGAGACTGGTTGCAATTTGAAAGAGGGGGGTTTATTGTTCAGGGAGTAAGGTTCCTGGGTGGATCTAGGTGGCAAGGTCTTAGCTAGGGATGTGACAGTCTCAGAGAAAAATGTGTTGAAAGTGTCAGCAATTTGGTTGGGTGTACTCTGAGTGAGGTTAGAAGGAGTGGGTGTTTTAGAGTTACCTGGATGTAGTAATTTGTTGATACCTGACCAGAATTTCTGAGGGTTTTGGTATTGAGTGTATTGGAATTTCAAGTAATAATTTTTCTTGTCTAGGAGTATTAATTTCTTGGTTTCATTTCTAAGCTGTTTAAAGGTTTGGTGGTCAAACATGTTTTTAGTGCTATGCCATTTGGCCCAAGTTCTATTTCTCTGTAACATTTTTTGTTTGTTCTCTTTGGTTAGCCAAGGAGCAGGCTTTGCTCTGGTTTTAATTGATTGAGTGGGGGCATGGTGGTTGAGAATTTGAAGGAATTTGTTGTTGAAGTAGGAAGCTGCCTCATCAAGAGGTAAGTATTTTAGGGGAGACCAATTGCAAGCTTTGACCTCTATTTGGAAGTTTGTTTGGTTGAAATATTTCTTGTTCCTGGTTGTTCTGAAAATTGTATGCTTGGGGATAGGGTTTTTTTGTCTGGTAATATAAGTGAGTAGGTAGTCGCTGATATCATCAGGTAGTATGCCTGTGGTATAAGCCAGGGGGTTACTACTGACTAGAATCCAGTCAAGCGTGCTCTGTTTGGAGCTGGATTTATTTATTCTAGTAGGGACGGTAATGGTTTGATTGAAGCCATAAAGGTTTATGTGAGAAGTTGTTTTTTGGGAAATGCAACAATTCCAATCAATATTAAAGTTTCCTAGGAGAATAGTTTCCTGAGGGAAGGAGGTGGAGAGCCAGCTCAGTATATTTTCAAGGGTATTAATATTATTGCCAGGGGGGATGTAACAGCAAATTATGTAAATGGATTTATTTAAGCTATAGTTTGGTGATTAAGATTTCACTATTACTTGGTGAGGGTGCTTTAGTATCTAGTTGGGTAACCAGTAATTCAGTTTTGTAGAGTATTGCTACACCACCATCCTTTTTGATTGGACGGTCAAGTCTAAGGATGTTATAACCCAGTGGGATTATATCATTATCCTTAGTTTTTGATTTAAGCCAGGTTTCAGTTAGGCATAAGATATCAAAGGAATGTAGATCAAGTAGGGCATGCAGTTGGGTAATTTTATTATTTAGGCTGCGAATATTTAGGTGGGCTATATGGAGAGAGTTGGGTGTGGTAGTAGGATTTATAGAATTAGTTTGTTTACATGGAGGGATATTAGGGAGGTAGTTGTTTGGGCCTGGGTTAGGGTGAATGTCACCATAAAGGAGAAGTAGCTGCTGGTAACTGTGTAAGTATTTGGAAAGTTTGGAAGAGATTGGGAAAAGTTTATGGTTTGGGAAAAACTTGATATGTGTAGTTCCATGGAAATGAGGTATGAGGTAGGAAGATGATGATGTTATATTGCTGTGTGTTTGTGGGGTGCAAACATAGTAAGGAGTAGCTTGTTTTACTGTTAGCTGGGATTCAGTTATTTTTTTGTTTTCATAGAGAGTGAGGGTGTAAGAAATAAGAAGAATGTTTATGAGTAAGAAAGAGGAGAGTAGGAGATGATATTTAAGAATGCTTGGTTTATACATAGCAAGGGGAAGTGTTGTCCTAGAGGCAAGAGATAGTTGAGATAGGAAAATAGGGGGTTAATAGGGCGGAGTAGTTTTACTAGAGGAAGGGATTGTAATAATAATGAGTAGGCAGTATTGTTAATTGTGTAATTAGGTGAAGAGGGCTATTGGTGGATGTTGTAGGGGGTTGGGTTATTGTGCTATAAGGCTAGGACCCCTGGGGGTGTGTGTGTATTGGGGGTAGGGTAGGGAGCAAGTGAGCCGCAATAGCGAATGGGCCGGGTAGAGCAAAGGAGAAGGACAGCCAGAAAAAAGTAATCAGTCAGGTCATTTGGGATTACTCCTAGGGTCAGGAAAGCTATCCCAGAGAGAGGAGAAATTGAAGTTGAAGGATATATACAAGGTAGAACTATGAAACCTGGAGGGCATTTAATCAGTTCAGGAAAGGACTTCACTTTAGGGGGCTCCTACAAACTACCAGGATTACATGGGACAAGGTTGGGAAGGCAGGAAGGTTTAAACATCTATTTCAAGTTGTAGGATATGAAAACTAAGTCAGCTATTATGTTAGGGATAAAGGTTTTTATTCTTGTTATTTCTTTTCTTATTTGTTTTCTTTTTTTGTTTTAAGTAGGGGTAGGATGCAGAGATAGGGAGAAATCCACTGGGAGGGAAAGGTAACACTTCGAGGCGTACTTAACAGAAAATGAATCAGAATGATGCCACAATACGAAGACAAGATGATCAATTTCAACAATTGGCTTAATTATTGGTGTCATTCAAATGGGGATCCAATGCCTGTCAGCCTGGGATGACATGCTCGACAAGCCACGATGCTTCGCTAGGGACGGCCTGCACCTGTCAAATTCTGGGCTTTTTGAATATTGGCAAAGGCTCTTGCTACCCCATAGTGCCTTTTTAGGCAAGGTAAAAGACAAACCCACCTCCATAGGTATCACAAGGGATAAGAAACTAAGAGTAATGCTACTCAACGCCAGAAGTCTAAACCCTAAGATGCACGACTCAAACTCTCCTTAGCATGGAGAAATCGATATCTGTGCAGTAACAGAAACCCGGTTCAAGGCTCCCGAGCACCCAGCACTACCAGGTTATACCTCATACCATGCTTTCGGCCCCAAACTTGGACCGACCCACAGGAGGGGAGTATAAATATTAGTAAAGATACCCACACCTCCAGTGGGTTTTTTAACTCCAGCTAACCAAGTTGTTTAAGATTTATACAATGGTGGGTACGAAAGGGGGCTCCTGTGGCAAATCTGGCAATGTTGTTGTATGAAGTTGCTAGTTTATTGAGATTAGATTTAGATAAGTTTGAAAAAATAGGTGAGGCATAGAGAAGGGTAGATAGCAGGTGTGTCTGTGCGATGGTAGCTCTAGCTGAAGCAGTGAGGAAGGGTTTAAGTCTATATAGAGATCCAAGTTTTCTATTGACTGACTTGATGGGTTGCTAATATGAGAATCTGGTTAAGATTATGATCTAATGTGACACCTAGAAGTTTGGTAGTAGGGTCAGAGGATATTATTGTGCCATTATTAGATGTTATATTGAAGTCAAAAGTAGAGGATTTCTGTGTAGGTGTAAATAGTAATAATTTAGTTTTTTGGGATTAAGTAGGAGACAATATTGATAGAACCAATTTTCAGCTGCTGTAAAAACTTTTTGGGTAGTAGTCTGGAGCTCAGCTGGAGAAGATTCTGAACATATCAATGTCGAGTCATCTGCATATTGAATGCAGGTGGTTTGTGGAAGGGACATATTTAGATCATTAATAAAGATAGAAAAGATGAGTGGTCCAAGAACAGAACCTTGTGGGACTCCGATTTGGATGGGAAGCAGAGAGGATATGTGATTGTCCCAAAGAACTGCTTGCTGCCTATTTTCTAAGCAGGAATTAAACCACTGGATTGCCTGTGAGTCTAATGCCAGAGATTCAAGGATGTTTAGTAAGGGTTTATGATTAACCATATCAAAGGCCTTAGAGAGGTCTAAAAAGAGAGCTGAGGACAGCAAGTTGTTATTACGATTTTTATTAATATGGTCTGTGAATGATGAGAGTGCTGTAGTTGTGCTGTTATAAGGTCTAAAACCATGTTGGCAGTCTGCTAGAAGATTATTTTGGAGAAGATGGTCAAGCAATTGCTGATGGACACATCTTTCCATGATTTTAGCTAAAGGAGAAAGTAGGGCTATGGGACGGAAGTTGGAGAGTTCATTAGTGTTATCCCCCTTATGAAGAGGAATGATATGAGAGACTTTCCAGAGGGATGGGATAAAGTCTTCAGTTATGGATTGATTTATTAAAATGGAGACAGGATAGGCAAGTACTCCAGCTGCAATTTGTAGATACTCTGATGGGAGGAGATCAGCTGAGGCAGAACATAGTTTAAGTTTCCTAAGTAGGGTGTGGATGAGATCTGTAGAGACTGGCTGTAATTGAAAGAGGGGGCTTATTGTTCAGGGAGTAAGGTTCCTGGGTGGATCTAGGTGGCAAGGTCTTAGCTAGGGATGTGACAGTCTCCAGAGAAAAATGTGTTGAAAGTGTCAGCAATTTGGTTGGGTGTACTCTGAGTGAGGTTAGAAGGAGTGGGTGTTTTAGAGTTACCTGGATGTAGTAATTTGTTGATACCTGACCAGAATTTCTGAGGGTTTTGGTATTGAGTGCATTGGAATTTCAAGTAATAATTTTTCTTGTCGAGGAGTATTAATTTCTTGGTTTCATTTCTAAGCTGTTTAAAGGTTTGGTGGTCAAACATGTTTTTAGTGCTACGCCATTTGGCCCAAGTTCTATTTCTCTGTAACATTTTTTGTTTGTTCTCTTTGGTTAGCCAAGGAGCAGGCTTTGCTCTGGTTTTAATTGATCGAATGGGGGCATGGTGGTTGAGAATTTGAAGGAATTTGTTGTTGAAGTAGGAAGCTGCCTCATCAAGAGGTAAGTATTTTAGGGGAGACCAATTGCAAGCTTTGACCTCTATTTGGAAGTTTGTTTGGTTGAAATATTTCTTGTTCCTGGTTGTTCTGAAAATTGTATGCTTGGGGATAGGGTTTTTTTGTCTGGTAATATAAGTGAGTAGGAAGTCGCTGATATCATCAGGTAGTATGCCTGTGGTATGCTTGCATGGTTACTACTGACTAGAATCCAGTTAAGTGTGCTCTGTTTGGAGCTGGATTTATTTATTCTAGTAGGGACAGTAATGGTTTGATTGAAAAGCCATAAAGGTTTATGTGAGAAGTTGGTTTTGGGGAAATGCAACAATTCCAATCAATATTAAAGTCTCCTAGGAGAATAGTTTCCTGAGGGAAGGAGGTGGAGAGCCAGCTCAGTATATTTTCAAGGGTATTAATATTATTGCCTGGGGGGATGTAGCAGCAAATTATGTAAATGGATTTATTTAAGCTATAGTTTGGTGATTAAGATTTCACTATTACTTGGTGAGGGTGCTTTAGTATCTAGTTGGGTAACCAGTAATTCAGTTTTGTAGAGTATTGCTACACCACCATCCTTTTTGATTGGACGGTCAAGTCTAAGGATGTTATAACCCAGTGGGATTATATCATTATCCTTAGTTTCTGATTTAAGCCAGGTTTCAGTTAGGCATAAGATATCAAAGGAATGTAGATCAAGTAGGGCATGCAGTTGGGTAATTTTATTTATTTGGGCTGCGAATATTTAGGTGGGCTATATGGAGAGAGTTGGGTGTGGTGGTAGGATTTATAGAATTAGTATGTTTACATGGAGGGATATTAGGGAGGTAGTTGTTTGGGCCTGGGTTAGGGGGAATGTCACCATAAAGGAGAAGTAGCTGCTGGTAACTGTGTAAGTATTTGGAAAGTTTGGAAGAGATTGGGAAAAGTTTCTTGTTTTGGAAAAACTTGATATGTGTAGTTCTATGGAAATGAGGTATGAGGTAGCAAGATGATGATATTATATTGCTGTGTGTTTGTGGGGTGCAAACTTAGTAAGGAGTAGTTTGTTTTACTGTTAGCTGGGATTCAGTTATTTTTTTTGTTTTCATAGAGAGTGAGGGTGTAAGAAATAAGAGGAATGTTTAGGAGTAAGAAAGAGGAGAGTAGGAGGCAATATTTAAGAATGCTTGGTATATACATAGCAAGGGGAGGTGTTGTCCTAGAGGCAAGAGATAGTTGAGATAGAAAAATAGGGGGTTAATAGGGTGGAGTAGTTTTACTAGAGGAAGGGATTGTAATAATAATGAGTAGGCGGTATTGTTAATTTTGTAATTAGGTGAAGAGGGCTATCGGTGGATGTAGTAGGGGGTTGGGTTATTGTGCTATAAGGCTAGGACCCCTGGGGGTGGGTGAGAATTGGGCGTAGGGTAGGGGAGCAAAGTGAGCCCGCATAGCGAATGGAGCGGGTAGGGCAAAGGAGAAGGACAGCCAGAAAAAAGTAATCAGTCAGGTCATTTGGGATTACTCCTAGGGTCAGGAAAGCTATCCCAGAGAGAGGAGAAATTGAAGTTGAAGGATATATACAAGGTAGAACTATGAAACCTGGAGGGTATTTAATCAGTTCAAGAAAGGACTTCACTTTAGGGGGCTCCTACAAACTACCAGGAGTACATGGGACAAGGTTGGGAAGGCAGGAAGGTTTAAACATCTATTTCAAGTTGTAGAATATGAAAACTAAGTCAGCTATTATGTTAGGGATAAAGGTTTCTATTCTTGTTATTTCTTTTCTTATTTGTTTTCCTTTTTTGTTTTAAGTAGGTGTAGGATGCAGAGACAGGGAGAAATCCACTGGGAGGGAAAGGTAACACTGCAAGGCGTACTTAACAGAAAATGAATTAGAACTGTTTTGGAGCGCTAGGGATTTCCATTGAGGGAAAGAGATTAGAAGTGTAATACTGCCACCTAGTGGCCGTAGTAAGCAATTACTTCACAATATTTCTAAAGGTAAAAGACAAATCGGGCAAGGGAGAGAAGGTAAGCAGGGACAAAATAAGGAATTCTATACGGTGGCAAGCTGCTGGCAGACATGAGGCAGAGCCCTCTCCTAGGACAGATATGTCACCAAAAAATGTTCAAAAAGGTAAATAGCAGCAAGAAAAGTACTTACATGTAGCAATCCTTAGGGAAGGTGCTGTAAAGTGTTTCGCGATGGAGCTGCTATTCAAAAAAAATCTTGAGGAAGCTTCAATGGTAGGGTGGTCCGCAGGACAGGTAGCAGCTACAGGAGAGGACTAGCATACACAACAAACAGCGGGCGAGCTGTAATGAAAGGATTAAAAAAGAATAATTAGGTTACAATGTTAATCTACAGCACTGGAAAGAGAGCAGATAAGTAGCTAGTTGAGAGATTTTAACATTAACAGGGAGACAACTACAGTTGGTTCTACAGAGAGAGTATAGCAGTTAAGCATAAAAGGTGTGAGGGAGACTATGAGAGGTATTACAGTAGAGAAAAAGGGCAGTACAGGGAAGAGTAGCTAGAAACCGTGTATAGCACATATACAACAGCCAAGAAGGTAGAGACCTATAATGCCTCTAGAGCTAAGACTTTTACATTGAGCAAAAAAGTTGTTCCTTTGAACAGAAGACCTTTACATAGAGCATAAGGAAGATTATTTTAAACAATATGGTTGCACAGTCGCTAAATGCAGTAACAAACACCAGTTCATTTAAACAGAAGACCATACATTAAGCATAAGGAAGATTATTTTAAACAATATGGTTGCACAGTCACTAAATGTGGTAACAAACCTTAGTTCATTTAAACAGAAGACCTTTACATTGAGCACGAGGAAGTTTCTTTTAAACAATATGGTTGCACTGTTGCTAAATGCAGTAACAAACCCCAGTTCATTATCTCAGGTGACACGCAACTGAGCGTTATTCATTACATTAAAATAACAAGAATAATGCGAACCACATCCACAGGTCTACCCAGTTCATTTAAACAGAAGACCTTACATTGAGCATAAGGAAGATTCTTTTAAACCATGTGGTTGCGCAGTCACTAAATGTGGTAACAAACCCTGGTTAATTTAAACAGAAGACCTTTACATTGAGGATAAGGAAGATTCTTTTAAGCAATATGGTTGCACAGTCACTAAATGTGCTAACAAACCCCAGTTCATTATCTCAGGCAACACACAACTGAGTGTTATTCATTGCATTAAAGTAACAAGAAAAATGCAAACCACATCCACAGTTCTACCTAACAGATACAGACAATAAAGCCGCTACTGCTGGTACATGAAACTCTGCTTCCTAAGATAGCACAGCATCGCAAGTAACATACATAACCCCATACACAACAGTCCAACGTGCAGTGGAGGAGGTATTCACCTATGGGCAAGCCAGCAGCATGTGAGATGGTCATGTAGGCTGGGGAAGGTAATTTAAAAATGGTGCCGTGCTTGCTAGGGACTCTATATGCATGTCAGGGTGGGAAATTGGGTGGAAGGTAGGAGGGGCAAAACCTAGAAGAGACAGAGAGGAGGTGAGGGGGGTAGTGGCTAGGGAATTAAGTCGAGAAGTAGAGCAAAGGAGAAGGACAGACAGAAAAAAATAATCATTCAGGTTATTTGGGATTACTCCTAGGGTCAGGTAAGCTATCCCAGAGAGAGGAGAAATTGAAGTTGAAGGATATATATGAGGTAGAACTATGACACCTGGAGGGTATTTAATCAGTTCAGGAAATGACTTCACTTTAGGGGGCTCCTACAAACTACCAGGAGTACATGGGACAAGGTTGGGAAGGCAGGAAGGTTTAAACATCTATTTCAAGTTGTAGGATATGAAAACTAAGTCAGCTATTATGTTAGGGATAAAGGTTTCTATTCTTGTTATTTCTTTTCTTATTCGTTTTCCTTTTTTGTTTTAAGTAGGTATAGGATGCAGAGATAGGGAGAAATCCACTGTGAGGGAAAGGTAACACTGCGAGGCGTACTTAACAGAAAATGAATTAGAACTGTTTCGGAGTGCTAGGGATTTCCATTGAGGGAAAGAGATTAGAAGTGTAATACTGCCGTAGTAAGCAATTACTTAACAATATTTCTAAAGGTAAAAGAAAAATTGGGCAAGGGAGAGAAGGTAAGCGGGGGTAAAATAAGGAATTCTAGACAGTGGAAAGCTGCTGGCAGACATGAGGCAGAGCCCTATCCTAGGATAGATATGTCACCAAAAATGTTCAAAAAGGTAAATAGCAGCAAGAAAAGATCATACATGCAGCAATGCTTAGGGAAGGTGCTTTAAAGTGTTTCGCGATGGAGCTGCTATTCAAAAAAAAATCATGAGGAAGCTTCAATGGTAGGGTGGTCCGCAGGGCAGGTAGCAGCTACAGGAGAGGACTAGCATACACAACAGCGTGTGAGATGCAGCAATCCTTAGGGAAGGTGCTGTAAAGTGTTTCACGATGGATCTGCTATTCAAAAAAAAAATCTTGAGGAAGCTTCAATGGTAGGGTGGTCTGCAGGGCAGGTAGCAGCTACAGGAGAGGACTAGCATACACAACAGCAGGCGAGATGCAGCAATCCTTAGGGAAGGTGCTGTAAAGTGTTTTGCGATGGAGCTGCAAAGGAGAAAGCCATCCCTGAATGTCTACAGATCACGGACTTTGTTGTACGAGTTCTTCTCAGCTATCCAGATTTTCACTGAATGTTCAGATTTCTGCCTCACACCTTCAGTGCATATCAGTGTACTGCAGGTCTTAGGTTTGATTGACCTACATTTCAGTTTCAGTCTTCTTACCCGTCAGAACTAACATCCCACTGCCCGACCTGTTGTAGTCTGTCTTTGTAGGCCTGGGGGGAGGTTACCCACAGTCATCAATCAGAAGCCTTAGCACAGCCTTTGTTTGTGTTTGTCTACACCTGTCCTGCTTGCTGAGACTGTTGTTGGGTATGTGAGCCTCCCTGACTGGCATGTGTGTGTCATATGGACACACATGTTGGCCCAGCACATTTCCTGCAGTGAGTTTTGTCACCTTGTCTAGTACTGGTTACTATGGTGACACCAGTATTTGTTACAGATCTCATGCTGCCACTATAGGTGTCTACTATATGCTTGCATCCCATTCAGCCACCTGATTCCCTTGCATGCTCACATCCATAACATAGATACAAGTAACAATGCATACTACTTCATTCAGCAATTGGTAGGAAGAGTGACTTACCATGTGGTTGTGCCAGTACTGAGGATGGTGCTAGAGGGCTGACTATGTTGGATGCACATAGTACACTTCTTATACATGGTTAAGCACAGGTGGTGTCATGTTTGGCATCCCTTTTACTGTATGTTCGAGTCAGAGAGAGGTGTCATTCCCTGGGTCCCTACTGTGTCAGTGTATGTGCTATGCGTTGCCTCTTTGCCAAGGCCAGGGCATATAGGGCATGCCTCCTTCTGCCTACTGGGGCAGGCTCAGGTTGTTCCTCCTCCGAGTCACTCTCTGCCTGTGCAGGCCTCGGCAATGGTGGGGGGCTGTGTGTCCCTGCCCCATGCTGTTCCTGTTGCAGCTGTTTCTAAAGGATTATATTGTGTAGCATGGCACATACAATGACAATTTCAGTACATGTAGCTGGTGAGTACTGCAAAGTTCCACCGGATGTGTCCAAGCACTGGAACTGTGACTTGGGCATTCCAAACACATGCCCTATTATGGATCTGGTCTGTGCCTGTACATCATTATGAAGTTCTTGTTCGGGTGTGTGTGCATTCCTGATGGGTGTCATCAGCCACATCTCCAGTGTGTAACCAGCATCCCCCATTAGGTGACCATAAGGGATGTCCCCATTGGCAAATCTCTGGTACAGTTGCATCAGATGCCAGATGGGGGAGTCGTGATAGCTTCCAGGGCAGCCAGCACACACATTCATTATAATGCCCTGGGCATCACACATGACCTGGCAGTTGATGGAGGGAAAGCCCTTGCAGTTGATGTAGACCCTACCCTGCTCACCTGGTGGTGCTTTGATGCATATGTGTGTGCAGTCTATAGCACCCACTACCTCAGGGTATTCTGCTATTTGGTGGTAGAGATGCATATTGCTGGCCAATGCCTCACGGGTGTTGGGGAAATATACGTGCTCACCGGCATGTGCTGACATGGCATTCAGGAACTGGTGGAATACCCTGGATGATGATGCCTGTGAGATCCTCATGATATCCCCAGTTGGCCTTTGGAAGGTACCTGTGGCTAGAATTCTTAGGCCTACACATATCATGGTATCCACTGTAATGGGTTTCCCTCTGTTAGTTCTGTGTGTCAGGCGTGACCAACATGGCTCAATAATTTGCTGTAGGAGGTCCCTGTCCAACCTAGAGTGCTCTACTAGCTCCAGCTCATGTAGCCCCTGGTAGATTACCCTGGGTCTGTATACTCTTCTCTGTCTCCTCACTGTGGATTGGTCAACAGCATTCTCATCCTCACCACCCTCAGCCTCTTCCACATGTTGATGTATGATAGCTGCTGCAGGCCCTATCATTTTGTTGCTTTTGTTTGTTAAAAGTTCCCCACTTGTGTACACCGGTGGTGTAGAGTATGTGGGAAAAAACAGAGGGAAAGGTGTTTGCAGTGTTTATAGTACTGTGCTGGGCTGCTGCCTGTGTAATTGGCTGATTCTGATACATTTCACCTGCCAGCTATGCTAGTTCTCCTTGATTACCTTCCTACTGCTGTTTTCCCTTCCCATTGCCTTCCTGTTTAAGCCCAGGGGCACGCTGTGCAAACACAGTGCTCAGATGTGCATGGAGCTGCTATTTCCTGGTTTACTTTTTTTTCCCCTTTAAAACATGGTGCGCGGTGCACACAACCGTTTAGGCAATGTAAAGAGTACTAGGCAGCCTCAGACACACCCCTTTGCTTAGCGCTGCTAAGCTCAGGGCAAACTCGAGCCACAGAGCTCCAATAAGCTTACAGTATGCCTGATACACCCCCGTATGATGTCAGCTAACTCTTAGGCTTGAACCATGGTATTTCTGCACTTACATGGTTGGGTGCTAGCTAGCATTGACGGGAAATCTGGGATTCAGTATCATTCCCCTCATTTGAATAGGTTTGCCTGCCAATGCATAGTTACAGGTCCCACACTGAGCCTTCCCCCTTAGCAACCACTATTCATTGGCCATGTGTTCTGCCTGCCATTGAGTATAATGGCAAAATAGTGATTTTGGTTAGAATGCTTATTTCAGTTTTTTATTTTTATTTTTGGCCCGATCCCGTTTGCCTGCTGCTGCCCTATGCTTAAACAGCCAAAATCGGAAAAAAAAAAAGTTTTTTTTTTTTTGCCAACTGTTTTTCATGCTAATGGCCATATATTTGGCCATTGACATGCTTTACACATACTATACACCCTTTATTTGGAGCTGTCATGGCTCCGCTTTGTAGTTTGCAGAAATGTATTCAGTTACTAGCTGAGTACATTTATGCACACTGCACTAGTCCTGCATGGACAGCTGACAGCTTCCTGGATCACAAATTCACCTCATTTGCATGGTTTTCACCTGCAAATGGGGTAATTTGCATACAGGGGCTGTGTTCCTGCAGGAATAGTGCAGGAGCACTCATGCACATCCCTGGAGCTTATTCCTGGATCGCATGGTGGCCATATTGCCTCACTCCTGCACTATTCTTGCACGTCTTGCAGGGCTTGCTGAATCTGGGGGTCTGTATTATTCATACTGTGTATTACAGTGATTGCTTTAGTGTTATTCTTCTGCTATGTGCCAGCCATAAAACTAAGGATTCATTTGCTGTGGCAGTGAATGCCTCCAGTACTCTAAGTGGGAGTGCACATGTCAGCTCTTCTAAGCATCCTGTCTGCCTGCTTATTATGCTATGTCTTATCTCAGACATTAGCTGTTAATATATAAGTTAACAATTGTCTCATTGACATAACAGATGTCGGCTTACGGAAGTGTCAACTAAAGTCACAGCTCCAATATATATATATATATATATATATATATATATATATATATATATATATATATATATATATATATATATATATGTGTGTGTGTGTGTGTGTGTGTGTGTGTGTGTGTGTGTGTGTGTGTCTATACTATATATATGGGCATGTCTCACTGTACTGAAGTGTATTCTTGTCTAATGCATTTTATTGAAATCAATTTGACGCAATGAAATGCATATCAAAAAGAATGCACTAGAGACCAGTGATTGTCACAGACAGCTAAATACCAGAGTTAGGGAGGTTTTTCCTTTTCTCCAGTATCATAAGATCTCTGATATGGTATATTTAAGTTGGCAGGGGTATAACTCTCTGCAAAAATAAGTTTTTTTTTTTTTTGTGCTCTGTTTGATAAGCTTTTTTTGACTTGCTGGAAGTGATAAATCAAACTTTGCACAGAATTTAGTTTGATCATTAGCCATGGATCGATCAATGTATTTATGTATCTATTTTCATCCAACCTTCTTTTCCCCATTTTATAAATGGAGTCAGGCAGTCATATCAGCTGCCACCGTCTTTCTTGAATGAATGTTACTCTCCTGCTTTTGTTGGGAGTCATGCCTGTTTGTTGCAGGACTTATCTTACACAATCATCCCTCCATCTCTTTGATGGATACCTTCTCTTTCTCCTGCCTTCTATCTGTCCCAAGTCTTCTTCACCAGGCTGTTTTCTGACTTTCTTGTACATGTGCCTGAACCACTGTAATCTGATCTCTTTGACCTTATCTGTAAATCGATGTATTCGGGCATCTTTTCTTATGTCCTCATTTCTTCTTCTGTCCTGCAGTGTGCATTGCACCACCCAACTCAGGCACTTCATCTCAATCACCCATAACTTTCTCAACTGCTCTCCCTTCACTGCCCATACATTAGTACTGGTCACATCACTGTTTTTTGCCTATTAGTTTTCAGATTCTTTGACATATTTCGTCAAGCACTATCATACCTCTCAACCTCATAGCACAAGAAATCTGGAGAAAGCCAAAAATAATGGGAGGACAAAGGCCCAAAATAGGGACAAATTTTAAATATTTCTCTTAGAAACATAGAAAGTTGCTAGAGTGACAGGATTTGTGTTAGCTTGCATTTTTCTAAAGGATATGAAGTCTGAAACTCAAATGTATATCAATATTTAGTAACTTGAATCCTCAGCAATTTGTCAGAATACCACAGATTTTATGAGGTACAGACCAAAGATATGAGGGGAAAATTCTGGACCTTCTACAAAAATTTGAGCAGTTGAGAGGTATGCACACTATCCCTTACACTCACTACCAATTGGCTGCAGCACCTGTAATTCTAGCTTTGATTTTGTCTTTCAGACTTCCTTCTCTGCCACCACCCATCCCAGATACTTGAAGCTGTTAACCTGTTACTATTTACTCTTCTGTCTCAGTTTTCAGCTTATTTTAATTCTCCCATTTGCTTTTATTACATTTATCATATCAGTACTTAGTTTCATCCCATGTACCTTCAGTTTTTCATTCTATTGCCCTATCATTTGCTAATGTTCTCGCTCAGAGTTTATTTCTAATGCCAAATCTTCTGTGTACAGCAGCTTTGTTGATCTGGCCCCTCTGACGTATTTGCGAATATAGTCAACACCAATATAAACAGCACTAGGCTCAGAGCTGAACCCTGATGCAGACTCACTCTCACTGGGAGCCCCGCTGTGAGTCTGAACACAGTTTGTACTTACATCATTTTGTTCTTGTACATAGCCTACATTAATTCTACAGATGTTTCTGGGACTTTGAATCATTGAAGGACTGCCTAAATTATCTTTCCTTGCACCTTACTGTATACTTTCTCCAAGTCTAGGAATACCCAGTTGGGCTCTTTCCACATGACAAGATTTTTCTGAAGTACCCATCTTAATGTAAACCTTTGGTCAGTTGTGGTACGTCCTGATCTGAATATGAACTGCACGTCCCTAATTATATTTTCTACTACTGCTATGTTTCTTCATTTAGCAACTATCCTCTACAGAACATTCACGGAGTATGACAGGACCTTGATATATCTGTACTGCCTATAGTTGTGAATGTCCCCTTTGTTCTTGTACACTGGCAGTAGAATGTTTATTCACCAGTAATCCGTGATAGTCCTTTCTTGCTATACTGCTATGAATACCCCCTGCAATAATTTATTCGCAAACTCACGCGACATCTTGATCACATCTGCAATGACCTCATCTGACCCTGCTGAGTTCCTGACTTTATTATCCTTGCCTTCTTGACTTCATTGGCTCCATAGTTGCCTTCACAAGATATACTACAACTGCCATCAGGCCTGCCTCCACAGGTCAAGCAGTCCATTGCCACAAAATGGTCAGGATGCAAGGTGGTTGAGCACAGACTATCCAAAGTCAGATTACACAAACCATTGTAGAGAGAGCATTGAAGTTTCCTGTGGGTGGGCAGCATACCCCAGTCACAGATACTGTTCAGGTTGTAGACAATGGTGTTCCTCTGGCTATCATCAGGTTGCACATGCACAGTCTTATAGTTGTATTCCATCCCTGTCATCTATAGGTACACAGGCCTGCCATCCATAATTATGAGAATCATCCATACCCTGGGCAAAAGCACTTATCAGGATTAACACACAGGGTACCCTGTTAGCATGCACATGCATGGTCCCACAGTTCCACCCATTTTATGTCATTAACTAGAATGACCCCAACACATGAAGGTGGCACAGTGGACACCACAAAAGTCATGTCAACTCACTCCTACCGCTTGAGGATGTAATCCATGAATCATTGTAACCTCTCAGAGGACAAAGCTACATTGAACACCTCCTGTGACCATAAACTACATCATAATGCTACAGTCACCTACCAGAGTCCCTTCACCCTTGTGAAAATAATCATGACTGTACCTTGCCCACCACATAACTTGTGTCGGTATAGCAATGTCTGAAGCAAAGTGTGGTGAGTAACAGTGTTCTGTGCATATTGTGGATGTGATAAGACATGAGTCTGTTCTGTTGGCACCACAGCCCATAGTTGTTGACCAAGCACTGCCTCCTTACCAGCCCTGCAATGTACTTCTCCTTTCTCTGCCTCAGCTGTGGTATTGCTGATGCATGTCCCTCCCTAATTCTCCATCCTGCCATTTAGCAATGGCTACTACTACAACTGATATGGAATTTCCTGATATAATGTTCACCTGCTGTTGCATTTGTATGCATTATGCCATGTTGACTGAGTATGGGTTGCACACAGCACAGTAAAGATCTTGCTGCATATGTTTGAACAGCATTGCAGTTCTACACCTTAGTTCTATAGCTATTGGAAGCATCCTTTCAGTTATCTAAATACATGCTTCACTATCTTTTACATTTCTATATGGGCTTTGGTATAAGAGCTGGTTTAGGATTTGCAAGATTAGCATCTGCCGTTTCATTAACATAACCCTCATAGGATATGAGCAGTTCCCTTTACCTAGCATTGTTAAAGTGTTATAAAACTGTGTGCCCAAAAGAAATAGGCACGCCATGCATACCTTTAGTTTACACTTGGAGGCAACACAGTTTGACTTACTGCACTCCTGTCCTCTTGGAGATGGTCCACATTCTGTTGTCCTGTGAGCTGGTTGGATTTCACATGCTGTCTGTACCTTCTTCATTGCCTCAGAGGTCTACGATTCACAATCTTGCAGGCACTGGTTCTGACAAGGGTTCTCTGCATATGCTGCTGTGCTACTACTGCTTCTACACAAACCGTCACTCCTGTTGCACATTACCCATCATATTATTCAAAATGGCTATGTTCCACCATGCAGTCCTTCAATTTTATACATTTCTGACTCACTCTACTGTTTTGGATTCCTTCATTTGCATAATCTGTGCAGCCCATTTTCATTGGGTTCCTCATTTACATCTTAAGCTATATAGCATACTATTTCAGCCATTATGTAGCTGAGCTATCTGTGTCTTTGAATCACCCAGAACAGGTACATTGCCACTTTATGCACTGATTTGTACAGTTCAATGCATTAACCACCTATGAATCCCTGGCAGAACCTCTAGACTGCTCCAGGATGCAATTTTATCCTCATTAACAATGAATTTCAAAGTGCTGTAAACAGCATGTCCTATGCAACCCAATTCAAAGCACTATCTCTGTACTCTGTTTCCTACATACTCTTAAGAAGCAAACTATGCCTAGCATACAAGGCTTGCTTAGATCCCACTCTAATGGATCTTTTGCATATCCATAAAAAGAATAACTTAAGAATTACTCCATCTGGAGATATAAACTTTACGTGTGACATAAATAGGACACGTTGGAGGGACAGGTATATTTCTCAAGGCACTTGCCTTTTTTGGAACAGGCTTTCCATCCACATTAAACAGAGCTCTTCCCTAACCCTATTCATGAAGTACCTGGACCAATGGATTGTAAATCAGAAAAACACCCCAGGTCTATCATATATGTCTCTGATAAACAGAGGCAGGTGGTAAATCTTGCCCATGCTTACACATACCCCTTAAAATAACCTCTGAGGTTATAAACTTGTGGGATACAACTTGGATGCCTGGCTAGGCCTACAAAGGCTCCAGTGCTCATTAACCTGGTATACAACAATGAACCTATATAAATAAGTAAGTAAATAAATAAAAAGAAGAAGAAATATGACCTCATAAAGTAGTGTGCCAAAACACTAGACTTTTTATTGTGGAGATATGCCTAATGAAGCAATAGAAATGTGAATATTTTAAACCATATTATATTTCCGCAGTATTTATATATATATATATATATATATATATATATATATATATATATATATATATATATATATATACACACCCACACACGCTATAACATGAGCACTCACATTTAACATTATGCAGCTAGTGGGCATTTTTCTTTACTAATTATAGCTCTAGTGCAGATTTGTTCACTTTACATGCAGTTTTCTCTGGAAGGACATCATCAGTTTCCCATTACAGTTCTTCTCACACTCTTTTATAATCATTTGTAACAAGTGGAAAAGTTGTTTCAATAACTCAAATAAGAAGTAGCTCTGCTTTAAAATTAGATATGTGAAATTAGATATGTGAAGAATAGCTACATTTCTTATTCCTTAAATGATATTTAGCACCTATAGGGTACAATTGTAACTTCTGAGAGCATTAGAACTGAACTTCATGCATGAGGAAAGACTTACATGCTTGGTCTGCAGAAAGTTTTGCAACTACCCTTTTTTCCTTAGAACAGCTACACTACGACTCAGTTTCATCAAGTTTCCATTTGTGGAGGTCTGCCATACTCCTGTTCAGTTTGTCTGCCACACAGTTTTGGTCTGACAGAATGTAGGATGCTTGTAGAATGAAATTATGCTGTGAAGCTACATCCCAAGGTAGCATAGCTAGTCTGCAAAGGGGGTACAAGTTGGTTCTACCTTGCTTATTGATGTACCGCATCACTTCGGTATTCTCTGTAACCACTTGAAGAGAACAGGGGACCAAAGATGGTGCAGATAATTGAGTGCCTTGACCAGGGCAATCATCTCCTTAATATTTATGTACTTGAATCTCTCCTTGGTGTTCCATACCCTTACACTTTTATATCTCCTGAAACTGCTCCCGAGACAAAGTCTGAGGCATCTGTGGTGACTGTTTTAAGCAGGGAGGGAGGAAGGTAGACCTTGATTTTAGGATATCTTTTGTCTCCACCAAGTGATTTCTCTTTTGACAAACCCCAAGTACTTGGATCTGAAAAGATAAAGGATGTTGATGTTGGGACCAAAGAAATTTCAGATACCACCATATCTTTCTCATGTGGAGTCTTGCCAGGGGTCTCATGATAATAGATATCATGAGGTCCAAAATCCTGAGGTATTCCCTCACAGTGAGAGAAGTCTGAATGGAAAAACTTTCAAACAGAGCTAAATAAAGACATTGTGGTTTTTTTTTCAGTGGAAGAAAATATCTTTGAGCTGAGGAGTCTAGTTGACATCCCAGGAACACAATCCTTTGTGAGAGAGTCAAGACACACTTTTGAATATTCTCTTGCAATCCCAGCTTGTGAAAAAGATCTCTCACACAATAGAGAGAGAGAGAGATTCCTGACATTTTGAAAATGACTCTGCAAAGATAAACAAGTTGCCTAAATATGGAAAAATGTGGATATCCTGTAACTGGAGCTAGACACTTTGCAAACACTCTTGGTGAAGTGGATAGTACAAAGGGTAGGGCAGAGAACTGTTAACATGATCCAGATACACAAAACCTTAAGAAATATCTGAAGTCTGGGTGAATAGGAATGTGATAAGTATTTTTTTGGAGAAAGTGATGATATGCATTTTTTTAAGTCTAGTGTTACCAAGAAACTTGAAAGAGGAAGACGAAGCAACAGGTTATGAAGAGACATCATTTTGAATTTGGCCACTTTCACAAACAAATTCAAGAAAGAAAGATACAGAACTGGTCTCCAAGAGTTTTTTTTCTTTGGCGCTAGGAACATCCTTTAATAAACCTCCTTCCCCACCTGCAATAAAGGGGTTGGCATAGTGGTTAAGGTGTTTACATCAAATAAAAGATGTACAAGGTTTGATCCTTACAAAGAGAAATTAGCTGGGCTTCAAAAGGTCTGTAGCACTAGCTGTCCTACTATTTAAATATTTGTCGGTATGGAAAGAGATGGTCAACAAACTATGTTGCTTTGCCAGGGATGGTCTTCACCTCTCCCCTCTAAGCTTTCGAATATTAGCTAAAACATTGTCTTCCCCCTTAGAGCCTTTTTTTAGGCAATGCCAAACTGAAAGTACTTCCGACATAGCAAATCAAAACCAAGAAAATCTAAAGGTATTACTGCTCAGTGCTAGGAGTCTAAACAAAAAACTCCACTCCCTAGAAGCTCTCTAACCTAGAGAATGTTGACATCTGTGCAGTCACTGAGACATGGTTTAAAGCTGTGAAGAGCACACCAACAGTGCTAGGTTATAATGGTTTCCACACATTTGGGACAGCTGTTTTACAGGCAGGGACTAAAGGTGGAGGTGTCTCCATTTACATCAGAGATAAATATACTTCAAGGCTGGTCAAACAGGACTATGTACTTGAGCTGCTCCATGTTCAAATCACCACAGGCAAAATCCAATACCACTTCCTTGCAAGCTATAAGTCTCCCTCTATGACCCAGAAAACCCATACTATGTATTTAAACTTATTAGAAATACTAACCACCCAACCCAATACCATATTCATGGGTGACTTTAATTACCCCACTATTAACTGGAAATCCTATACAACACCAAATGTACATGCACAGAGATTCCTGGATTTGGTAAGCACAAACTCCCTGGACCAGATAATCAATACACCAACCAGGGGTGCAATCATACTGGATCTGGTCCTCACTAATATAGGAGACTGCTGCACATCCCCTACTGTAATGCCTTCCCTTCTCAGGTCAGACCACAAAATGGTCTGCTTTGAAGTTAAAATAAAACCTGGACCCCCAGCTAAACCTGGAATATTCAGGAACTATTCTAAGGCTACCTTCCTGCTATTAAGTGAGAATCTGGCAAAATCCCAAGCCCCCATAAACCCTGAAAACACTTCTGCCTATGTAGAACTGTTCACATAATCCGTGTACAAGCATGTTAATAGCTGCATAGAGGCAGCTGTACCCACCAAGAAGAAGTACAGAACTAACTCAAAAAACAAGCCACCCTGGTGGAATCACAAAATCAGTTGGCTGTATAACAGGAGGAAGAAAATCATGGGATAAATTAGGAGGTGCAGCACCCAGCAGGATAAAAGCACTCTCATCAAACTAAACAAACTCAGAGGACAAATAGTCCACCAAAGCCAAATTTGGGGTAAGTTTGGCCTCCCAGGCCAAGGACAACCATAAAGCATTTTTTAGCTATGTCCACAACCTCAAAGGCAATACACAATCGTGTGCAGAGCTCAGTGTAAATTGAGCCACCTATACAGAGACAGAAGATATAGCAAACCTCCTGGTTGATAAATTCAACTCCAACTTTATCCCTCTCTCCCTGTCAACCATCCCTCATGAAATATCATCAAATGTAACTCCCCCTACTATCACTAGGGAACAGGTCTTTAATGATTTCTTTAAGACAAAGAACACTGCGTCAATGTCCCCAGACAATATCCCAGGGTACCTTCTTAATAGCATGGAACATGAGTTATCAGGGCCTCTGGAATTACTGTTTAACTGTAGCCTCCAAACAGGCTTTGTGCCTCATGAATAGAGAAAGGCAACAGTCATCCCTTTGCACAAAGGTGACCCATCTACAGACCCTGGAAAATACAGACCCATAAGTCTCACTAGTCTTATATGTAAAGCCATGAAAAGAATTATCATGGAGATGATCAATAGAGATATAATAAACTTCCAGACCCTGGACCCAACTCAGTTTGGTTTTGTCAAGGGCAGATCATGCCTACTCAACCGGTGGATGTCTTTGAGAAGGTCACCAATGCAATGGATGAGGGCAAAGTCATTCAGACTGCCAACCTTGACCTGACCAAGGCATTTGGCACAATATCCCACTCGGGTATTGTTGACAAACTCAAGAGGTTAGGTACAAACCCATATATCACAAGGTAGATAGCCAACTGACTCACAGACAGAACCCAGAAGTTAGAATTGGGGAGGCCACCTCTACAAAGAGGCCAGTCACAAGTGGAGTACCTCAGGGATCAGTCCTTGGACAGCTCCTTTCTGGCATTTACTTCTTAGAAGTCAAGGTCAATGTCAGTGGTCTCTGACTGACTAAATTTGCAGATGATTGCAAATTAGGAGCTGTCATTGAATCTCACACTGACACAAATGTTCTCCAGGAGGGGCAGACACAGACAAACAACTGGTGTCAGAGCCATGAACTAAAACTGAATACCAAGAAATGCATAATAGTACAATTTGGGAAGTAATCCATCCCTGGTAACTATCATATTGACAACACACCCCTTAGAGCTGATCCAGTAGTCAGGGACTTAGGGACACATACAGATAGTAATCTAGCCTTTGATCATCACGTGTTTACAGTGGTGAGGAAATCATTCTATGTTGTGCAACTTATAAACAAAGGTATGGCATCCAAGTCCAAGGAAGTCATTGTTCCACTGTATTTGGCATTCATCAGACCTATCATTGAGTACAATGCCCCCTTTGGTATGTACCTAACCAGGCATATCCAACAACTGGAATGTCCACAGAGTTTCCTCACTAAAAGAATACAGGACATAAGTAAAATGTCCTATGCAGACCGCCTCAAAGCCCTATCTCTGTATTCTTTCTCCTGCAGGCTTTTGAGGGAAGATCTATCACTTTTGGTTAAACATTTTAAAGGTCTGATGAGTGATGAGTAAGGGGAGACTATGACCTCCCTTGATCTAGATGAGAATCCCTTCATGATAAGGTGGGCAATATAGAAAGTCTTCCTAACTACTTTAGCTACATGGGTGTCGAATGACAGACTACTATCAACCTGGGTCCCCAGGTCCCTGATAACTTCTTCTGTGCTCAGTGGATTGCCACCTATTTGGTAGCTAGGGTAACCTTGTTTTCCCAAAGGGTATGACTATGCATTTTTGGCATTTAACTTCAGGCCGTGGCTCTGGCACCAGTTATCCGTTTCTGTGAGACCCTTCTGAAGGATATCTGTGTCAGATGTGTTTTCTACTATGGCGCCCAGTTTGCAGTCATCTGCAAACTTTGTCAGCCATAACCCTCCTGTGTTTGCTTGTACTGGAAAAGTAGATGCCAAACAAGAGTGGGCCCAGGACTGAGCCCTGTGGGACACCACTTGTGACAGGTTTTGAGTCTGACATGGCGCCAGCAACTCTGACCCTGTGGGTTCTGTCACTCAGCCAGTTTGCAACCCATCTTGTGATGTATGGGTTAACATTTAAGCTGATGAGTTTTCAATGATACCGAGTGGGGTATTGTATCAGGCCTTAGCCAGATCGAGGTAGCCTCTATGCACTGCCTTTCCCTCGTCAATGGCTTTGGTGACTGTTTCGAAGAAGTCAACCAAGTTTAAAAGGCATGATCTGCCTTTGACAAAGCCAAACTGGGTTGGATCCAAAGTCTGCAAATTCCCTATGTCTTTATTTATGAGGTCCATTATGATCCTCTCCATGGCTTTGCAGATAAGGCTTGTCAGGCTAATGGGCCGGAAATTTCCGGGGTGGGTGGAGGCACCGCTTTTGTGGAGTGGGACCACAGTTGCAGTGCGCCACTCCTGGAGTGCGTATCCAGAGGTAAGACTTTGATTAAACAGCTGTCCTAGCTGTGGGTTTAATTCCTCATTGAGTTCGTGGAGCACACAGCCGGGGACACCATCAGGTCCCATGGATGCTGTGTTTTTTGCTTTGGAGAGAGCAGTTCTCACTTGGGCGCTGGAGATGTTTGGGTTGCTGCCATCGTTTGGTATTGATTTCTCTCCTTTTGGGGAGGGGAGAAGTTTGCACTGAACCTGTCAGCCAGTATGTTGGCAATGTCTGTAGGATCAGTAATCTTCACATCATTTTGAACTAGTTCTGAGCATATCTGGGAGTTTCCTCCTAGGTGTCTAACATAGCTAAAGAAGGCCTTATGATTGTCTTTTGAGTCTTTAGCTATTTTTCTCTCGAAATTTGCTTTGGATGATTTTATGAGAGCTCTTAGTTTTTACTTATAGTGATCAAGGGTGTCTTACCTTTTAAGGATTTTGCTGTATCTTGTAGTAGCTTCCTCCTTTTATTGTAGAGTTTGTTTATGGCTGGGGTCCACCAGACTGGACGCTTGCCTTTGGTACTAAGAGTCTTTGTTTTGTTTGGGATTGCCTTATCCATGCAGTCCTGAAGGTGCTGGTAGAAGGCGTCTGTAAGTGATTCAGCGGCTTGAGTACTGTTTTCCACCAGCTCGGGGGCCTTAAAGGAGACCACACTAGTCTTTAGAAGTGTGAAGTCAGCTTTTGAGAAGTTCTTTACTGTGGTCTTTTTTATTTCAGGTGGGGGTGGGATGAGGACCTCCAGCGAGATTAGTTTGTGATCTGATCTCACCAGTGAGGGGTATACTTCCGGTGTTGAACATTGTGCTCCCATGTTCGTGATGATGAGATCAAGTATGTTATCTCCTCTTGTGGGGATGGTGACTAGTTGTTCCATGGCATTTGAGTTTATGAATTCCAGGAAATTTTGGGCTAGGGTGTTTGGGCTTGAGTAGTGTTCCCAGTCTATATTAGGGTAATTGAAGTCACCTAGTATGATGGTGTTTGGTGATACATTTATCCCCTCTAGTGTTTTCAGGAAGGCCATGTGAGGTTCCTGAGTTTGTGAGGGTGGCCTGTAACATGCTACAATTTGCAGAGCAGTCTTGCCTATGGTTAATTGCACCTGGATGGTCTCCGATGCATCGCGTTGCCACCAGTCTTGAGGTGTGGGTGTCCTTAATGAATATGGATACCCCCTCCTATCTTGGTATTGTCCGGATTTTGGGGCGGGCATGATATGAGGTAAAACCTGATAGCGCTGGGGTGCTCTCAGGAGCCTTGAACCAGGTTTCTGTCACAGCACAGACATCGATGTTCTCCATACTGAGAAGGGCCTCGAGTGCGTGCATTTTGAGATTGAGACTTCTGGCATTGAGCAGCATTACCCTTAGTTTTTTCCCTTTTTTGTGTTCTAGGGTGGTAGGTTTAGAATTTGAGCCTTGCCTAAAAAAGGCACTATGGGGGTGGCAAGAGCCTTTGCTCTTCTTGGTCACCAATGTCATCCTACAAACCACCATCCTATGCTGCCTAACTACACTTTCCCCTGCCACCACTTTACAGTCTCCAACCTCCACAGCTACTGGGCATTTTTCTTTACTATAGCTTTAGTGCAGATTTGTTCACTTTACATGCATTTTTCTCTGAAGGACATCATCAGTTTCCCATTGCAGTTCTTCTCACACTCTGTTATAATCATTTGTAATAAGTGGAAAAGTTGTTTCAATAACTCAGATAAGAAGAAGCTCTGCTGCCTGAGATGCTGGTTTAGAAATTAGGTATGTGAAATTAGATATGTAAAGAATAGCTAAGGTTCTTATTCCTTAAATGATATTTAGCACCTATAGGGTACAATTGTAACTTCTGAGAGCATCACTTAGGTATTTTCTGTAACCACTTAAAGAGTACAGGGGACCAAAGATGGTGCAGAGAGTTGAGTGCCTTGACCAGGGCAATCATCTCCTTAATATTTATGTACTTGCATCTCTCCTTGGTGTTCCATACCCTTACACTTTTATCTCTCCTGAAACTGCTCCCCAGACAAAGTCTGAAGCATCTGTGGTGATGTTTTTTAAGCAGGGAGGGAGGAAGGTAGACCTTGATTTTAGGATATCTTTTGTCTCCACCAAGTGATTTCTCTTTTGACAAACCCCAAGTACTTGGATCTGAAAAGATAAAGGATGTTGATGTTGGGACCAAAGAAATTTCAGATACCACCATATCTTTATCATGTGGAGTCGTGCCAGGGGTCTCATGATAATAGATATCATGAGGTCCAAAATCCTGAGGTATTCCCTCACAGTGAGTGAAGTCTGAATGGAAAAACTTTCAAATAGAGCTAAATAAAGACATTGTGTTTTTTTTTCAGTGGAAGAAGAGAGCTGAGGAGTCTAGTTGACATCCCAGGAACACAATCTTGTGTGAGAGAGTCAAGACACACTTTTGAATCTTCTCTTGCAATCCCAGTTTGTGAAAAAGATCTCTCACACAACAGAGAGAGAGAGATTCCTGACATTTTGAAAATTACTCTGCAAAGATAAGCAAGTTGCCTAAATATGGAAAAATGTGGATACCCTGTAACTGGAGCTAGACACTTTGCAAACACTCTTGGTGAAGTGGATAGTACAAAGGGTAGGGCAGAGAACTGTTAACATGATCCAGACACACAAAACCTTAAGAAATATCTGAAGTCTGGATGAATAGGAATGTGATAAGTATTTTTTTGGAGAAAGTGATGATATGCATTTTTTTAAGTCTAGTGTTACCAAGACACTTGAAGGAGGAAGTCGATGCAACAGGTTATGAAGAGACATAATTTTGAATTTGGCCACTTTCACAAACAGGTTCAAGAAAGAAAGATACAGAACTGGTCTCCAAGAGTTTTTTTTCTTTGGTCCTAGGAACATCCTTTAATAAACCTCCTTCCCCACCTGCAGTAAAGGGGTTGGCATAGTGGTTAAGGTATTTACATCAAATAAAAGATGTATAAGGTTTGATCCTTACAAAGAGAAATTAGCTGGGTTTCAAAAGGTCTGTAGCACTAGCTGTCCTACTATTTAAATATTTGTCAGTATGGAAAGAGATGGTCAACAAACTATGCTGCTTTGCCAGGGATGGTCTTCACCTCTCCCCTCTAAGCTTTCGAATATTAGCTAAAACATTGTCTTCCCCATATTGCTTTTTTTAAGCAATGTCAAACTGAAAGTACTTCTGACATAACAAATCAAAACCTAGAAAATCTAAAGGTATTACTGCTTAATGCTAGGAGTCTAAACAAAATCTCCACTCCCTAGAAGCTCTCTTTACCCTAGAGAATGCTGATGTATGTGCAGTCACTCAGACATGGTTTAAAGCTGCAGATAGCACACCAACAGTGCAGGGTTATAATGCCTTCCACACATTTAGGCCAGCTACTTCACAGGCAGGGACTAACGGTGGAGGTGTCTCGATTTACATCAGAAATAAATATAATTCAAGGATTGTCAAACAGGACAATGCATTTGAGCTAATCCATGTTCAAATCACCATAGGTAAAATCCAACACCACTTCCTTGCAAGCTATAGGTCCCGCTCTATGACCCAGGAAATCCATACCATGTATTTAAACTTATTAGAAACACTAACCATCCAACTCAATACCATACTCATGGGTGACTTTAATTACCCCACTATTAACTGTGAATCCTATATGACATCAAACATGCATGTGCAGAGATTCCTGGATTTGGTAAGCACAAACTCCCTGGACCAGATAGTCAATATACCAACTAGGGGTGTAACCATACTGGATCTGGTCCTCACTAATATAGGAGACTGCTGCACATCCCCTACTGTAATGCCTTCCCTTGTAAGGTCAGACCACAAAATGGTCTGCTTTGAAGTTAAAATAAAACCTGTACCCCCAGATAAACCTGGAATATTCAGGAACTATTCTAAGGCTACCTTCCTGCTATTAAGTGAGAAACTTGCAAAATCTCAAGCCCCCATAAACCCTGAAAACACTTCTGCCTATGTAGAACTGTTCACATAATCCCTGTACAAGCATGTTAATAGCTGCATAGAGGCAGCTGTACCCACCAGGAAGAAGTACAGCACTAATTCAAAAAACAAGCCACCCTGGTGGAATCACAAAATCAGTTGACTGTATAACAGGGGGAAGAAAATCATGGGAAAAATTAGGAGGTGCAGCACCCAGCAGGATAAAAGCACTCTCTTCCAACTAAACAAACTCAGAGGACAAATAGTCTACCAAAGCCAAATTTGAGGTAAGTTTGGCCTCCCAGGCCAAGGACAACCATAAAGCATTTTTTAGTTATGTCCACAACCTCAAAGGCAATACACAATTGTGTGCAGAGCTCATTGTAAATTGAGACAGAAGATATAGCAAACCTCCTGGTTGATAAATTCAACTCCAACTTTATCCCTCTCTCCCTGTCAACCTTCCCTCATGAAATATCATCAAATGTAACTCCCCCTACTATCACTAGGGAACAGGTCTTTAATGCTCTCTTTAAGACAAAGAACACTGCGTCAATGCCCCCAGACAATATCCCAGGATGTCTTCTTAATAGCATGGAACATGAGCTATCAGGGCCTCTGGAATTACTGTTTAACTGTAGCCTCCAAACAGGCTTTGTGCCTCATGAATGGAGAAAGGCAGCAGTCATCCCTCTGCACAAAGGTGGGCCATCTACAGACCCTGGAAAATACAGACCCATAAGTCTCACTAGTCTTATATGTAAAGCCATGGAAAGAATTATCATGGAGATGATCAATAGAGATATAATAAACCTCCAGACACTGGACCCAACCCAGTTTGTTTTCATCAAGGGCAGATCATGCCTACTCAACCAGTGGATGTCTTTGAGAAGGTCACCAATGCAATGGATGAGGGCAAAGTCGTTCAGACTGCCAACCTTGACCTGGCCAAGGCATTTGACACAATATCCCACTCGGGTATTGTTGACAAACTCAAGAGGTTAGGTACAAACCCATATGTCACAAGGTAGATAGCCAACTGACTCACAGACAGGACGCAGGAAGTTAGAATTGGGGAGTCCACCTCTACAAAGAGGCCAGTCACAAATGGAGTACCTCAGGGATCGTCCTTGGACAGCTCCTTTCTGGCATTTACTTCTCAGAAGTCAAGGCTAATGTCAGTGGTCTCTGGCTGACTAAATTTGCAGATGATTGCAAAGTAGGAGCTGTCATTGAATCTCACACTGACACAAATGTTCTCCAGGAGGGGCAGACACAGACAAACAACTGGTGTCAGAGCCATGGACTAAAACTGAATACCAAGAAATGCATAATAGTATAATTTGGGAAGTCATCCATCCTTGGTAACTATCATATTGACAACACACCCCTTAGAGCTGACCCAGTAGTCAGGGACCTAGGGACACATATAGATGGTAATCTAGCCTTTGATCATCACGTGTCTACAGTGGTGAGGAAATCATTCTATGTTGTGCAACTTATAAACAAAGGTATGGCATCCAAGTCCAAGGAAGTCATTGTTCCACTATATTTGGCATTCATCAGACCTATCATTGAGTACAATGCCCCCTTTGGTAAGTACCTAACCAGGCATATCCAACAAATGGAATGTCCACAGAGTTTCCTCGCTAAAAGAATACAATGCATAAGTAAAATGTCCTATGCAGACCACCTCAAAGTCCTATCTCTGTATTCCTTCTCCTGCAGCTTTTGAGGGAAGATCTATGCTTGGTATACAGGGCATTGTCAGATCCCACTGTGATGGAGCTGCTGCATATCCACAAAACATGCAGCACCAGTTACCCATTCTAGAGACTTAAACCTTGTCTGTGATATAAATAGGACCTGCTGGAGAGATAGATATGTATCCCAGAGACTACACCATCTATGGAACAGGCTCCCCATCCATGTGAAGCACAGCTCCTCCCTAACCCAATTCAAGTGCAACTTGGACAATTGGATGGGAAACCAGAAATTCATCCCTGGTTTGGCACCTATGTCTATAATGGACACAGGTAACCTGTAAATGGTTCATCTCCCAGGCCCATGCTTACACTTATCAAGGGTATCAGAACTTGTCAGAGTTTTGGGATGCATGGCTAGGCTTAAAAAGGCCCTTGTGGCTCTATATTGCAACCATAAGAAAACACAGGAAACTTATGACTGTAGCAGTATTAATAATATAGGTAACCATTTCTTATCAGGTACTTCATCTGATATATTATAGTTAGATATTAAACTGACAAAATCATGGAAGTCAGTAAGCCAGAAGAAAATACCATTGCAAACAAGAAAATGAAATTAATAATGCAATTTACCTTAGTTATATGGTTTTACACACACACATGTACACACACACACACACACACACACACACACACACACACACACACACACACACACACACACACACACACACACAGAAGCACACATACACAAATGCACTCATAAAAAATGTAATACATTTATTTGCACATATGTGTATACACACATATGTGCACATGCACACACACACACACACACACACACACACACACACACACACACACACACACACACACACACAGAATGGAACATTTCACCAGGGTAAGCAAATACATGGCTGACAGTTAATGAAACTAATGCTGAGGTAAGTAAAACCCACATGGGTGGGGGGCTACACCCCCTACACTGCCAATGTGGGGGGCTGTGCTCCCCAACCCCCCGTAAGAAAATATACCAACTTTGGAATTGAACTACAGTGATGAACGGGGCATGTCAGCCAAGTGTTTACTTACATGTCATTTATGTGGTAGTTGCAGAGATGTTCTTGTTTGGCAGAGTGCAACATTTCATGTTTTAGCGCATGATTTAGAAAACATAAAGTTGAGGAATTGAGCCCAATTTTGAGACTATGTTCACCATTTGGGGTATTTATCACTGTTCCAAGTTTATAGTCATCAGCAAACATAGTCTGCTAGAGACCCTCAAAATCAGCTTTAACATCACTAAAGTATAAATGTACCATTCCTAGAGCAGGCCTTTGGGGGAGTGCCACTGTTATTAAGAGGTTTTGAGGAAAGAATGCTGTCTAACCTAATGGAATGGGTTCTGTTTGTTAACCAGTTTGATATCCAGTGAATTATGCAAGAATTTACTTTTCACTGGGTTAGTTATCAATAATTACAGGATGTGGAATAGTGTCAAAGGCTTTTCCCAAATTCAAGTTGATGGTGTAAAACAGTCTAGCTTTTTCTGACACATCAGTGATTTTTCTAAGAAGTCAACCAAGTTAAGTTGGCAGGATTGGTTAGGGTCAAAGGATTACAAGACTGGTTGTCAAACCCATGCAAGCAATACCCACTTCACATAGTACACAGCACACATAGACTAACACATGCCAAGGCACTGAAAAGCAATTTTCCTAAACAACAAAGATCACCTAGACTGCCTATTGTCAAAGCTGTGCCTCAGAAGGCCCAAAGGAACTTAAAAAAAACACCACCTGACACAACACATACTGTCACTCTCAGTGGATCCCCAAACACTAAGCCCCTAAGATAAGCAAACACACATCCTAGGACTCTCGTCATAGGGGATGCCATTGTAAGATATACTGATGCCTCTCTAACCAGGCTGAATATGGAGAAGATAACTATTAGTTGTTTATCTGGAGGCAAGATGCTGCAAATCATGCACATACTGAAGTCATTACACCATCATAGTCCATATAGCGGTAAATGTCCTGAGATATACCCCCCTGAACTATACAAAGAGAGACATTATGGAACATTCAAACTGTGTTTCTAAGTCTGGTATGAGCCTAGCATTGAGCAGTATATTACCATCGATTTCAAAAACTGTCTGTCTTTCAGTGTTAATTCTAAGGGGATCCAATATTTGTCATCTGGGGAAGACATGGTTAATAGACTGCATTACATTGCCAAAGATGGTCTGCACCTTTCTCTTCTAGGCTTTTGAATACTGTCTGTAAAACTTTACCCCCCCCTCCTGTAGTGCCTTTTTAGACAATGCCAAATTGATAAGCCTAACAACATAGTAAAGTCAAGTCAAATAAACCTCAAGGTGTTGCTGCTGAATGCCCAGAACCTAAATAAAAGACTTCACTTCCTCTAAGATCTCCTGACACTTGAGAATATAGACATACATAGTTTAAAGCAGCAGACTGTACCCTAGTAGTGCAAGGCTTCAGTGTTTGTCACACTGTTAGACCAGTAGCTGCACAGATAAGGCCCAAAGGTGGAGATATCTCAATATACACCAATAAAACAGTGTAAGAAACTTCTCTGTGTGGAAGATTTTCAGTCCATATATCTCTAGTTAATCACTGTATATTAATCAGATCAGACAATAGTAGTAGAAGTAGCGAACTTAAAACTCGTCAAGTCAAAACAAAACAAAACAAAAAGTAATAATAGAAAATATATAATTGTACAGCATTACTAAGTATTCGAAAGTAATCCAAGCAAGGCAGGCAGTCTGTTTCCAGTCGAAAATCCTTTATTAAGTACACAAACAAGACATCCAAGTAAAACAAAAATAGAGTAATAATTTCCTCACAAGCTTTCTAAATATATATATATATACTTTTTATCAGGCATGGGAGTGGTTTATTGTGCTGTAAAACAAAGTGCTATTGCTACACATGTTAAATTCACATCCCTTCCCCTATCAGTGTGACATTTGAGCTGGTCCTGCCCTACTTAGTAGCTGTCATAATATATAACCCTTATGTACTTTAAATAAAATTTATAATGATGTCGTACCTCTTATTTAACCAAATTATTAAGTAGATTATTAAGTCTGTGATTTTATCCAAGACAATATATTACATGGCTGGAAATATATCAACCTTAGTTCATTTGGCAATCAAAAAAAAAAAAAAAAAAAAAATATATATATATATATATATATATATAAATATATATATATATATATATATATATATAAATATATACATATACATTTTGCATGTAAAAATCAATTTCTATTTTCATAACCTATTGTTAACAAAGATCGCTTTCATCCTTCTAGACTTCTTCAGGTCTGTGTACAAGAACCCTAAAAACCTATATAATTGTATAATTAGTATTGTTATTACACATCATTTTGAATAAAGTGGAAAAAAGAACCATAAAAAAATAAAAATAAGAAAAATTGTATGTATGATGATGGAAGCAAAATATAGACTTTAATTTCAACTGATTTAAAATGGTATTTAAAACCAATTTGTAGAATAAAATAAAATACAATTAGTCATGCAAACAATGTGGCAATTTTCTAAGTTCCAGTGCACTTTTAATTGGACAGTAATAGTTTAGTCCAGGCTTCCTAAAAGAGTTCAGCTTTAATTGCCACATGAGTTCATGTTTCTCCAGAATATTCGGAATGTCTCCTTCAAGATCACCCATGTCTATGTGATCCAGGATCTGTAACTTTAAACCTGTGTGTCTTTAATGAAGAGAAAGGTGTTTGGCTAGTGCATTATTTTTACATCCAGAGCGGATTTCTGACAGATGATATGAAATCCTATGCTTGACTTTATTTACAGTCTTGCCCACATAGAATGCATCACATTCATTGCACTGTGCCCTGTAAATTACTTTTTTTAGTGTTACAGTCACCCTCTGCACTGGTTTTAATGATCTGCTCTAAATAAGGGCAATAAAAACTATCACCTTGCTGTATAAATATACAAAATGTACAATTAGTTTCAGATCTTTTAGTGGTTTTCTCACATGGTCTAGGTTTAAATTCAACAAAACTTCTAATGTTCCTGGCCTTCCTATCAACAAATGATAGGGCTTCACCTAAGATGTTAATCAGAAAAGGGTTTCCTGTGACAATGTCCCAGTTTCCTTCAATAATATTTTTGATACTGTGATAATCCAAAGTGTATGTCAGGATGCAGCTATTTTTGCATTTGTTATTCTCTGTGGAATTACTTAATATTTTTCTACTGGGGAGGTTGAGTGAAGGTGCTTCACTCCTTTTCAGTTCTATAATGGGTTCCAGAATGTTTTTTAACATCTGACTTTCATAGCCTCTCACTAGAAAATCACTATCAATAGCAAGCATACCTCTAGGGTAGTCAGATAGGATGACGGGCTGGAGTTCTGCCATGTAGAGATCACCATAGACAGAGTCCCATACCATATCCAGGCTGGCTAACAGTCACCCTCCATGTCCTAAGAAGTTCACAATGCATACATGGACCTACTGGAGATATTTACTATCCAACCTAACACCCTTCTCATGGGAGATTTTAATTACCCTTCTATAGATGGGAATTCTATATGGCCTGAAATCTACAGGCACAGAGGTTACTGGACTTTGTAAATACAAACACCCTTGACCAAATAGTGAGTATGCCCGCTACAGGCTGAAACATACTGGACCTTATCCTCACAAATATGGGAGAACACTGCACTCCCCCATCCCTCATCCACATAATGTCTTGTCCTCCCTGTAAGGTCTGACCATAAAGATGTCTCCTTAGAAATCAAAATCAATCCCATTAAAACCAGTAACAGTTAAGAACTACTCCAAGGCAAATTACCTTTTATTAAGTGATGGTTTGCCAAAATTTAATTATTTTCCAAACCCCTAAAACACAGTAGCCTATGCTGAATTACTCTCAGAAACTCTGTAAAACTATGCCAATGGCTGCATAGAGCCTGCTGTACCTAGCAGAATTAATCCCAGGACTAGCCCCAGAAACAAACCATCTGGTGGCATCTCAAATTAAACAGGATATACAACAAAAGGAAAAGAAAACATGGCAAAAATCAGGAAGGGTAATTGTCATAAAGATAAAAACTCTCATCACACTAAATAAACAACTAAGAGGGCTAATTAGGTCAAGCAAAGCCAACTTTGAGGTTCAAATAGCCTTTCAGGTAAAAGATAACTATAAGGCCTTCTTCAGCTACAAACCTCAAGGGCAGCACACAACAATGGGCTGAACTTGTGGGTAATGGTGTCACATTCACTGAGCCTGTTAATATAGCAAACCTGTTAGCATCCAAATTCAGTTCCAACTTTACCCACCTCTCATCTCAAACAATCCCCACAAAAATACACTCAAACATAACTCCTCCAACTATAATTAGGGAGCATCTACTAGCTGTGATCACTAAAGCCAGGAACACGGCCTCAATGGGTCCTGATAACAGCACAGGAAGCCTCCTGAACAGATTAAAATACATCTTGTCAAGGGTCTACTTCACATGACTGAAAACTCAAAATACAAAATTTCATTTGACTGAGACCACAATACCTACTTTTCAAAATATTGAAAACTCATTTGACTGAGTCTTATAATACTGAAAGCTTACAATGCTGAATTTTAAAATACCGAATTTTAAGTCATAGACATGATGTGTGTTTCTCTTCATCTGTGACTTGCTTATGATAAAAAAAATAGTGTAACATAAAGTGCTGACTGTCAGAATACTGATAGTAGTGTAGAAAATTGTCTTGTAGTGTTTCTAAATGTGGGTATGTGTCTTTGCATTTTTATGGTAAGTACCTATAGCAATATGGCAGCCGTTTCATGTGCTCACAGCAGCAGTGGCAGTGTATACAGTACTGTAAGTTAAGTAAAAGATATTCGCCCTTTTCACCATTGTAGTGTGATCCTGGAGTTAGTATATATAGTTGGGGGTATGATTTTATATTGTCCGGTTTCTGTTAAGAGGGTAAGTAAGTAGTTTTTAAGTTTGGAAAGAGTTAGTCATTTATGTTGGAAGTGTGTATGTCTATGGCTTAAAATTAAGTATTTTGAAATTCAGCATTGTAAGGTTTCAGTATAATAAGACTCAGTCAAATGAGCTTTCATTTTTTTGAAAATTAGGTATTGTGGTCTTAGTCAAATGAAATTCACTATTTTGAGTTTTTAATCATGTGACGTAGATCCCTTGCAGGACTTCTGGAGTCATTATTATAGTTATAAAACAGACTTTGTGCCACATGAATGGAGGACTGTGATGGTCATCTCCCTTCATAAGGGAGGACCTTCAATAGATACTAGAAACAATAGATCCATTAACATGACTAGTCTTATTTGAAAATCCATGGAAAGAATGAACATGGAAATTATCAACAAGTACATAGGAGTCCTCCAGACACTAGATCCATCTCAGTTTGGCTTTATCAAAGGAAGATCATGCTTACTGAATCTGGTGGACTTCTTAATAAAGGTTACTAAGGCAATGGATGAGGGGAAAATCATGCATACTACCTACCTAGATCTGGCTAAATCATTTGATACAATATCTCACTCAGACATTGTTGACAAACTTATGGAACTAGGCATAAACCCCTTTATAATATGTTGAATAGCGAGCTGGCTCATTGATAGGATCCAGGAGGTTAGAATTGGTGAGGTCACCTCCATAAAGAGGCCAGTCAACAGTGGAACCTCCCAGGGCTCTGTGCTAGGCCCCCTACTCTTTGGCCTCTGCTTCTTGGATGTCAAAGCCAATGTCAAAGGCCTCTGGCTAACCAAGTTCACAGTTAATTGCAAACTTGGAGCAGTCATTGATTCTATCCAAGATGAGAACACCCTTAATGTTTGGTGCAAAAGCTACGGCTTATAACACAATACCAAGAAGTGCATTATAGTTCCTTTTGGGAAGTTGGCCATCCTGAGTAACGACGTCATCAGTTAAACACCCCTAAAAGTTGAGTCATAAGTCATGGATCCAAAACTCATGTAGACAACAACCTAGCATTCAACAAACGTGTCCAGTACAGTAAAAAAATCCATTTATATTGCTCAATGAATAAGCAAGGGAATGACATCTAGGTGCAGAGATCTCATCATACCACTGTACATGGCACATATCAAAATCATAATAGGGTATAATGCCTCCTTAAGTATGTACCTGTTCAGACACATACAGCAACTGGAATGTCCACAATGGTTCCTTACAAAACGCCCTATTTCTTTACTCAGTATCATACAGTCTTCTGAAAGTTAATCTTTACCTGGCATACAAGGCATCCCTGGACCCTGTTTTCATGAACCTTTTGCAAATCCACAAAACAACATCAGAGCTACTAGATTAAAAGTCCTAAATTTTGCTTGTGAAATAAATAAACATTATGGAGAGACAAATATGTTTTTCAGAGAATTAGTACACAAACAAAGGAAGAAAATTGCCAGATAAAGTCAGCAGTAAACACACAATTGGCACAGTTATGTGCTTTCTTGTGTATAGTAACTAAGGGGGACTTGTCTATTTCTTTTATATCGGTGAGTGATATGAATCTCTTCCATTCCCTCTCTATATTTTTTTTAACTTTGTTCACATTTCCATTGTATTCTGTGAGGAAAGCTATGTTTAAATTTTTCTCTGTTTGTACGTGTCTCTTTTTCCTTTTCTACATTTGTAATTCTTTCCCCTAGTATAGTTTTGAATCTACCTTTCCATCCTTCCATTATTTCAGCTTTCACATCCTGTATTAGTTTCTCAGGGTACCCCCTTTCTAAGAATAACATTTGTAAGTAGTTACATTCTTGCACAAAATCTTGATGTCAGACGTCATCCTACTACATCTGACATGTTGTCCTTTAATAATGCTGCTTTTCTGATGGAATGGATGTTGCTATGCCCTTAGTTACTATATACAGTCACTATATAAAGGTAAGCACATCATTTAAAAGATATTTTGGAAGGAGATGATAAGAGAAATAATGGAAAACAGGTAAAAAGGAAGGGAACTTTTAAATGTGGGGCATGCTCACAGAGCTCCTTTATATTATTATTTATTTATTATCTTGGGGGAAGATTACCGGTGCTCATTTTCAGTGGAGAGAAGGAGAAACTCCACAAACAATACAATGAAACAATGTTACATAAAGTTAATGGTAAAATACAAGAGTAAGATTCATGAAATATACAAATACATTTACATAAAATGTAAAATACAGGCAAGAATAAAATACAGCAATACAGTGCAAAAGAAATAAATATATATAATAATAACGAAAAAAGTTTTTTTTTTTTTTTCTTTTTACAGACTGAAAAAAGTTGGAGTCAGGAAAAGCTTGGGGTTACAGAGGGGCAGGAAACATAAAGAGGCAGCTCATATAAAACGTAGGAACACAGCTATCAAAGCTAATAAACATTATAATTGTAACACCTTAGGATTGATTTATTTAGCTATATGTGAGGTATGTGACGTGTTTTATATAGGGAAGACAGAGAGGCAGCTCAGAAAAATAATATATGAGCATAATTATGACATTCAAGTGAAGAATGAAAAAAACGCTCTGTACAAGCATACAAAAACATGCGTTAAAACTAAATTCTTGTTTTTTGTTCTTGTGGATATACAGAAAGATCCCAGAGGAGTGCACTGGGAAACCTAGAATATAGGGAGCTCTGGTAGCAAATTACACTAGAAGCAAATACATTTCCAGGGCTAAATGGCAACATCACTATCACTCTACTTTTAAAAATGAGAGATGCAAAGTTATGAGGTGAAGACACATATATATTGAAATTTCCTAAAATATTAGTATTCTCTATACATGCATATACATTTTCATTTATTATTTTAGTATTTAATAATTAAATATACATACTTTCTAAGTATATTTATTTTTAAGTAATGTTGTTTATCACTTGCCCACTAGATAGAGCATTATGATGATAACACTTGGGATGCTCTCAGCAAAATGAAATCTGCCTTTTAAAAAAGTTTACACATAAAATATTGTATACAAACTGGGTATAGAATGTATTATAATTCAAATGAAACTTGTCTTTAAAGAGTTTTAAACACTTTAAAACACTGTGGGAATAGATAATGGGTTATATGTTAATGGCTTTCCACACTTGTTTTTTAAGTTTTAAATGTTTTAATTAAAGCTTGTTTCCTATTGGATATTTTAAACACCCTGGGGCTTATATTAAGGTTGGGTGAATTTAATAAGTGTGTTTTAGCATCTGATAAAGTTGGTTTAAATGAGAACGTAAGTCAAAAGAGATCGTTTATGTCCACTATGTTTTTGTTACATTAAAAGTGGCCTGAAGAGGGTTTTCATCATTTCGAGTCTCGGTGGTCTTTAGTGGTTCTCACTACATTGCCAATTGTGTATTTTCAGAGGATTCCCATTCTCTGGAACAGACTCCCCATCCCTTTGAAACAGAATTCCTTCCTATCCCTATTTTAGCACAACGTGAACCACTGGATGGATAATCAGAAATTCACCCCTGGTCTGGTGTCTCTAATGGGCAGAGGCAGTCAGTAAGTTACCCATATACAAATCAAATTTGTGGGTCAGATAGGAGTTGCATGGCTCGCCTTTTTGAGGGTCCTAGTGGATGTTAGCCTAGTATACACCTATGAACATATGAATTAAAGACTACCAAATTGTTTATAAGTTCCATGATGATGTTTGCATATGGGGCTGGTGAAGCTATTAGTCTTTTGTTCCCAGTATTAGTGTTTGGGCGACGCATGTGTAGGGGATCTATTCTTCTGTTATCTGTCAGGAAATTAACTAATGGATTGGCTGAGCTTAAGTCTACAAAGATGCCACTGAAGCAATATTTCACACAAATAAGAAAACAGCCTGTTATGGTGTCTGGATCCATAGAGATACTATCCTTTGTTTTAGACAGGGCATTTGATACTTTTTATATGGTGATTACAAAGGGGATGCTGAATTGATGGTGTGTGAGGGAAAGCAAACAGAAGTCATGGAGGAGAAGGTTGACCTAAATTTATGAACAGAGGTATATGCAAAATCCTCTGAGTCTGAGTGCATGTTTCTGTCAGATATCAACTTATTTCAGAGTTAAGTACTGCTCCAGGCACTCATAACTGAAGATGGTTTTGTGGTTAACTTTTGAGGTAGTAGCAATATTCTACTCATTTCTGGCCTTCTTTATTTAAATTGTATGCCTTAATTCTCTGTTTACTCTTTTGTGTTTGTTTTTTTGAGAAACAGAATTTGAGGACTCTCTTTCTATAGATGCAGAGTTTGTTTATGCTGGATTTCTGTCAAAAGGGTTTGCTTCTGAAGTTGGCATTATATTTATGATGGATGTGGACAGAGGCATTGATGCAGGAGATTAGGTGGTAGCAGAAATCTATGGAGTATATGGTCATTTTAGCTATGGGTTCATAATGTTGTCAGGATATTTTAAGGTTCATGAAGTCTGCAGCTATCATTACTAGGTTTGCCTTGGTGAAGTCTTTGATGATAGAGGATTCTTTAGCACCTTTGGCTAGGATCTTATATGAAAGTACCAAAGCATAAAGTGATGAGTGGATAACTACTGGTTTGGTAAATAATGGTAACAACAAGCCAAGGAAGGACTCATGGTCTGTCAAGCTGCTCTTTGAATGGAAAACAAACAGTAGTCATAAACCAAAACACAGTTCCAACACTTTGCCACAGAAAGGCAAAGATGCACTGTTGGGTAGATGCCAAAAATGTATTGTTGAGACATGAAGAGATGAACTGGTAGAGCAGCTTTTGAAGGGAAAAAAACATCATTATAGAAAGTAGATAACATGACAGAGAGCTTGAACTTTGTTTTCATTTGGCCTGCAATAAATAATGGTGTTATAAGGGGTCAAAGGATCTGGGCCTCTATTAGGGGTAATATCTAACTGGTATATGGTGTAGGTGCTGATGACATATAAGATCCATTCTACATATTTAATCTGTGGTGAATGTTTGACAATTAATGATTTCATAGTTGTAATGACATAAATGATAGTGTTTGGTTCTAGCATAAGGAATTCTAATTTGTTAAGGTAATTTTCATGGGATGCAGGAATCATTGTTGGGAGTCATGTAGCTAGCCATGATATGAAGGGTTGCTGTAGCTGGGAGTACCAAAATATGCATTTGTTCCAAGCCATTGTCTAGCAGGACTATGTGTGAGGTGATGGGGTTATAAATAAAAACTATAACACTACCACTACATGTAGGGCTATTTTGTTTTTAGAGTATAAAGGAGTGGAAGATAGTAAACAAGGCAAAAAAAAAGTGTTTATCACTATGATGAAACCATGTTTCCTTGACTACACAGATATATATGTTTTCAAGAGTTATAAAGGCCTCATGGATGGACAACATTTTGTTTAGGTTTCCACTATAAGTCTGATTTGAATTTACTAGACTGACAGAAGCAGAAAACTGACTGTGCCTAAGAAGACACAGTGGGGGGGGGGGCTAGTAAGCAAACTTTAAAATATGCAAAACCCATTAAGTAGAGGTATAGCCCACCCCTAGGAAAGCTGTCAAGGGAATCAACCATCTTGCCCAAGGATTACACTCAGTGGATCCCCTTGGAAGGCACCAGTAGTTTAAGTAGCTGTTGAAGTTAATGGTGTTCTCTTTATATTGTGTCATAATTTGTGTTGACAATAATATGCGACTCACAACTAGCTTCAAGCCAACATTGGAAACATACTCAGAAATCTCAACCTTGCCCTTCCTTACATGTTACAATAAGAAGTGATGCAGGTTGTTTACACATGTGTGAGAAAGGACTATGACAGTACTTGAGTGAATGAATGAGTGAATTAATGAGTTCATGGATTTTGCATCCAAGATTCAGCTAATGGCCATCCTATCCTTTCTCAGTCTGGTGAGTGGTGCTCTAGTATACCTCATTATGAAGTCAGTTATGGGGGTTGGAAGGGTGGCCTAATGGTTAAGGTGCTTGCCTTACAAACACAAGGTGGAGGGTTTGAGTCTCACAAGGGATAATTGGCTAGGCTTACAATGGCTCGCAAGGGCAGTTAGCCTAGTACTAACCTATGAACCTATGAACCTATGAACCTATGACCAGGACATTATATTGTGGATTGGCAATGCCTGTTGGCCTACAGAGATTGGGTAGGTGACCTGTGTCTATTTTGATAATGGGGAGTACTGTCATGTAATAACATGTAATAAATGAGGCATTTTAATGTGTGGCGCAAGGAGGTATTTGTATGTTACTGAGATTTGGATGCAGCACTATGGTACATTGGTGGTCTGTAAAGTTTTTGAGGAAGAATATTTTAGTACCTCAGCAAGTGACAGTATAGTGCTGGTGCTGTGTTGCTGATTTGTTGTGGGACTGCCATTTCTGATGACCTCATGGTTGGGAGGATTAACTCCAGTTTAAGTAAATACTTGTACTTCTCAGATATAAAATCAGTGCTTGGTAGCAATAACATCATCTTCCAGGCCCTAGCTTGTAAATGTTTCATCTCCCAAGCCCCTGCTTCAATAATCAAGGGTATCAGAACTTGTCAGAGATTTGGGATGTATTTCTAGGCTTAAAAAGGGCCTTGTTGTCATTAGTCTAGTAAACATCTATGAACCTATGAACCTGTGAACAAGTGGTCAATGGGCATATGACAGTTACTACATGGCCTCAAGTAACTTAGTGTTGGTAAACTGATGAAAGATGAGGTAGGAGCAGATTGTATGTGCTCTGCCTTTATGTAGGAACTGGTGATGCAGGCATTATACTGGTGATAACCAAAATGCCCATATTTCACATTGTCATGCAGGTGGAGATTTTTTTTTCAGTCCATCAAGAGATCTGGACATTCCAAGGTCAACACTTGCACCACACCACAAGAAACACATAGCCCTCCAGAAAACACACCAGCACTGCCTTTACATAAAAACACAAACCACTCATCCACCTTCATGGAGGCTATCAAGAAAAATCTACCCAAACAGCAGAGACATCCAAGGCAGAAACACACTCAACCACCACTACCCAGCACTAATAACAAGACACATAACTCTCCTGAAGAGTGTGCCACTCAACCAAAGCCCCTAAGGCAAAACAGCATGCCCAACACACTAGTCATAGGTGACTCAATAGTAAGGCACACTGATGTCCCACTGACTAGGATGAATAAGGAGAAAGTAACAGTCAGCTGCCTGTCAGGCAGCAGAATCCACCACATAACACATGCACTCAGGTCCCTCAACAGGTACAAATATGACTCTGTCATTGTACATGTGAGTGTGAATGACCTGAGATGTACCTCCCTGGACTACATGAAAAGAGGCATGGAGGAGCTCTCGGATTATATAGCCCAGGCAGGTATGACCCTAGCCCTGAGCAGCATCCTACCATCACCCAGAATGATACCACAGTACAAGGAGAAAATTATTGATTTCAACAACTGGCTAGGTTTCTGGTGTCATTCTAAGGGGATCCAGTATCTGTCTCCCTGGGATGACATGATCGACAGACCTTGAAGCTTTGCCAGAGATGGCCTGCATCTCTCACCCTTGGCCTTCCGGATACTGGCCAAGGCTCTTGCCACTCCTATAGTGCCTTTTTTAGGCGGTGTTCCAAAGACCAAATTACCACCATAACAGCTACAAACAAATGCAATCTGAGGGTCATGCTGATCAACGCTACAAGTCTAAATCTGAAAATGCACTCGCACGAAGCACTCCTTAAAATGGAGAACATCGACATTTGTGCTGTAACAGAGACCTGGTTCAATGCAGCAGAAAGTACACCTGCACTACCAGGCTATAACTCATTTCACACCTTTCGGCCCCAGAACTTGGACTGAAGCTCCAAAGGCGGTGATGTTTCCATATTCATAAAGGATGCACACACCTCCAGACTGGCAGCCCAACATAACGCATCTGAGATACTTCAGTTGCAGCTAACATTGGCTAAGACAGCGATTCATATTGTAGCCTGCTATAGGTCCCCAATCATGTCCCAAGACACACAATCCACGTTCCTAAGCACCCTGGAGAATATTAGGGTCCAACCTAACACTCTCATACTGGGCGACTTCAACTACCCCTCCATTAACCGGGAAAACTACTCATGTATACAGTGCCAATCAGGAATTCAAGTAAAATACAGCTCAAACAGACAATACTATGAAAAGCAAAGAACTGAGTAACATAGCATTTTAATGAAATACAAACAAAGCTTTCAGATTAAAAACCCATCATCAGTGCTGACATCACATCCTATTACAAACCAGTTTATACAGATTCAAATATGTCACAACCAATAACATCTATTAATTTATCTTAAAGAAATGCTAAAACTTTTAAGAAAACTCTTAAAAATGCTCTTAAAACATTCATTATCATATTAAAATATGATTAATAATAATAATTAATATAAACAATTTTGTCTATGTTTAAAAACAGGTTTTAGAGATACCAGTTGATTTAAGCCATGTGTTTGTTCTGCAGATAATAAAATAATCCATTTATATTCACTCAATTCTAACTTATTGTTTATGCCCCCCCCCGTCTATTGCTTTTACTAACAGTGTCAATTTATCAGAATTATGTTCAGTTATTTTGTCTTTTAACCTTCTATTCGATTTTCCTACATAAAAACAGGTACATTGTTTACATGTGGCCAAATAGTCAATGTTGGTGGAGTTACAAGTTGCAGTACATTTAAAATCAAATCTCCTTCCAATTAATGTGAAAAAGCAATTCACATCTCTATCAATAAAGTTGCAACAGCAGCAATTATATCTTGGAAAAGTGCCATACTTGCTGTTTTTTATAGAATTAAGTGTGCTCCTTGAAATCTTTATAGCACAGCTGTTGCTTTAGGTTCATGCTATTCCTATAGGCAAATTTAGGTGTAGAGCCAATAACCTTCCTTAGTTCTGGAAAGTCTTGTAATATAGACCAATTATCAGAAACAATCTTCTGTATATATGGAGTGGTTCTATTATATGTTGTTACATATCGTAAATACGTGTGAGGAACAGGAGTTTTTTGGTAATAAGCATCTGCATAAAAAAAAGCATGCATGTTCCTCATGTCTTTAAAGGAATTGTTAAGTCTCAAATGATACGTCTAGGTGGGATAAATACTGATATTGGTTCCTTTTAACAACAAATAGGTGAAATGACAAAACTTTTTATAGACAGAGGTTATGATGTTCGTATGCTTTTTTCATACTATAATGAAGTTATTGAGTTACATGAAAATGATGGTAGTCCATATTTTAGAAATAGAAATGACAATATTGATGAAATACCATATACTCCTGTTGCTCACACGTATTTACGATATGTAACAACATATAATAGAACCACTCCACATATACAGAAGATTGTTTCTGATAATTGGTCTATATTACAAGCCTTTCCAGAACTAAGGAAGGTTATTGGCTCTACACCTAGATTTGTCTATAGGAATAGCATGAACCTAAAGCAACAGCTGTGCTATAAAGATTTCAAAGAGCACTCTAATTCTATAAAAAACAGCAAGTATGGCACTTTTCCATTATATAATCGCTGCTGTTGCAACTTTATTGATAGAGATGTGAATTGCTTTTACACATTAACTGGAAGGAGATTTGATTTTAAATGTGCTGCAACTTGTAATTCCACCAACATTGACTATTTGGCCACATGTAAACAATGTACCTGTTTTTATGTAGGAAAATAAAATAGAAGGCTAAAAGATAGAGTAATTTAACATAATTCTGATATTAGATGTAAAGTATTAGCAAATGCTTTAGCTAAACATATAGATGAAACTGGCCTGGGACACAGTTTCACTTTTAAGGTCATTGACGCTGTTAGTAAAAGCAATAGATGGGGGGACATAAACAATAAGTTAGAATTGAGTGAATATAAATGGATTATTTATTTTCTGCAGAACACACACCTGGCTTAAATCAAATGGTATCTCTAAAACCTGTTTTAAAACATAGACAAAATTGTTTATATTAATTATTATTAATAGTATTTTAATATGAGACTGAATGCTTTTTAAGAGCCTTTTTAAGAATTTTCTTAAAAGTTTTAGTATTTCTTTAAGATAAATTAATAGATATTATCGGCTGTGACATACTGAATCTTTATAAATTGGTTTGTAGTAGGATGTGATGTCAGCACTGATGATGGGTTTTTAACCTGAAAGCTTTGTTTTTGTTTCATTAAACTGCTATTTTACTCAGTTCATTGTTTTTCATCAAAACTACTCATGTACCAATACATGTGCCCAACGTTTCCTGGAATTCATTAATTCTAATGCCCTGGACCAGCTTGTTTCTACCCCCACTAGAGATAGCAACATCCTTGACCTGGTAATCACTAAAATGGGCTACCATTGCTCTACATCAATAGTCAACTCATCCCTGGTTAGATCTGACCACAAACAAATCACCTTAGAAATCCACACCAACCCCCCCCGTAAAGGTAACCACCATGAAAAATTTCTCCAAAGCTAACTTTGGGCTCCTAAAAAACAGAGGTGGCTAACTTCATGGCACCCATGCAAATGAAGAATAGTTGCATGATCGCCGAATCATACACTAATGCACTGTATGAACACGTACACAAATGCATGGATCTTGCCATAGCCAATAAAACCAAGACGCTCTCCTCCAAAAAAAGGAAGCCAATCTTGTGGTCCCCTGCCATAAACAAACTCTATAAGAGAAGGAGGAAACTGATGAGGAATAAGGTGAAGTACCAAGACTGGAAAAACTGCCTTATTAGCCTCAACAAAAAGTTGAGATCCCTCATCAAATCCTCTAAAGCTAGCTATGAAAACAGAATTGCAGCAGATAGTAAAGACAACCACAAGGCCTTCTATAGTTATGCAAAGAATCTCCATGGCAATACCCAGATTTGCTCTGAGCTACTGCACAATGGTACCTCCTATACAGAGCCATCAGATATTGCCAATATACTGGCTGACAAATTCAGTGCCAACTTTACCCCCCCCCACCAAGAACCAATCACAATACCAGTAGATTACCAGGCACCCAGTATTACTGCTACACAGGTTAAAACAGCACTGTCCAAGACCACAAATACAGCTTCTATGGGACCTAACAATATCCCTGGCTGTGTTCTACATGAACTACAGAGTGAACTGGCACCTCACTTCTGTGCCCTGTTCAATCACAACCTCACCTCAGGCTTTGTCCCTACCAAATGGTGCACTGCTACAGTCATCCCTCTCCACAAAGGATGAGTGACTACTGACACTGGGAACTATCACCCCATTAGCCTGACAAGCCTGATATGCAAAGCTATGGAATGCATCATCATGGACCTAATAAACAAGGATAAAAGGAATCTCCAAACCCTGGATCCCATACAGTTTGGTTTTGTGAAGGGTAGATCATGCCTGCTCAACTTGGTCGACTTCTTTGAGTCAGTCACCAGAGGTGTGGATGAAGGCAAGGTGGTTCATACAGCCTACGTTGATCTGGTCAAGGCCTTTGATACCATACCCACTCAGGAATCATAGAAAAACTCACTAAGCTAGGCATCAACCCCTATATCACTAGGTGGGTTGCAAACTGGCTAACAGATAGAACCCATAGTATGAAAGTAGCTGACTCCAAGTCAGACTGCTGACCAGTCACGAGTGGAGTCCCACAGGGTTTGGTCCTGGGTCCTCTCTTGTTTGGTATCTACTTCTCTGAAGTCCAGGCCAAAATGAATGGACTCTGGCTGACAATGTTCACCGATGATTGCAAGTTGGGAGCTATTATTAACTCCCCAAGTGATGTTGACATCCTACAGAATTGAGACCAATGACTGGTTACAGAACCATGGCCTTAAGCTCAATGCCAAAAAAATGTGTCGTCATCCCCTTTGGGAAAAACTCGGTTCCCATGAATTACCACATGGATGATAGTCCACTGAACACAGAAGGCGTTATAAGTGATCTGGGAACACAGGTTGACAGCATCCTCTCTTTTGACTACCACATTGCCACTGTGGTCAAAAAGTCCTTCTATGTGGCACATCTCATTACTAAGGGTTTTGCATCCAGGAAGAAAAAGGTCATTGTCTCCCTCTACTTTTCCCTCATTAGGCCATTCATCGAGTACAATGCCCCATATGGCATGTACCTCACTTGACACCTGCAACAACTGGAGAGGCCGCCAAAGTACCTCACAAAGAGAATCCTAGGCCTTAAACACTTGTCCTATATAGATAGACTCAAAAAACTCCAACTATTCACTGTCTCATATTGCCTACATAGAAGCAATCTCTGCTTGACTTATAAAGCCATGTCCGACCCAGCTCTGTTAGAAATGCTACATCTACAGAAAATCCAAATCCCTCCACACCACAGACTCCAGAGACCTCAACCTCATTACGACAATCAACAGAACATGCTGGAGGGACAGGTTCAAAACTAGAGACTGCCCATGCTATGGAATAGACTTCCCTTACATGTTAAACAGAGCACCTCGCTGTCCCTCTTCAAGAGAAATCTTGATGAGTAGATGGGAAATAGAAAATTCACCCTGGGGATCACTCCAGTGGCTCTACTCAACAGAGGCACTAGGAACTAAAGTTGGGTGGCACGATGCCAGGTTAATCTTATGGGCTAGGCTTGTAAAGGCTCCAGGGCCATTAGCCTAGTACACAACTATGAACCTATGAACTTTTGTCAGTTCTGGACTTCAATCTTGTGAGAAAGTGATGTGAGCCAGTTGTCCCCTTCAAATATACAGGAAGACTCCAAACTTTTATTTGACAAGAACAAACTGCACTATCATGGCACTGGAACATAGAATGACACCCCTGTATTTTGAGGTTTGATACTTAATGCATGGTAAAGCCTTACCTACCATGCATGTAATATTATGGCAGATATACTGATGGTGCTTGGGAGGGCATCCAACTTTGTGTGACAGATGTGAAATCGACTTGACACTGTTCTTCCTATGCCTGGAATAAATAAGTTTAACGTATGTACATGTTTTAGAATCCCTTTACTAGATCCTGCCATAGTGGGCATCCTTAACTCTTGAGGCGCTGGTATAACATTGGCGAGTATATAAAATGCTCCTTTACTCAATACAATGTCATACTTTTGGACAGAATTAGGATTTATTATTGTGATAGCACTGCAGAATATTAAAGTGTACTTGAAATGTTACTCTGATTTCTTTTAAATCTAGCTCAGTGCAAATTTAGGTATTAAAAAAGAAAGAATCAGGCAGTATTAAAAATCAAAAGCATATAGGAACCATGTGCTTAAGAATGACATTTTTCTAAACATTCCAAAGAAATGTTTTAAGGAATCATGTTTCCAATGACATTATGAAATCTGTTCAAAACAAGTTGTCCTGCACATTGTTGTAAAGACTTAACAGAAAATCCTCTGAAAATGTTCATGGGAAGTTATTCAAAATTTTGTTTTATAAGAAGAAAAGTAATGAGGCATATCTATTTTTTTGGAATGTGGTCAGCAGAAAGGGAACATAGATCAGTTGCAGTTTCATCATTGGATTACTAATACATCTTTATTTACAGAATAATACTAAAGAAAGAAAGACGTCTCAGTGCATAAAGCTAATTGGTAGCTGCTTGAGACATCAGTAGCTCCTGCAGGAAAACTGGAATTAAACTCTTTTTTTTTTTCTCTAATGACTGATGACATATTTGCTCAACTATTATTTCTGGGAAAAAGGTGTTAATTAGGCACTGTGGTTTGACTTAGGGTTATTACAAGAACTCATTAAACTGAAGTGACAAACGCATTTTCACACGTGCCACATTATATTGTCAGTAGGCATCCGTCATGTGTTTAAAATAAAAACAAATACAGTAGTGGATAAGCACCTAATTTTAAATGAGGCTCTAAGGGCACATATTATTAAAGTCTAATGATATCTCCCAGAGCGTGTGTTTCCTATCACATCAATTTTTCATTACGAGAAAGCCTTTGTTATCAACTAATATATTGCTGTACTCAACTGAAAGCCTGAAGTCCCACTGAGTGACAGTTTTTATGTTTAGAAAACAAATATGTCTTAAATAACTCTGCACTAAATAATTTGATGCATGATTCATAGGGAGTAGTCTTAAAGGTTCTTTGAAAGTTTCATGAAAAAATACTGACCATTTAACTTTTCTTCATAGGTTTAATTTCCTTTCCAGTCTTATGACAGTTCTGTATTATAAACAATAAAAATAGGCCAGTGCATACAATATGGCCTGATAATCATGTGCTTTATATTATGGCCTAAGCATGAGAGTAAAAGAAAGAGAAAGAAAAACGTAGAAAGATGACAACAGTTTTCTTCCTATCAACACAGAAGATGGCTAAGTAGATCGAGATTATACACCACATGCAAATAAAGATGACAAAGTGGAAAACAGTGTTTAGAGCTCACAGTCCTTGAACTAGCAGTGACTACTGCAGGCTTCATGTAATGAACACCAGAAAGCATGCTGCTGCAGACAGCATGGTATTTACAGGACATCAGCCAGTGAATAATGAGTGATGACAGCCATTTCTAGATAGAACAACACACTGAGTTAAACTTGAAGTTAGTGTAGTTTGTGAAGCCAAATCTAGTTTTAATTTTCCTGCCTAGCATAACTAAACTTGATCTCTCTTCCCAGAGAAACTGAAGAATCACTGAGTTATTCCTTTCTTTATTTATCTGACAAGCACAAATGGATTCTCTTCACAAGCTTGAAGTTTCAAAACTTCGAACTCCAAATGGTCGAGACCATAAAATCAATGTTTTGAAACTTCGAACATTTTGACTGGAGATCACAGTATAGCGTGGAGCAGGAAATTTGCTATTTTCCTCACTGTAGTGTAATCTTGGAGTTGGTACATTTATTTAGTAGAGGGTGTGGGGAGTGCAGGGGGGCTTGACCACCCCCCCCAAAAAAAATGAAAAAAAAATGTTGTTTTTATTTATTTTTTATTACAATTCAGAGTTTCAAAACTTCAGTCTTATGGTCTGACCATTTGCAGTTTGAAGTTTTGAAACTTCAAGCTTGTGAAGTAGATCCACACAAAAGCACAGACCAATAATGTCGGCTCAGCCTGTTTGTTAACGATATCCGCAGGAATGCAGCCATAGTACTTCATATCCCCTGTGTGAACAATCACAGTAACTAAATAAATACTGCCCTCAAAAAAGGACAGTTCTGTGCTTTCGAAACTCCCTCACCAACAGAATGTGTTTCCTGTGCAGGAGCAGAGCTTGATCAAAAGGACAGTTCTGTGCTTTATATCATGCATTCATGGTAGTGCAGAATGCAGCAGATGTGCTTCCTGAGCAGTAGTTTGATTGTGTGTGTGTGTGTGTGTGTGTGTGTGTGTGTGTGTGTGTGTGTGTGTGTGTGTGTGTGTGTGTGTGTGTGTGTGTGTGTGTGTGTGTGTGCATGCTGAATGATTTGAAGAATGCATGTGCAGGTTGATGGAAGACATGTGCTTCTGTATGTATAGTAGCAGTGTGTTTTTAGGAATGGCAGCAGAAAGAGTGTTTTTTCTTTAATGGCCAGGCCCTTCAACAAGCAATGGGCCTTAGGCAGCTGCCTGGGTCACCCTGTGCTGGATCTGGCCCCTCTCACACCCAGACATACTCACATATATCCTTGTGTATAGAAAATGTATCCTAATAATGGACACTGTTGGAAGGGTGTAATAAAACATGTCATTTTTCCTAATGAGACCTTCCAGATAAAAGGTGTGATAAAAATGAGTATCTGTTGCAGTGTGTGTATACTTCTGTTTATTTATCCCCTTATGCATCACTAACATTTTATCTATATTCTTGTTATGCCATCAGTCATAACTATCTCCTTAATCCAACTTGTTTACTCTATTCATTGATAGCTGAAGTAGAAGATAGCATTCTATGCATGCAGAACAAAAGAAACATACACCCAAACTCAAAATACCCTAGCCCACCTTAAATAACCTAAAAATCAATATATATAATCAAATAAAACATAAATAAAAAGGGGAACATGATCGACATCTCTCCTTCATTTCATTTAAAAAGTAGTTTCACACAAAGCACAAAATAGACATACACAGACCTACTAACAACTACATTACTCACCAAAATCTTCACCTAATTCTATCCCCTATAAATTATAGTCATTCCTGTTACAAAGGAAAAAGCTGAAATAAATAAATAAATAACCAAAAATATATAGTAAATACACTGAGCTGACTGTGACTGATATTACTTACACTGAGGCTAAAAATATAGAGAACCTACTGGCCAGTAAAATTAGCTCCAACTTTACCCCCCTCTTCCCTCTATTTGTCCTGAAACTGGCTTGCTTCAACTATCAGACAGGACAAAGTGCTAGCAAAAGCTAAACATGCTGCATTGGTGGCTCCTGACAATATCCCTAGAAGCATCTAAAATAGCATGAAACATTATTTAGCCACACTCCTAACAACACTGTTCAATCTCGGCCACCATAGAGGTTTTGTACCAAGTGAAAGCAGAATAGTTTGTCATTCCCCTGCATAAGAGAGGATCTTCCAGCGACCCAGGCAATTACAGATCTATAAGTCTGACCAGCTTCATGTGCAAAGCCATGGAAAGATTTATCAATGAATTAATCAATCAGAACATAGGGAACTTCCAAACACTGGACCTGTCTCAGTTTGGATTTGTCAATGGTAGGTCATGTTTCTCAACTTGGTGGATTTTTTTTTTTGAAAAGGTCACCAAAGTAATGGATGAAGGCAAAATAGTACACACCACATACCACAACCTGGTCAAAGTTTTTGACACAATTCCCCACTCAGGCATAGTAGAAAAGCTAAATAAACTGGGAATATACCCTTATGTCACCTGGTGGATTGCCAGTTGGCTCACAGATAGCATACAAATAATCAAAATAGGGGAAGTTACTTCCACAAAGAGACAAGTCACCAGAGGAGTCCCACACAGTTCTGTGAAGTGACCTCTCCTGTTTGGCATATACTTTTCTGAAGTAAAAGCTAATACCAAAGGGTTCTGGATAATTAATTTTATAGATGACTGCAAGCTAGGAGCAGTCACTGAATCCCCGCATGACAGCCATTATATTGGAAGATTTGTCTCAAATAAATAACTGGTACCAAAATCATGGAATGAAACTAAATGCTAAAAAATATATTATTGCATCCTTTGGGAAGTCATCTATGCCAGAGAACTACCAAACTTAGAATATGACCCTAAGTGTTGACTCATTTGTTCAGGATTTTGGAAGTTATGAGGATGGTTACCTAAGAAATTCCTTCTATATTCCAAAGCTTATAAACAAAGGAATTGTGAGTAGATCTAGGGCTATCATAGTCCTTCTATACTCAGCTCTCATTGACCAGTAATTGAATTATAATGGCCCTTTATGCATATATCTATCCAGATACATGCAAGAACTGAAATGTCTACAGTGGTGCCTTACTAAAAGGATACAAGGCCTAAAAAACATATTCTACATGGACTGACTCTAAGCCCTGTCACTATACACAGTAACCCACAGACTGCTAAAAGGCGACCTGGGTATGGCAAAAAAGGCGTCCTCTGACCCATTATTGATGGATTTACTGCATATCGGAAAGTCATGTAGCATCAGAAATACTCAGCTGTGGGATCTGAACCTCTTCATCAACATCAACAGAATGGTTTGGAGGTGCAGGTATATCTCGTACAGGATACCGTGGCTGTGGAACAGACTCTTCTACCACATAAATAAAGTTCATCCTTGTACATATTCAAATGCAACTTAGATCTGTGGATGGGGAAACAGAAAATTTGCCTCAAGACTGCCCATTGTGCTACTAATGGACAGAGGCAGCTCCTAAATGCTTTATCCCATGCATGGGTCTCCTCAAATTATCTATAGTTTGATCCCATTTATTGAACCAAGCAATTAAAAATAAAAAAGATGCGACTGCAAGAACTCCAAAGAAATATGCTGGTTTACTGAGAAACAAGAAGTGAGCGCTTTCGCCTCCCAGAAAGGAGACTTCATCAGAGTAAATTTTAGCACATGAAGCATTATTTAAACACAGCAAATAAAACAATGATTGGATAGAATATATGCCAATCATGAAATAATATTAAAAGCATGTTATAGTTAAAAATACACAAAGGCACAATTGTGATACACTTTGTTAAATGCTATTCCAACAATTAAGTCAAAGATATATAAACTTAACATTTATTAACTTTCTCTTTGAATATTGGTTTGATAGATAGGGCATCATTTAAACCGGGTTGGGTGTTTGCAGCTAACGTTAACTTTCATTGTAACTCTTTCTTGTTTAATAAGATTTTACAATCAACCCTCCCAGGGGTAACTAATATAATATCCAAAATCCCAAACTTGAACTGTGAGAAACTAGTACAGGAAATAGAATGCCTGAATAAGTCATCATTGTGTTTTTTATTTTTAATATCATTAATGTGCTCATAAATGATGCCCTATCTATCAAACCAATACTCAAAGAGAAAGGTAATATATTTTAAGTTTATATATATTTGATTTAATTGCTGGAATAACATTTAACAAAGTGCATTGCACTTGTGCCTTTGTGTATTTTTAACTATAACATCCTTCTAATATTGTTTCCTGATTGGCATATATTCTATCCAATCATTGTTTTATTTGCTGTATTTAAAAAAATGCTTCATGTGCTGAAATTTATTCTGATGAAGTCTCCTTTCTGGGAGACAAAAGCGCTCAATTCTTGTTTCTCAAAAACCAGCATATTTCTTTGGAGCTCTTGCAGTCACATCTTTTTTAGTTTAAATTGTTTGGTTCAGTTACTGGTTTTTACCAATTGGATTTATTGGTGGATTGATCCCATTTATTCACAATAGGGGTAATATATATAATTATCGACCATGGGATGGGGAAGGCCACTCTATAACTAAGTGGAATAGGTTATTTTGAGTGTAAAAAAGGGAAACTGGCTAGGCTTAAAATGGTCTACAAGGGCTGCTAGCCTAGTACTTACCTATGAACATACCAACCTATAAATAATAAAACAGTTACTGCAATTAGCCAATCAGAAAATAGCATTACCAGCAAACTAGGGCTGTTTCATAGTGACTAAATACACTAAAAAATAAGTAAAATGTAATTAAAACTATAAAAACTAATTGATAAAAAGAAAGTATCTGGGTAGGTTGCATGATATATTAAATATCTTGTACTGCAGTATTAGGGAATTTGGTTGTTGACGTGGATTTGCTACTCTTCAAAAAACTAATTACCTAAATCTACATTGCAAGATATTTCAGATATCTCACACTAAGAGGGTATTCGGAATCCCATAATGTGCTGCTCAGTCCTGTTTCTAGCTGGATTGTTCAGTATGTTACAAGAAAGGGATTAAAAACTACTGTAGTCTTACAACAGTATAAAGCCTCTGGCAAATAAAGTTATAATGGTTTGTTGGATAATGTTGCATACAAATGGGGAAATGTTAATATGCTGCTACTAAATGTAGCCATATGATCTGCCCTGAAGTCTTAGACTAAGACCAAAAAAAAAATTACAAAAGAGTGATTTAAAGACAAGGTTTTTGTGGTATTTTACATAAGAGCCAACAGGACTGAATGTGGTATTATCTAGTAACACTTATTGCTGTATAAGGCAGCAGTGATTTGTTAGCACCACAGAAAATGAGTAATATAAAACTGTGCATGTGTGTGTTTGTGTGTGTGTGTGTGCATGGGTGTGTGTGAGGGTGTGTGTGTGTGTGTGTGTGTGTGTGTGTGTGTGTGTGTGTGTGTGTGTGTGTGTGTATGTTCACCGAAGCAGCACTTTCGCGTAAGTATGCTTGTTGTTCCAGTCGTACTACAGTGCTGTAAGGGAAAATTCCCTTTTCCCCACTGTAGTGCGACCTCGGAGTGAGAATATTAAAGTAGGGAGGGTGTGGGCTGTGCAGCCCCCTACATTGGGGGGTGCAGGGGGGCTTCAAGTAGATTTTGTTTTTTTGTTTTTTTTAACATATTTTAATGAAAGCACTTTTTCGATGAAAGCACTTTCATTAAAGTGTGTTCAGTGGTAATGGATTCGGGTTTTTGATCTTTTAATCAAAAGTCTAGATCCACATATATATATATATATATATATATATATATATATATATATATATATATATATATATATATATATATATATATATATAGATAGATATATATATATATATATATATATATATATATATATATATATATGTATATATATATTCACACACACACACACACACACACACACACACACACACACACACACACACACACACACACACACACACACACACACGTATGACACACACATGTATTAACAGCTAATGATAACTGTAGCAGTAGCAAAGTGCTTGCTGCAATTACTACAGTAACAGTGGTACCAGTCAGTGCAACACAGGGATCTGCTCCATCTAAGGTACTATGCCTGTCAGATACTCATGTATACATGCATGGATCTAGTCACAGAGACATCATTTGCCAGAAGTTGACCTCATATACATACTGTTCCTTTCTAAACCATCATTTGCAGGTTTAGCACCACACACTGCCAAAAAGACTGGGATCTTCCATTACATAAATATACATATTTTGGCTAATGTGAAATCTTGGAGGTCTAATCTTGACAAAGACATTTTTACAATGCTACAAAGCAATATTTGGAGTAGCTGCAAATGAAGTCAGTGGGGTTTTGTGGCAGACTATGGCAATCTTCCTATATGTCAGTAGTACAACCACAAACATTACATGGATAAAAGCCCATACATCTTCAGTAATACTGTTGGCATTTAGGAGTGTTGTTCTAAGATTGCCATTGTCTTTGCTTGCCCAGGGCAAGAACCATGTGCAATGCATTGTCTTTTTGAAGATGCAGTCATCTTCATTCACAGAAAACAATAGTAAGTCATTAGTTTTTCATAAACTTGACTGTACTACAGGTGCACTGCACAGCAAAATACTACCTGTCATGTCATTGCTCTAGTATTGTATGTATGCACTATTATGGGTGACACACAGTAGAAATGTGGAGCTGGAGTATGATCAATTGAAGGACCTTGAAAGCTATGCATCAGTGTCAGTTTACTTAAGCATATGTACAGTGTTCATTTACAGAGACTGCATATGAATCCTGTAGCCCTTATGGATAGTCAGCCATATTAGTATGGCACTCTCTTAGTTAATATTAGGCATGCTGTTTGATGTTCCTTAACACTTGGGCTCCGAACCAGTCATTTTACATTAACAGGATCAAAGTCTACACTTTTTGTAGCAGGAGAGGGCTATTTTCACCTATATGAGCTGGGATTTGCTTGTGTAAATCTGTGTGCTTACCTGATTGGCCTTAGGGCATAATTAGTGTAATACTTGCTTTTTTCTGATTGTATATAAGCTTCACATTTGTAAGAACCTGCTTTTTGTTCAGATGATGTTATTGCTGCCTGTATGCAAGCAATCACCAGAAGTTTAAATTTCCCTGTAAAAACCACCTCAGAACATTACCTCAGCACCATGCTACTTACGGGCCAACTAGTTTGCATGGTGAGCAACATTTATTTACTTAGTTAGGACTATTTAGGTCTTTTTTACTTTATTATAGCACCCAGGACTATTGTTGCTCAAAGAACATCTGATTTGGGCACTGGGCAGCATGGTTGGTTAGGTTAGCTGCAGATTACATCAAGTAAACACTCCCCTTGTCCATTTATAAACTCCATCTACTCCTATCCCCTCCAAGTACACATTAGGGTTTGCATCCATGGATAGCACTTTTCAACTTGGTGGACATGGGCATCTTGAGGCAATGAAGCAGTTGTCTTATGTACACCTACAACCACTTACTTCTCAAACAGACAAAATATGTAAGAGACATCGTTACACATTGAAACCAGAGGCTAGACTCTCACATACGGACACAAAAAGCAACAAACGGGTTGTCACTGACTCACACATGTCACTCACTGCACCCACAAAGGATCACACGCATAGGCCCACATATGCGGAGGTGCTCACATGTAACTTACCCAAACCTCAAAAGTCTCTCAGATGAAGTACTCAGAAACTCCACATGCACATAAACAAGACACTTCTGTACAGTTTATTTATTTTATTTATTTATTTGACATTTGTTAACTGAGTTAGTCTGGCTGGGAAAGTGCCTTTTTTCAACAGAGACCCAAGGAGAAATGCTCCAGATATATTGTTTACAGTTAGATAAAAAAACAAGCGCACAGTTACAATAGTGTTTACAGTTGGATGCAAAAATGACTTGCATATAAGGTTGAAAAATACAGATATAAATTATTTACAATTTCATATAAAATTGAAAAAAATACAGATAAGTGAAATTCGTAAGCTAGGTTTATATGATGAGCTGAATGTTCTATTTAGAGGGAAAAAGTGTAAAGGAGTTCAGGTTGGTAGGGAGAAGAAAAAATAAAATATTAACGGTGAAAGGCAAGGAGGGGATAGAGGGTGTAACAGGTCCTAGTAAGTACTATGTAGTTGTTGAGAAACAGGAAGTATAGGTTAGAAGGTAAGTTGTGGTAAACTTACAAGCAGGGGGGTCAAGTTGGGTCTTTACAGCGGCAGGACCATGAATTTTGCAGGTAGTCCTTTAGGGCTGTTTTGAAATTAGGAGAGTTTTAGAGTTACTGAAATATGGTTTAAAGCTATGGAATGCACTCCGGCAATACACAAGTATAACACCATTCATAAGTTCTAACCCTTCTCAGAACATAAAAGAGGAAAAGGCAGAGGTGTACTTGTCTACATATAGGGTAAGCACACCTCAAGGCTGGTCAAACAATATGACATGCTTGAGCTACTCCATGTCCAACTAAACATGGGAAAAATCCATTACTATATTCTTGCTAGCTACAGGTCCCCCACAATGAATCAGGAAACCCATACATCATATCTGAAGTTAGTAGAATCACTCACCATTCAGCTCAGTATCATACTCACGGGAGATTTTAACTACCCTCCCTTAATTGTGAGGCACACATGACCACTACCATGCAGACCCGAACATTTCGTATTTGTAAATTCAAATGCCCTATAGCAGCTAGTCTGCACTACTGTCACCATCATTATCATCATCATCATCATCACCATCAACCCCCTTTTTCCCCACTTTCTACATGGGGTCGGGGTGTCGTGTTAACTGTTACCATCTCTCTCTCTCGATTCAGTGCCATAGTCCTGCCTTGTTTGACATTCATGCCTGACTGTCGCAGATCTTCTCTTACACAATCCATCCACCTCTTTGTTAGGCATCCTTGCTTCCTCTTGCCTTCTTCCTCTCTTTCCTAGATCATCTTTATTGTAATTGTATTGTATAATATGATGAAGCTTTTCTCCTCGGGCTTCCACAGAAAAAGAGCTCTTTAGCTCAGTCGGACATACCTGGTCATTAAATAAATAAATAAATAAATCTTCTGCTTTTATGCACATGGAAGTGAACTACTGTAATCTGTTCTCTTTGAGCTTTTCTTCAATTGGAGCTACTTAAGCTTCTGCTCTTATGCCCTCATTTCTTTGTCTGTCCCACACTGTGCATCCTACACCCTTTTCAGACACTTCAGTTCCATCACCTCTAGTTTACTCATATGCTCTGTCTTTACTCCCCAGATTTCTGTCCTATACAGTAGTACTGGTCACACCACTGTTTTGTGCACCTTACTTTTCAACTTCTTTGGCATTGTTCTGTCATACACTACATCTGATACTCTATGCCATTTTCCTGCAGCCCCATTGATCAACTTCACTGAATCACCTACAGCCATATTTTACAACTGTGAGTGGCTAGCCCTGCCACAGCATGCAGTCTGTAATTCATGTCCTCCTATCCTGAAGATACTATGCATCACCTTAGATGCCCAAAGAGGTTGGTCTATGCAACTCTTCCCCTATATTTATTATTATTTATTTATTTGTTTAACATTTAAGACCAGGAAAGTCTGACTAGGACATAGCCTATTTTCAGTGGAAGCCCGGGGAGAAATGTCCTAGATGCATGTCTTTGGAATATGGGAGGGAACCGGAGTACCCAGAAGAAACCAACGAGAATGCAGGAAAGACATGCAGACTCCACACAGAAGGCACCCCAGCTGAGAATCAAACCAGAGAACCTGTTGCTGTAAGGTAACAATGTTAACTGCGGCACCACTGTGCCAATGCACAGGTCACCATAGCTCCATTCTTTGGTGAGATTGAGACGGAACAATAAGTGTGGTATTCAGAGGTCAGAGGAATCCATAGAGACACAAGGAGAACATGCAAACTCCAAACAGGCATTGGGCAGAGGTCAGGATCAAACCTTGTACCTTGTACATGGCAGGCAAAGACCTTAATCATTCTGCTAACTGGTCAGGGCATGCCAAATGGTCAGGCCACTAGGAGAACAAATATCCTAAATTTGGTACTCACAAATATGGGAGAGAACTGCACTCCTAGTGTGATATCCTCATCTGTAAGATCAGATCACAAAACAGTCTTCCTTGAAATAAAGGTAAAACTAGTCCCCCCTTCTAACCCCAAAGACTTTAAGAACTTCTCTAAGATAAATTACTTCCATTAAGGGATGACATAGCTAGTTTCCAAGCTCCCCCAAATCCAGAAAACACAGAAAACAATGCAAAGTTGTACAGAAAAGCCCTGTACGAGCATATAAGCAACTGCATAAACAGCTTAAATGACTACCGTCCAGTTGCTCTAACCTCAATGGTGATGAAATGTATTAAGCTGATCAAGGACTACCTATCTGTAAACCTACCAGCATCACTAGACCCACTTCCAGCATCACTAGACCCACTTCAATGTGCCTACAGAGCTAACCACTGCCATCTCATTTGCTCTCCATGAATCCTTACCACATCTTGACAACAAAAACTGTTATGTAAGGATGCTAATCATCACTTGTAGATCTGCCTTTAATACAGTCGTCTGTCAGCACCCGATTGAGAAGCTTGTCCAGCTGGGCATCAATAAAATGTATGTGTGAGCAACAACACCTCAAGGAGCTTCACACTAAGGAAGGGAGTTCCTTAGGGATGTGTCTTGAGCCCTCTGCTGTTAACCTTACTAACGCATGATTGCATCGCCAGACATAATTTGAACAAGATCATCACGTTCGCAGATGATTCCACTGTAGTGGGTCTTATCAGGAATGGAGACGAGACTAACCACCTCATTAACTGGTGTGATATTAATAGCCTGGCCCTAAATGTGAATAAAACCAAGGAGTTAGTAATGGACTTCAGAAGGAATCAGGACTCATATAACCTACTTATAATTAAAGGGGAAACAGTGGAAAGAATAAGTAGCACCACATTTCTGGGTCTGAATATTTCTAAGGATTTAGCATGGTCAGCAAATACTAACCACATTGTAAAGAAAGCACATTAATGCCTGCACTTCTTCCCAAAGCAGAGGAAAGCCAGTCTCCCTTCATCTGTCCTCAAAACCTTCTATAGTGCTATACCTGAAAGCACCTTGACTAGTAATTTCACAGTCAGGCTCAGTAAATGCAAGTCCTTGGACCGAAAGGCCCTACAGAAGGTAATGAAGGTAGTGGAGAAGATCATTGGATCCCCATGAAGCACGATGTACTGGCAGGGCCAGAAAAATAATCCTCCAGGTTTAGTAGGAGCTTCTTTCCATCAGACTGTTGAACTCTACAGCATATCAATAGCTGGTGACCAGAACATTCAGTAGTACAGGTGTCTTCTTGTGCAATACCTACATCAAGCTGCCTTAAAAGTGGTCAGTAGTAATTGAGCATTCTGTACAATATACTTGTGCTATTCAGTTTATTATGTATACTCTGTGCAATAATTGCTTTTCCACATGTGCAATATTTGATGAAGGCTGCTACCAGTTATAGATTTATCTCAGATCTTGACAGTCTTGTTTAGTATATGTATATGTTACTGTACTGTTATATGTCCTTTTTATTCTCAGGTCTATATCACTTTGTCGAACTCTCCATTTATCGAATCTGTATTCATTGAACCCGATTTAGTGAAAGCTCACTTCAACGAATGATCATTTCAGTGAACTTTCACACAAGGAAAGGAAATAGTTGGCTATCATCAGGAATATGCCCTTTTCTCCACTGTAGTATGATCTCATAGCTGTTATATTTAGATAGGAGGGAGGGGGGTTCAGCACTCAAGATTAGGGTGTGTGGGAGGTGAAGCCCCCCACTTAGCTGAGTTTAAAATTTTGTAGTTTTTTTGTTTCTTTCCCTGTGTGAAAGTTCACTGAAATGCTCATTTGTTGAAGTGAGCTTTTGTGAAACTGGGTTAGATGAATAGGGATTCACTAAATTTAGAGTTCAGTGAAGTGATATAGACCCATTATTCTCTGTAGTTGTATGTGATATGTGCACTTGGAACCAAAGCAATGTAATCTTGTTTGTCACTTTGACTTTTGAGTTTGACTTTGCTTAACAATGGCTACTAGTCAAATATCTGAAAGCAGACTTTGAGGTAAAAATAGCCTTTAAAGCTAAGGATAACCATAAGGCATTTTTAAGATATGTCCACAATCTTAAGGGCAACATCCAACAAGGTGTTGAATTATTTGTAGATGGAATCGCCTATACTCAGCCGGAGGATAAAGCAAATATGCTGGCTTACAATTTCAGCTCAAATTTCACCTCTCCATCACCCCTAGTTCTCCCCAAAGAAATACCTTCCACCACTCCACCACCAATTATCATAAAGAAAGAGGTTGCCACTGAGGTCTCTAAAGTAAAAAATGTGGCTTCAGTGGGGCCTAAAGATGTACCAAGTTGCCTCTTAAATAGCTTAAATCAGGCCTTAGCAAGTCTATTAGGATCTCCTTTTAACCACAGCCACTGGACTGGCTTTGCCCCGATAGGGTGGAGGACAGCAAAAGTCATCCATCTGCATAAAGTGGGACCATCTACTGACTGTGGAAATTACAGTTCTGTAAGATTGACTAGTCTCATATGCAAGGCCATGGAAAGAATAATCATGGACCTGATAAATAATGACATAAGAAACCTCCAAATATTAGAGATGACTCAATTTGGCTTTGTCAAAGATATGCCATGCCTACTAAATCTTGTGGATTTCTTTGAGAAAGTCACTAAGACCATAGATGAAGGTAAAGCTGTATATCCCACCTACCTCAACCCAGCCAAGGCATTTGACACAATTCCCTACTCAGGTATTATAAACAAACTCACAAAACACAACACTGGCATAAATCTCTACATCAGATGGATAGCCAATTGATTTGCAGACAGGACACGTGGTTAAAGTGGGTAAACCTAGATCCAGCAAGAGGACAGTTACTAGTGGTGTGCTAACAGGGCTCAGTGCTGGGACCAGTCCTGTTTGGAATATACTTCTCAGAAGTCAAGGATAATTCAGAAGGCCTCTGGATGGCAAAATTTGCTGACAACTGCAAACTGGGGTCAATCATTGAATCCACAACAATATAGATATCCTTCAGGAGGGTGTAGATAAAGCAAATGATTGGTGCTAGAACCATGGCCAAAAACTATATGTGAAAACATGCATTATCATACCCTTTGGAAAGTCAAATACCCTTGCAAATTGCAACATCAGTAGCACATCCCTAAGATTAGACTCAGAGATGAGAGATCTAGGTGCACAGATAAATAGTAGACTGTACTTTGACCGACGTGTTCACAGTGGTGAGAAAGTCCTTCTATGTGGCAGAACTTATAAGTAAAGGTATGACATCCAGATCCAGGAAATTAGAGTCCCGCTGTACTCATGCTTCATCAGACCAATAATTGAGTATAGCGCACCATTTTGTGTGTACTTGACTAGGCACTTGCAGCAGCTGGAGTGGCCTTAGACATTCCTCACAAAGAAAATATGGGGTATAAACATATCCTATGTGGCTAGACTAAAGGTTCTATCTCTCTACTCTGTATCCTCCTGACTATTAAAGGGTTACCTATGCCTGACCTACAATGCACTCACAAATCCAGCCCTAATGAAGCTGCTACACATCCGCAAGTCAAACAGCATGAAGATCACCCAATTTAGAAACTTAGTAAGAGATTCAAACAAAACATGCTGGAGATACAGATATGTCTCAGAGATTGCCTCATCTTTGGAGCAGGCTTCCTATTCACATTAAGCAGAGCCCTACCCTGGCCCTCTTCAAATGTAATTTGTGGTTAGTGGATGGGGAATCACAAATTCACACCTGGGGTAGTGCCTATGTCCCTTATAGACATGGGCAGTCTGTAAGATATTCAAGCCATAGCTACACACATGCCACCTTCTTGCCCATAGAGTCCGTATATTGGATAAAATCTGGTTGTATTGGCTAGGCTTGTAAGGGCTCTTAAGCTGTTAGCCTACTAATCTCCTGTGAGCCTATAAACCTATGGATAATGAACCTGCAATATAGATTTTATATAGCATACTTCCCTGGATCTTTCTGAATCTAGCCATAGGCCAGAACTGTTTTCTACTAGGCTGTAGTAATAAAATTGTCATAGGAGCTAGTGTGACTACTCTCCATTATGGATCATGTAGAAAGATACCTTTACCATTTCAATATATGTACAGGTTATTCCACTTTGTTATGCCTATTTTTTCACTGAATATTTATTTAACTTTCTGAATATGGATATTGTACAAAAGCAACAAAGATCTGTAAGTGGCAATGAACTGGTCTGGAACTGAAACTCTGAAACAGAGCACAACGGGTTTACTATAAATGTTTGAATTAGAGCATTAATGATTAAAGATGTGAGTTCATGAATGGATGTTGGGAAGTAATATACAACAATTTAATCCTAATAATAAATTACACTGTTTTAACAAGTGCTGTTGGTATTAGCGAATATGTAACATTTTACATTTGGCTAAACACACTGCATTGTTTTTACAAGTGGGAAGGAACATACATTAAACTGTTGTTGATCAAAAATTACATCAATTTAGAGAGCACTGCTGGTGATGGAGAAGCAACATAGTCTATTCTGCTGCTGTTTTAAAACTGGCATTGTTTTATCAGTGTTGTTGATTGCAGGGGAAACAAAATATGTTGTTCTGCTACTGATTTACAAAACAATAGTGCAGGGTAAGATTTGAGTGAAGTGCACAGTGCTTGGCTACAGTATAATAACACATTTATTATACAGTTATCTGCCATGGGTTGATCAATTTTATGAAGAAAGCTAGGGCATGTGAAGCACCTCATTTTAAGCCCTACTATAAAGGGTATTTGTCTGTGTCATACAGGACTAAATGAACAATATAGCCTTATTTGAAATGAGCCATCACACACAGAAAACAACAGCACTTTCAAAGCATCAAAAGTAAAAATAAAAGACATATTTCAAGCAGAAAAATAGACATTTGTCAAAGCAGCATAGAAACAATCAAGAGATAATACAAATCACTGGTATGTTGTTGTTGTGTCTTTCAGCTTTTCCCGGTTAGGGGTCACCACAGCAGAACTCCGTTCCGCTAATGATTGGCAGTAGATTTTTACGTACCAAGTTGCCAGCTCTGACGCACAACCTTCAATGAAGGTACGCCCATTCACGCATGTCGCCACACAGAAGTCGCTCTAGCTGAGAATCGAACAGGACAACGTCTTACTGTGAGGCGACAACGCTACCGCAGCACCACCACCGCGGTTGTGTAGTATAAAAAACAATATTGTTACAGTATTGTCATACCAACTGTAATAACATTCTTTAGCATGAACAAAATATGTAACTTGTGTCTTCAATGCCCTAGTTAACACATTCTTATAGATAGTAAAAATTAGCAATCTTAGAAAATGTATATTTATCTTACCCAAGTAATAAAATTCCTTCTGAATGGTAGAATAAAGTTATGAAAAAAGAAAAAAAAAGACAGACAACTTAACAATAAGCAACCTATTTACAGTGACAAGATCAAGGATACTTCCTGTGTCGAGTTCATTGAGCAAAAACTCTGAATCTGTTTTCATATAGTAATAATAATAATAATAATAATAATAATAATAATAATAATAGTAATAATAATACATCGATAAATCAATGGCATGAGGAGAAAAATCTTTAGCATATTCACAAATGAAGTAAATCTCAAGATGGCATAAAAGCCATCGTAAAGCAAACCCCCTTCTTTAGTGCCTGCTTATCATTCTGAGAACAAATTTTAACAAGTAGGTATCTTTCAGAACTCTACTGCGGTGGTGGTGCTGCGGTAGCGTTGTCGCCTCACAGTAAGACGTTGTCCTGTTCGATTCTCAGCTAAAGTGTCTTCTGTGTGGAGACATGTGTGAATGGGCGTACCTTCGTTGAAGGTTGTGATTCAGGGCTGGCAACTCGGTACGTAAAAATCTACTGCCAAACATTAGTGGACCGGAGTTCCACTGTGGTGGCCCCTAACCAGGAAAAGCCGAAAGATACAACAAGGTATCTTTCAGAACTCATCACCTCCAGTCATTGAAGGAATTTGTTGTTCTGCCTGAGTCATTGCTCTTACACTAATACTGCACTAAACATCAGAGGGAGGTATAGTGGACATCCATAAGTGAGTAATGTGCTTGCATGCAACAGTAAGCAAGAGGTTTCAGATCCCTATCTGAAACTGACACTAGTATGGGAACACAACCCTAATGTAACCACATCACTTTTGTTTGTTAAAAAGAGTCCCATGAAATCTTCTAGGGTACCTATTCTACTTTAGTTCAGTATGCATGAATTACTAGACACAACCAGGAAATATGAGGCCAAACTCGGCTCTTGCCTCACCACCACCACATCTAAAATACCCCAAAAAGCTATTCAGGGAAACCTGTGCAAAAATACTAGATTCATTCTAGGTGAAAAGGATTTAATTATATATATAACCTGTTACATCAAAATGTTTTGTAGCTCACTTATGTTCATTCCAAATGAAAATACTAAAGATTTTCCAGCATCATTTAAACACTGTTCAAAGGCCCTTCAACTTAATCATCAAATGTTCAAGAGAAATTAACCACAGGATGGAAGTGCCAGTTATACTTTTTGAGACAAAAGTCGCATTTGATGCTGTTGTTTAGGAAAACCAAACTTTAACAGTCAAAATATCAGAGCTATGATAATTTATGTGTTTAGATCTGGGGATGTCATTTTTCCACTTTTCTCAGCCCTCACTAGGCCAGTCTTTGAGTATAATGCCCCCTTTGGCATGTGTCTGTCCAGACACATGCACCAAATGGAACACCTACTGAGACACCTTATTAAAAGAATGAGGCCTAAACAATGTGCTACATAGACTCAATAAAAGACCTGTCACTATAGTTGGCATCTTGCAGACTGCTAGGAGGTGACCTGCGTATGGCATGCAAGGCATCCTCTAATCCAATATCGGTGGGTTTATTACACATCAGCAAGTCAAGTATCATCAGCAATAATCAGTTTAAGAATCTAAACCTCTTCTGCAACATCAACAGAAAGGTTTGGAGAGAAAGGTATATCTTGCAGAGTATACCACTGCTGTGGAACAGACTCCCCATCCACATAAAACATATTTCTTCCTTGCCCATATTCAAGTGCAAATTGGATCTATGGATGGGAAATAGAAAATATATTCCTGAACTGTCCTTATACTACTAATGGGCAACTTGAGCCTTCTCAGTTTATCTATGGTATGATCCAAGTTATTCTCAGTAGGAATAGTATATAATTATCAATCATGAGATGGGTATGGCCGATATTAAACCAAATGGGATAGGTTACTTCAAGCACCAACAGGGAAATTGGGTAGGCATAAGATGGCTTGCAAGAGAAGCCTAGTACTTATCTATGAGCATATGAACCTATAAAATTCATAATGGGGGAAGTTCAAATTTCTCTGCCAGTTGTTTGCAAGGAAAAAGATCTCTCTTTCTCAGAAACATTGGGAACCACAAGCTAAAAGATCCTGTCTAGTAGTGGAAAATATTAGCTAGCAATATGCAACAAAATCAAGGGGACTCAGCAGATAAAAAGTGAAGGCCAATATTCAGACTTGTCCTGCTTCATTCAACGGGCCACAAAAGTCTAAATTCTTTAGTTGGAAAAGTATCAATCCTAGAAGTCACTCCCACAAATGTATCTCTTAATGGATCGATTAGCCAACATGTCAGAGAAATAGTCAATAAGTATTTTTCCATCACATGCTAAGCTCTACAAAAGATCATTGACCCAATGTTCTTGGCTTTACTACTTTGACTAATATCTCAAGGTCCACTAAATCTAACCCATTATTTTCACTGCCTCCATCAGTATGCATCCCTGGCAATTTAAGATCTTTTAGGCTACTAGATAAAACATAGACTCAGCTGTCTTCAGGATTATAGCTGAGAATGTATTTGCCAATTATATTCTATGAGTCAATCTATTAAAGAGTCTTTTATAAAAAGAAGCATCCCCATGCTCATGAGATATTGATGAAATCAATGACTTAATATTTTCTAGTTTTTGATCTGACCCTGTTTATATTTAATACATTATAATAATTGGCATGGATTGTAAACCAAGAAGAAATTATGACCTTAAATGCATGAGCCTGCAACTTCCATAAAGACTCAGTTCCTGCTGAAATCAGGAGGGAAGTATCAGTTCAAAGTAATTATGTCTTATCATTTAAAATATACTACAAGACAAAGTGAATTCCCCAGGCAGTCTCATTAAAGTGGTAATAACTCCTGTGGTGTACTCTATAATAACCATCCAGTAATTTAGAAACAAGATGACCGTGTGTACTTTGTTCACAATTGTCCTTTCTGTGGCATTAAGCTGAGTGTTCAACAACTAAGACAAACAAGTTATTGTGTATACATGTAGTTCCCTTATACACCAAGATAGCAGGAAATAAAATTACATTACTTTCTTACCATATGAGAGTCGCCAGTAAAGGGAACACTGGATAGCTGTAGAGAGAGTCTGCAGGATAAAATAGGAGGAGCATGGCAAAAGGTAGCCCCTGCAGAGCCTATCAAGGCTTCTTCAGAATCAAAGCTAGTAGCATTACTTAACAAAGTATTATGCATGGTATGTTTAATTAACAGGATGACCTAATGTATATTATCTGGTGTCCACCTACTTTTAAGAATGTTGCATTTATCAGTACTGATCATCTTGCTTCTAGAAGTCTGTATTCTGGAAGCCCAGATACTTGTCTGAATTTTGTAATCAGCATTTAAAAGTGAGATCTGTATATATCAGGTAATTCTTAGCGCTGTCTTCCCAGGCTAAAGTGCAAATACAGTTACTCTTTCTTTCCAGGAATTCTGGATAGTGTCTCATTCCCTTTCATAATCTAATGCTGCTTTCAAGATGTCCAACAGGTTATCCCTCAGTAATTCACCGACCTCTGACGGGATCTCATCATTTCCTGAAGTTTTAACAACATCATTCTCCTCTACCCATTGATATTTCTGTATTCACAGCTGATCGATTCCACCATTTTATATAAAAAGGTGTGAGGTTAGGTGAGTTTAGGCAAGCTAAGCTTCTGCAGCTATGCTTTTGTTTGAGGCTGTAATTCCACCAATGGAGCCTTGTGTGTGTGTGTGTGTGTGTGTGTGTGTGTGTGTGTGTGTGTGTGTGTGTGCATGTGTGTTAACTCACCAAATCTTGGACACTCTGGTCAGAATGTTATATTTTGTTTTATTTACCCAAAATGGAAGGCTAGAGTATGAATTACCATAAGAAATTGGGAGATAGAGTAGTAGTATACTTTTTCAAGAAATAAATCTGCTTTCCTTTGTAGGATATGTTGTTCCTGTCATCTTAAAATTGCAATTGTTTCTTCATACCCAGAAATGCTATCTTTTTAATGTATCAATGCCATTTTTAACAGGCTCTGTAAATAAAGCAGCTGATCACCCCTAACATAAAGTTCATTCTTTGTAAGCTGCCTCAAGCAAAAATGCAGGTAACCTCAGTGGATAAAGAACTCCTTAAGAACTTATCTCACCAATCAGTGACCAGAGATCAGTGATCAGCACACATATTTTAACAAAGTGGGGCATTGTCTCCATAATGAGGATGAATTAGGATTTAAAGGGTTCAGCCTGAAACAGAAGAGGAAATGGTTGCCTGGCTTCATGGTGTATAAGGATGGAGCCCTGACTGTGCCACAGGAAACTGGGGTTTGATTAGTGTCCCCTGGTAGTAGAGGAGCCAGGAAGAGAGTGAGAGGAGTGAAAGTTACCAAGGGCATGGCACACTCACCTCTCCTTGGGAGGACAGGGTTAATTTACACTCGAAGGCACACACGTAGCAGTATGATCCTCCCTGGTGGAGACTAGAAAGGCCATTGCTTGTGCTGCAAAGTGAGAGACAGGGCTGCTTAAAAGACATGTCCTTTGCAGAAATGACTGAAACACGGTTTGATTGTCAGCAGGTAGCAGAGGGAAAAAGAAAAAAAACACTGCTCATCTAATAACAGAGAGGCAACACTGAAGTTCCTTATTCACAACAAATGGCTATTAGACCAATAAATACAATCAGGAGAGTAGTTCTACCAGGCAAAGGGAAATGAGTTTAGAAGGTAACCTGATTCTTAAAGTTACTTGCTTCTTCTGCAAGATCCATTTGGCTGGAAAACGGTGTTAACCAGAGTTTAGAGTCTGCATTCTCCAGGTATTATAAATTTTTGAGGTCCTCCAGAATTATTTTTATTTATTTATTTACTCTTTGTTGAAAAGTTTAATCCCACTAGTGCAGTGCGCTCTTTTCAGGGGAGACTTTATGTTGCACTCATAATGCCTGTGGGAAGATTTGGTCAAGATACTGAGAAACTTCCACTTTCAGTTTTTTTCCCAGTTAGGGGTTGCCACAGCAGATCACCTGTCTGCTCATGATTGGCAGTGGAGATTTATGGTGTT